>NW_027185754.1:2629622-2692122 GCF_028583685.1 Petaurus breviceps papuanus
AGAGAGAGAGAGAGAGAGAGAGAGAGAGAGAGAGAGATTGGCTGATTGATTGATGGTTTAATAAAAATGCTACAACCAGATTGGAAAGGGCAACACAAAGACAATGTTTTTCTTGAATCCTTTGTATAAGGAGCACAGGATGAAGGATGAGTGTTAAGCTTGTGGTTTACCCATGGGCATAATTTGTGAACTGAGGCAAGTCCCTTGCCACTCGTTGCATTCTTTGCTTCATATCTCTCTATGACTGAAGATCAGTACCTTTTAGAACTTGTTGAGAAGTAGACAGGATGCTTAGAGCCACTATCTAGAGTAAGTGAGAGCAACACTTGCCTCCCAAACAAACTGACTTCTAGCTGAAAGGGCGAACCAATGGGAACAAGGAAATAGCCTTCTCTCAGGGCTCCTTTGCTGCTGAATGTAGGGGAAGGACATCCCTGACTAATATCATTGGGCCAATTCTTTGGGTAAACATTTGGAAGCTTCAGAATTAGGGTTAGGTAATTTCTAGGGCACTCTGGCTTCATCCTCTGCTGGACTGTCCAGAACCCTGTCCACTAGGCCACGGTCAGTGCAGGATCTACAGTCCTATGATGATTTAATAAAGGTGCACTGACCAAGTAATAAAAACAAGGGATGTCCTAAACGTCCTACATTGATCTTACCTGCTAGCCATTTCCCATGTTTTGGGACAGACACAGATAGAATTCCCATGTGTTTACAAATAGCTGGAGAGGAAAGTTTCTGATGGTCAGTCCTGCTGATACAAGAAATAAGCATTTGTTAAGTTCCCACCATTTGAAAGTTGCTATGTAAAGTGAAATCAGCCTCTGCCCTCAAGGACCTCAAAGTCTGATGGGAGCATGTAAATAATTATGTAAAAACAAGATATAGACAAGTAAACTATGAGGTAGTCTCAAAAGGAAGGCATTGGCATTAAGGGAGATTGGAAAAGGTTTCTTGCAAGAAGGTAGATTTTAGATGAGACTTGAAGGAAGCCAGAGGTGGAGACAGGAAGGGATAGGAAGACCTTGAGCATGATGGGTGAGCCCCCTGAGGATGATATGAACAGGAGTCTCACAAGATGAGGGGCATAGATGGGTTTCAATATCCAGCACTGAAAGGAAGATCCAAATTGATTTCATCATTAACCCCTGTCAAAGTATTAACGTGTATTTGTTGTGTTTATTATTCATCTATGCTTAAGTGTTATTTGGAGTTCAGAGGACATCAATGACGAAAGCAAATCTTTTGGCCCACCATGGGTTAATGGCCCAAAGTTGAATCCAAAAGGGCTCAGTTCAATCCTGTTTCCTTCTCCCTTTGATATCTCCATTTCCCATTTCACTTCCTCTTACAATTTCCTTCTTCCATTCCCAGAACAAACAACTCTCACTGTGGAATTTTGCCATTTTAAAAATCATTTTCCCAGAGTCTGATATTCTAATTTGGCCTCATTCACAGTTACCCTCATGGACGCTTTGATAAGTAACAGGACACCAGCTGTAAAAAGGCAGGAATTCACGTTCTTCATCTCTTACACAATAATGAGCCCCATGCCTGGAAACTTGGGTGTGGATGGGAATAACAGTGATTGAGCTCCTGGGGTCTCAAAGAGAAAAAATATGGTGATATATTTGGGAACAGCAACATCAGAGAGTTCTAAGTAGACAAAGGCTTCATTCCACTAGCAAGCCTTTTACGTGTTTTGTTCCCCTGTTGAGCTCGGCAGCAGAGGAATTATTTTTCACACAAACCAAATTTTCATTACCAAAGAAATGTTTTAAGGCATAATAATAATTCACATCTCTATAGCACTTTAAGATTTACAAGAGACGTTCCCCAAAGCTGCCCTGAGAGGTAGATTTTTAAAATCTATTCAATTCATATTTTAAAAAACAAAAACACATTACCATGTTTCCACATTACCATGATTCCAATCAAAGATTCCCTTATGAATAAATAAATGGGTAATAATAATACATTATAAATAATATAAACTTAAAATCTATCTATATATGTAAAGTCATCATCACAGGGCTTCTTAAATTTTTTCCACTTGCCACTACTTTAGTGCTTCTTGAACTGAGGGTCACAACCCTCACTTCCACTGGTCTCCATATTATAGTTGGACTCTATAATATAAAGAAAACAAGAGAAATATTTGTAATGACCCCATAGAAAACAATTTCTCCAATCCAATTTAAAACGTACTGGATTAATGGATTGATAACAAATGTTGCAGATGAGGAAACCAAGGCACATGGAATTTGTCATCCTCCTGAAGTTTCATATCTCAGTGTGGCTCCAAGGAGTTGTAGCATGTGCCACAACTACAATCCAGTAAAACAGTCTCAGTAGACAGGCTAATTTAGATTGAAGGTAGCTCACAGGCATTAAACCCCTTGGTGAGTTGGGGATGCCTACCCCAAGTATGTGAAGACCAGTGGAATGGGCAGTCAAGAGTAATTTGCTCAAACCTCCATGAAAGTGGTTGAAATAGACACTGTGGAACACTTAGAGCTTGCTAAGACATTGAAAATGCCAAGGTCATCCACTGCATCAGGGGCCATCATCAGCTCATTCTAATTTTTGTCTTGCCACTGGATTTGGATGACTCGGGAGGAGAGAGTGAGGCTGACAACTTTGCACAGCTCTGCCTCACACATCCAACTCACAGGCAAGTCAAGAAATCACCTTATGATGTCTTTGGTCCTCTTCAGAAACCAAGGACAAACAAAAAAGCAGTAGAGCTAGAATTCGAGCATGGGTTTTCAAGTCCAGTGTTCTTTTCTCTATGTAACCTGACTCAAAGTGCTTATAGAAATGTTTACATGTTGCATTGTGGCATGTAAATAAGAACACAAATTGGTATCTCATCTGGACATTTGTTGATAAATGTTTAGCACTTAGTTCTCAAAAAACTCATGACAAACTCATAAGTTTAACTTGCATTATCAACATTTTCTCCACTACTTTTTTCAGTCTAGAAGATCAACAAAAAAATAAATCAAGTCTTGTTTTATAGCATTTGCTTATTTCTGGTGTATAAATGCTCATATAGAAAATCAAACAATTAGCTCTTTAAACTGGTGTAAACTGGCTGCAGCAGATCCCAGACACATCTTTTATTAGTGATGTAAGGGGGAGAGGGAGATCAGAAGATTTCCTTTATGAGTTTTGTGGGTTTGCAGAATAGTGAGAAGGTGCATTTGATGGGCACTTCCCCCAGGATGGGGTAGGCATGCCTATTGACCCCTAGTTCACAAGGGATGGCTCCTTTTGGGTTTTAGGGATAGAAGCTGTCCTTAAAAAGACTGACTAGGACTCAAGGGAATACAGGTTCTTGTCAGAGAAGCTGTTCCACTATATTGGCCTATAAAAGAAAGGTAACATACCACTTTGGGACTTTCACTTTTCCGTTTGTTTCCTTATCCTTGTTCAGGTGGAAAATGGAAGCATAGCAAAGTGGACCTTACCTGGATTCCAGGAGAATAGAAGATCCTAATGAGGCTCCTATATCCAGGGCACAGGAGAAAACAAGAACATGTTCATAATTTCTCCCCTGCTATGAGATCATATGATCGATATAGTGCTGGAAGGGACTTTAGAGACCATCAAGTCTCTAACCCTCTCATTTTACAAAAAAAGAAACTGAGATACAGAGAATAGTTTGCCCAATGTCACATAAATAGAAAATGTTGGAGATGAGATTTGAACCCAAGTATCCCTGATTACAGCTCCAATACTCTACCCACTATGCCATGCTGTTTCCTATGTGTTAAATGTGTCCCATGCTTTGGGATAGGAACAAATAGAATTCTCATGTGTTTGCAAATGGATGGAAAGGACAGTTTCTGAGGATAGACTTGCCTAATCCAAGAGCTGACAGTAGTCAGAACAACATAGAGTTTCTCCAAAAGCATATGACAAAAACAGACATGCTGGACCATTCAAATAGAAAGGGGGATTCATAGACAATGTTCCTAAATCCCAATGTCTTTTATACAGAGAGAAGGATCTAAGTTTCCTAGTCAGTATCATCTAGGAGCAAAGCCTTCTGGCAGAGACAGATTTGGGAGGAAGAGGCAAACATTAAGGTTCCTTCCAAAAAAGTACGTGTTTACACACATGTATACATGCATGCATACATATAATGTGTGTGTATGTGTGTGTGCAAAATCTCATTGAGGATATATAAAGAAGGGGGGAAAGGTCAAGGAAAATAATGAAAAATAATTGGCAAGGAAAAAGCTATAGAAGTATAAGATCTAAAACAATACAATAATCATCAAAACGATTTAGTACTAATGTTTAAGTCAATAATTGGAAAAGATTAGTTATTCAACATAAAGAAGAAAAAAATAGTAGCCTAGCATTCAATAAACCCCAAAACTCCAACTATTCATGAACTACTCATGTAGAGACTCACCAATCAACAAGAACTGCTAGAAAAATGGGAAAGCTATCTGGCAAAATTAGGTTTAGACTAATAGCTTACTCCATATACCACAATAAGCTCCAAATTGATACAGGACCTAGATGTAAAATAATACATCATAAACAAACTAGAGGAGAAAGGAAGGTGATATATTTTACAACTGTCGACAGGGATAGATTTTTTTAATTAAATAATGGGGACAATTTTGATTATATACAATTAAAAAAACTTTTACAAATAAAAACAATGAAGTTAAAATTAGAAGGGAAATGTAACTGGGAAATATCTTTTGCAGAAAATTCCTACAATAAAAATCTCTTATCGAAGACATATAAAGAATATATTCAAATATATGAGAATAAAAACCATTCCCCAATTGATACATGATGAAAGAATATGAAAAAAGAGTTCTCAAGGGAATAAATCCAAGCTATCAATAAAATCAATAATAATATTTTAAAAATACACACCAAATCAATAATAAGAAATTCAAATTAAAATAATTCTGAGGTTCTACCCTACATTCATCAAATTGGCAAAAATAACCAAAAGGGGGGGGGATGACAATTGTTGGAGGGGATTTGGGAGGCTAGGCACACTTATTCACTATGGTGAATGACTCCAGTCATTCTGAAAAACAGTTTGGAACTATACTCAAAAAGTCACTAAGTTCTTTTTTTTATATTTGACCTAGTAATAACACTACTAGTCATATTCCCCAAAAAGATAAAAGAAAGAGGGAAAGGACCCATTTGTGCAAAATGTAATATTCCTGCTGATAGCAAAAAATAGAAACTAAGGGGGTGCCCTTCAAATAGGGAATGATTGAACAAAATATAGCACATTATATTATATAGTGGTATAATAGCAACCACACTAGTACACAGGGTGGACTGCTAGCACAGGTTTTTTTTGATCTGCTTTATAAAGGAAAGACAGAAAAAAAACTTTGAAAAGGTTAACAACTTTTAATTACAGAGAAAGAAGTGAGTATAGAAAATACAAGCAGAGAAATTAGCACAAAGACCAACAGACAGGGCTCCAGCTCTCTGAACATAGCAATATTGCTATACACTTTACATACATCACTTGATCGAGGGAGCACAGAAATCTGAGCAGTCGAGGGGGCTCTGAACATATGGCTACTCAGAGTATCAACCAGGAAATTGAAAGATCCTTCTCATGAGTGAACTCCCAAAGCAAAATGCCAACCTCCCAGGATACATATCAAAGACAGCATCTGATTGGTTCAAAGTCAGAGGGCACAAAAGCCTACTTGACTCGGCACAGCTGTGAATTATCAGGGTTCAAAGGAGATCAGTCCTTCAGATGTTCACAATTTAGCCTGAGCCTGGGAAACTGAACTCCAAAAATAAAACAACAAAAAAATCCACCTTTGCTGGTGCTTACAAATGGATATTATTGTATCATTAAAATGAATTTAGAGAATCCTGAAAAAGTATCAAGTGATAGAGAATTCAGTGAGCAAAACCAAGAGGACAATTTATACAATAACTATAAAACCACAAAGAAAAAAAACTTTAAAAGATTTAAGGTCTCTGATCAATACAAGGACTAACCATGACTCCAGAGTACTGATGATGAAGTTGACTGCCTACCTATTGACAGTGATGGGTTAAAGGTAAAGAATGAGTTACATGTCTTCAAATATGACCAATATCTGATTTCCTTGAATATGTTTATTTGTTAAAGGGAAGATTTTAAAAACATGGTTGGTGTGACATCTGGGGAAGAGAGAAAGTTAATAATAATGATTTCAAAAGAGAAGAAAAAGAAAAGAGGATCCTTGAAGCAGTCAGTAAACAAGTATTTATTAAACACTTACTGTATAGCAGACACTATGTTAAACATTTTAAAATGCATAGAAAAGAACAGAGGACCAGGTGGCTCAGTGAGTAAGAGCACCGGCTCCAGTGTCAGGATGACCTGGATCAAACCCGGGCTCAGATACTCAGCACCACACCCAGAAATAACTGGCCGTGTAACCTTGAGCAAGTTACTTAACCCCAATTGCTTTAAAAAAAAAAAAAAAGAACAGAACAGAGGAAATTCAGTGAGAGACACAGACAAGCAGGATAGCTTCGAAATGTATTAAATTTATTCAACTCTAAAAAAAACTTATGTAACAGATATTTGTGGTATATATAATTTTATTTTCCTTTTATTCTTTACATGTGGAAATATTCATGTTGTTGCTCTTTGTAAAGTTCATAATAATAAAAAAATTAAAATTATGAAAAATTATCCCAACTTTGAGAGTTCAAGTAATTGACTTCTTGAGAAAGGACCATTACTGAGTATGTGTACTTGTTGGAGAAACATGAGGTTCATCCACACAGTCCCTGAAATAGAAGGAATAATAGTCAAATCAAAATCAAGAGAGAAAAAGTGATTGAGTCCTTGCTAACCCCTTTTTTAAAAAAATTAAGTTTTATTAATATTATTTTGCATCATCTATATTTTTTCAGTATTATTCTCTCTCCCTCTTCTCTCCTCAGAGAGCCATCCTTCATAACAAAGACTAAAAAGAAAAAAAAGGTCAGCAAAACTAACACCTTGATAAAATCTGACATTATCTATAATCTCATATCTCTCATCACCCACCTATGCAAAGAAGGGAGAGAGGTCCTTTCTCACATTTCTTTTTTTAATTAGTCACACTATTGCAGTGTAGAAATAATATCCACGTATAGTGCAGGCAAAACGTTAGGATGTCTTGCACCTCCAAAGTGTGCTTATCTTCTTGGAGAAATCTAAACCACAGGAGGCATAACAAACCTGGGAAGGTTCCTGTAAGGGAACTAAGGATTCAACAGAATATTGGAGTTCTGTCCTAATAATATCACCAAATATTGTCTCTTCCAAGGGAAACTACTATGAGTCATTTATATGTGTTCTGGGTCTCTTTATGCCCTCCTGTGTGTCTTTTGGGTGATTTTTGTGTTTTCTATTTCTTTATCATGAGATCATATGAGTCTTTTGTACCTTTTGTATTTTCTTTGGGGCAAAATAAAGGATATACTTGATCTATAAACATTTATTTTTTTTAAAGCAATTGGGGTTAAGCAACTTGCTCAAGGTTACATGCCAGGTGTTTCTGGGTGGGTGCTAAGTGTCTGATCCCAGATTCGATCCCAGGTTATCCCGACTCTGGGGCTGGTGCACTTACTACCTGGCTACCCCTATGAACATTCATTAACTTCAGTGTTTATATAGGAGCAGGGGATCCCCTTTTCCCATTTCTGTGGAAACCTTGATGAGAGATATATTTGAAGTTTCCCATTGTAAATTCTTAGCAGGGGCATGCTGAGCCAAAGACAAAATTCCCTTTTGGGGTAGATCACACGGGACTAGAACCAGTCATTATGAGCCCAGGGTTTTGTTTTGTTTTATTTTGTTTTGCTTGGGGGGTGGGGCTGAGTTATGAGTTATAGTGATTTTGGAAAGATTTAGACAGTTCTGAACACAATCCCTAATTAGTGTGATGCAGTGGAAAGAATGCTGGCTTTTGTATTCAAAGGACTAAGGCTCATTCCTAGCTCTGACACTTGCTAACTGTGGAACATTGTGCAAGTCACTTAAGTTCTCTGGTCTCAGTTTCCCATCTGGAAAATGAGAGAGTTGGGGAACCTGGGACCTTGAGACCACATGTGGCCTTCTAGGTACTTGGGTATGGTCTTTTGACTGAGTTCAAGTTTTACAGAACAAATCCTTTTATTAAGGGGATTTGTTATGTGAAGTTTGGATTCGGTCAAAGGGCCATGCTTGAGGTCCTAGAGGGCAACAGGTGGCCTTAGGTTCCCCTGTTGTGACACACAGGTTCCCCATCCCTGAGTTAGACTATAGATCTTTTGAGTCCTTCCAACTCTAAATCTATGATCATATGAACCTTTGACAATCTATTAAATCCCTTTAGAAATCTCAGAGCTATATGTATACCCCAAGGACATAAAAAATAGAAATGTCCAAAAAAAAAAACCAAAGTATTTATTGCAGCATTTTTTTTTGTAGTAGGAACTTCCTCATCTTGGATAGACAGTCAATCAATAAGCTTTGTGAATGATCTTGTGTCAGGCACTATACTAAGTACTAAGGATCTGATAAAGGGGAAAAATAATGTCCCTACCCTTAAACAATATACATTCTTTTTTTTTTTTTGCAGGGGGGAAGGCAGGGCAATTGGTGTTAAGTGACTTGCCCGAGGTCACATGGCTAGTAAGTGCTAAGTGTCTGAGGCTGTATTTAAACTCAGGTCCTCCTGACTCCAGGGCCAGTGTTCTATTCACTATGCCACCTGGCTACCCCAACAGCACATATTCTAATGGAGGAAACAACAAGCAAGAAACTATTTGCATATAAACTAATTACAGAGTAAGTGGAAAACTATGTGAAAGGAGGTCCCTCTTTCCTGATTCCTCCAGCTTCCAATGCCTCCTATCCCAAAGAGGGTGATTAAGATGGAGAATAGGCTAGAGACACATCATATGAAGGCCACTTGAAGGAACTGGGGATATTGATATAATCCATAAAGTTGGACCCAATATGACAAACCACGTTCACCTTGAGAATCTCTTGTATAGTGGAGATTGCACATGAAACAGTGCAAGCATGCTGGATCTAGAATGAGAAGACCTAAGTAGAAATCTGGTTGGGTCACTGACTACTACCTAAATGATCCTGACAAAGTCATGCCACAGACCTGGGCCTCACTGTTTTTATCCGTAAAATGAAGTGGTTGGACTGAGTGGCCTCCACAGTCCCTTTCAGGTTTAAATCTAAAATTCTATTTTCTTTTTTGACTGTTCTCAACCAAAATTTGTTCTGAAATTTCAGTATTTGATTTGTGTCATTCCGTTATAGGGTCCTCAGCTCCCTTGCAAGCAATTAGGCTAACAATATAGGCTCACTGACTATAGGACAGTTTTTATTTAACCTAAGGGAAAGCACACGTCAGGTACTTGCCAGTTCTTATATGGACATTTCATTTACTGAAATGGATTAAAAAATAATATTAATTTAAGAAACACAAAGGAAATTAGCCTTAAGAGAACCTGATAGTTCTGAAAGGACCTAAGATAGAGATAATTAAGATAGATAGATAGATAGACAGACAGACAGATAAATAGTAAGTTAATAAGCATTTATTTAAAAAAAAATCTTACTCTGGATCAGACACTGTGCTAAGTATGGGGATATAAAAGCAAGATGGTGCCTCTTCTCAAGGAGAGCTTACATTCTAATAGTGGTAGGCATTACATAAAGGATAGGTGAAAAGCAGTGGGCATGGGGGATAATACAGGGAAGGAGATCAATAAGCTAGGAGAGAAATAAGCTGCATGGCTAGGATTTCTGATCATATGGCAGTTGATCTCACTGAAAGAAAGTGACTAATTTACATATGACTATTTTTAGATCTTTAAAGATTATAACTGGGAAACCCAAAATTTGGGGGCATTTATAGGGCAATTGTATCTTGATCATCAAGATACAGCCTCAACCCAGGACAGATGTGGGGCATTACACATGTGAAAACCATGAACTGAGGCAGGAGAGACATAAGAAGCTGGGGGATTAGAAGGTAGAAGCTGAAGGAAAAAGCTGCTTGCAAAATCCAAGATATTTAAAGTCAGATATGAGAATGCAGAATCTGAGAAATCAAAAGTATAGCCCAAGAGACCCACTGACTAGAGACAGAGACACTTTGCAGTTGATGTGGGAGTTTATCTGATTGAAAGAAAGCTCTGATGCTGGGATCTGATTAGAGAAAGTCAGATCCTCAACTCTTTGAAAAGCTGGTTAGGAACAAGCTTTCCTGTTTTGTAACACCATATACAGCTTGAGAGAGGCTTTGCCACTCAAATATTTGCCTACATTACCCTTTACTACCCTCTATGATTAGAGATACCTAATTACACTCTAGGTTGGCTTACTCTCTTCAACTTGCCCTCATTCTAGTAAGTATAATTTATCAGAAAAGGACCACCACTATACAGTTACACCCTAACTTTCTCAGGATTCTAGAAGTAAACCTGTAGTAGGGAATACACTCCCTCTACTTACTACAAGAGTTTTCAAGCCCCCACCAATGTGTTCCCATTTATACACAAAACCAGCCATTCACAATAAGAAGTCTTTTAGATCTTAAACAAGATCATTTACTTAACAACAAGGAAAAAGAAATAACAAAACAGGCATGCATATATAGACACATATATAAATGTATATATATATATATACATATGTGAATAAATATTCATATATGTGTATATATCCATACATATGAATGCAAAAATAATAATACTTTATAGTCATATAAATACGAGTTATACTTTCCTCTCAGTGTACTTATCTATGGGGGAGAGTAAAAACATACTTACAGAAACTTGTCAGAGAAATGTTAAGAATGTAGAAAGCCGAGGCGGCCAGGTAGCACAGCGAGTAAGAGCACTGGCCCCAGTGTTAGGATGACCTAGGAATCGAATCCGGGCTCAGACACTTAGCACCCACCCAGAAACACCTGGCCGTGTAACCTTGAGCAAGTTACTTAACCCCGATTGCTTCAAAAAAAAAAAAAGAATGTAGAAAGCCTATGTATTTAGGGTAATTCATAACTAAAGAAGTGTAAAATTCATTGTGCTCTTTCTGTTTTAGGAACTATCAATAAAAGTTCCTTTATGAATTTGACTTCTGTGTTGACCAAATGCTTCCATTGATAAGCTTAGTTGATCATACAGTGCCTCACTGGGCAAGCAAACTAGTAAATCCACTGGGTGACTGCTCTGATTTTCTGCTTCCAAACTGACAGGGTACAGTAGGCTCTGGAAACCCCCCCCCCACTCCAAGTCTCCTTGAGCTTTCCCATGTTGTCAAGTCTCTGCCATTTGCTTAAAGCATCCCAGTAATCCTCTCAACTAGACCTTCATTGTGACCTATACATAATCTCCCAGTTCTCTGTTGCCCAGCCCTTCATTCTCAGTCACCTCCTTAGTCTGCTGGCCACTCCCATCCAGATCCTCCCTAGACCCCTTTTCCCAGTCACCCCAGACTACTTGGCAACTGCTAGATCCCTCCTACAGTCTTTCCATATATACGATCCATCTTGCCTCCATTGAGGTGCTCAGATTCAATCTGGCTCTTGCATTAGGGATAGACATACTTAGATTCCTTAAGAGTTTGGCCAATATGGAAGATTTTTAGAATCATGCCCACCAAAAATCATGTTCTAATAAAACTTTTCTCTAGCTGAAAGAAGGCTTGGGTTGAATTCATTTGGGCAGGAACCATGTGTCACTATTTTGGGGTCTCAGGACCCCTAAACCTTAACAAAACTCTTCCTTTGCACATATGGTCTTACTCCTTAACAACAACTGTAGTATCCATCACTTTCAGCTTAAAGTTTAATTGATGCTGCTCTGAAATTTGCTCTTTTAATGCTAACTCTCTCTCTCCTCTTATCTTTCTGGGATTAGACTTTGGTTCCTGTTTTTTTTTAATAGCTCTTTCTTAGCCTATACTTAAAAACTAAATCCTCATCTTCTGTCAATAATCAGATAAATTATATTTGTCCCATAACCATAGAACAATTCTGGTATCTATATCATTCCAGCATACTATAGTTCGTCATCATTGAAAATTATAAATTATCGTCTCGGTACTCTCAGAATCAGAATAACAGCTTCCCTGCCAAGGCAGACTTTGCGACTGCTTTTTTTCAAAAACATAAACCCTAAACAAGTAAACTCACCCTCCCTTATAGGAGGACTCTTTTATATATGCATGTAGTCTGCCTCATTTAAATATAAAGTCCTTGAGGTCAGGAAATGTACTTTTGTCCTTGTATTCTCAATTCCTAGAATAGCACTTGGCATATAAAGGCCTTAATATAAGCTTGATGGACTGATTGCTAGGTACTGAGAGTACAAAGACAAAAAGTGAATAATAACCCTTGCTCTCTAGGAGCCTACCTTCTGCTAAGAGATAGAAAAATCCAAGTAGGTAAGTAAATGCAAGGTAATTTAAGAGTGAGAAAGTACTAATAAATCAGGTATTCAGCAGACATAATTTTGTACATTTATTTTGTTGATGTTAGACTCATTAGTTTATTTTTTTTTAATTTTTATTATAATCTTAATAATACTCTTAACAAATATCCAAAAAAATCTAATTTTAAAAGACAACAGAAAATGGGGTTAGAGGTAGCTGTTGGCATTGTAGATAGAGTACTAGGCCCAGAGTCAGGAAGATCTGAGTTCAGCTCTGGCCTTAGACAATTACTAGCTATAAGACCCTCAGCAAGTCACTTAACAGCTGTGTACCTCAGTTTCCTTATCTGTAAAATGGGAAGCTTAATAGCATATACCCCCCAGGGTTGTTGTGAGGATCAAGTGAAATAATATGTATTGTTATTAATACATATTACACATAATACATAGCTTAGAACTGTGCCTAGAATTTAGTAGGCACTTAATAAGTACTTTTTTCAAACTATCGTTCTTTGCAGATGATATGAAATCATACTCAGAAAATCCTAGAGAATCAACTAAAAAACTACTTGAAATTATTAACAACTTTAGCAAAGTTGCAGGATACAAAATAAACCCACATAAATCATCAGCATTTCTACATATTACCTACAAAGTCCAGCAGGAAGAGATGGAAAGAGAAATTCTTTTTAAAATAACTATAGACAACATAAAATACTTGGGAGTCTACTTGCTAAGACAAACCCAGGAACTATATGAACACAACCATAAAACACTTTTCACACAAATAAACAATTGGAAAAATATTAATTGCTCGTGGACAGGCCAAGCTAATATAATAAAAATGACAATTCTACCTATATTAATCTACTTATTCAGTGCCATACCAATCAAATTATCAAAAAAAATTATTTTATAGAGATAGAAAAAATAATAACAAAATTCATCTGGAATAACAAAAGTTCAAGGATATCAAGGAAGTCAATGAAAAAATAGTATTAAAGAAGGTGGTCCAGCTGTACCAGATCTCAGACTGTATCACAAAGCAATAATTATCGAAACATTCTGGTACTAGTTAAGAAATAGAGTAGTGAGGAATAAAGCCAATGAAATCAAGATTAGAAGAGAAGTAGAAAGCTGGGAAACAATTTTTACAACCAGTGTCTCTGATAAAGGTCTAATTTCACAAATAAATAGAGAACAGAGTCAAATTTATAAGAATACAAATCATTCCCCAATTGATAAATGGTCAAAGGATATAAAAGGCAGTTTTCAGATGAAGAAATTAAAGCTATCTACAGTCATATGGGAAAAAATGCTCTAAATCACTGTTGATTAGAGAAATGCAAATAAGAACAATCACATCACACCTATCAGATTGACTAACTTGACAAAATGATAAATGTAGGAGATGTGAGAAAATTGGAACACTAATGCATTGTTGGTGGAGTTGTGAACTGATCCAACCATTCTGGAGAGGAATTTGGAATTATGCCCAAAAGGTCATAAAACAATGCATACCCTTTGATCCAGAAATACCACTTTCTGTATCCCAAAGAGATCATAAAAATGAGAAGAGGGCCCACATGTATAAAAATATTTATAGCAGTTCTTTTTGTGGTGGCCAAGAATTGGAAACTGAGGAGATGCCCATTAACTGGGAAACAGTTGAACAAGTTTTGGTATATGAATGTAATGGAATACTATTGTTCTGTAAAAAATGATGAGCTGGTAGACTTCAGAAAAACCTAAAAAGACTTACATGAACTGATACTAAGTGAAGTGAGCAGAAGTAGGAGAACATTGTACACAGTAACATCAACACTGTATGATGACTAACTTTGATAGACTTAGCTCTTCTCAGCAATGCTAGGATCTAAGACAACTCCAAAAGAGTCATGATGGAAAATGCTATCCACATCCAGAAAAAGAACTATGGA
This sequence comes from Petaurus breviceps papuanus, assembly GCF_028583685.1. NCBI lineage: Eukaryota > Metazoa > Chordata > Mammalia > Diprotodontia > Petauridae > Petaurus > Petaurus breviceps. The sequence continues at coordinate 2,644,004 of NW_027185754.1, forward strand.
GTCTGAATGCAGATCGAAGTATACTATTTCCTCTCTTTTTCATTTGTTTCTTCTTTCTCATGGTTTCTCCCTTTGGTGCTAATTGTTCTTTACAATATGACTAATGTGCAAATATGTTTAATATGAATGTTTATGTATATTCTATGCCAGAATTCAAGCTGTCTTGGAGAGGGGGGAGGGAAGACAGGGAGAGAAAATTTAGAACTCAAAATCTTACAGAAGTGAATGTTGAAAACTAAAAATTAATCAATTTTTCAAAAAAGAAATAGAGTGGTAGATCAGTGGAATAGATTAGGTACAAATCACATTGTAGTAAATGACCATAGCCACCTAGTATATAATAAACCCAAAGATCCAAGCTTTTGGAACAAAAGTTCATAATTTGGCAAAAACTGCTAGGAAAAGTGGAAAACAGTATGGTAAAAACTAGGTATAGACCAATATCTCATACTGTATAGCAAGATAAGGTCAAAATGGGTATAGAATTATACATAAAGGGTGATACCATAAACAAATTAAGAGAGCATGGAATAGTTTATATCAGATTTATGGATAAGGAAAGAATTTAGAACCAAAGAAGATATAGAGAACATTACAAAATGTGAAGTAGATAATTTTGATTATATAAAATTAAAAAGTTTTTGCACAAACAAAACCAATGCAACCAAAATTACAAGGAAAGCAGAAAACTGGGAGGAAATTTTGTAGCAAGTATCTATGATGAAGGCCTCATTCTCAGATATATAGAGAACTGAGTGAAATTTATAACAATAAAAGCCATTTCTCAATTGATAAATGGTCAAAGAATATGAACAGAAAGTTTTCGGACAAAGAAATCAATGCTATCTATAGCCATATAAAAATGCTCTTAATCATTACTCATTAGAAAAATGCAAATTAAAACAACTCTCAGATACTACCTCATACCTATAAGAGGACCTAATATGACAAAAAAGAAAAATGTTTGATGTTGGAGAGGTCATGGGAAAACTCAGACACCAATGCACTGTTAGTGGAGTTGTGAACTGATCCAACCATTCTGGAGAGCAATTTGGAACTATGCCCAAAGGGCTATAAAACTACACATATCCTTTGATCCAGCATTACCACTGCTAAATCCATATCCCAAAGATATCCAAAAAAAGAGAAAAGGACCTATTTGTACCCCCCCAAAATTGCAGCTCTTTTTGTGATGGCTAAGAACTATAAATCAAAGAGATACCCATCAATTGGAGGCATGGCTAAATAAGCTGTGGTATATGATTGTAATGGAATAGAAATGACTTGAAAAGACTTACATGAACTGATGCATAGAGAAGTGAACAGAAGCAGGTGAACATTGTATACGGTAACAGCAATATCATTCAATGAAGAACTATCAGTGACTTAGCTGTTCTCAGCAATACAATGATCCAAGTTCCAAGACAATCCAAAAGGATTAATAATGAAGCATACTAGCCACCGCTGGAGAAAAAACTGATATTGTTTGAATACAGACTGAAGAATACTGTTTCACTTTCTTTCCTTTTTTTTACTTTATTCAAGTCTTCTTGTACAAAATGACTAATATGGAAATGTTATACATAATTGCACATGTATAACCTATATCTGATTGAGGAAGGGAGGGACAGAATTTGGAATTCAAAACTTTAAATAAAAATGTTAAAATAAGTAAATAAATGCTTGTTTCCTTCCTTCCCTAAATAAAACCATAAGCTCTTAAGTACTTACATTTTGATTAAAAATATATCATGCAACATAAAATTTAATTACATTAATAATGGTAATTGATTTGCCTTTTGTCCTCTTGCAATCTCCTTTTTGACTGTATACTTACAAACTTGTTTTGTCATTGGTTTCCTTTCTTTTTTTGTTAAATCGAGTTAATGAATATGTTCTCTTGATTAAGTCGTGGATACAGTAAGTGACACTATTTGCAATCTTCGTTTTAAGATTAGATCATAGGATAACAGAAAATTCATGGGGTTTGCAGCCAAAAAAAAAAATCCTGGGTTAAAATCCTAGCCCTGCTACATATGGCTATTATGACTATGACCAAGTCTTGTCCTTTCTCCAGGACTCAGTTTGTACATCTATAAAATGAGTGAAGTTGGAGTAAATGCCCTTTAAGGTATCTTTTGACTCTAAATCTTATAATGTTTAGTAGGCCTTCTCTCTCCTCCATGACGCTAGGTCTCAGTCATTTACAATTACTTCCCTCTCTTCCTTTTACTGTAAAATTGCTTTGACTTTGCCTGTCTAAGGCATGAGGGTTGTTTTTATTCACAATTAAGCTTGCTGGAAGCATGGCTTGAATTTTCTGAGTTTTGGTTCCAGTAAATAAATGTTGTGTCTGGCAACATCTTAACAGCCAAAACGTTTTCTTTCTTGGTAAGATATTGGTTTTGTTAGCAGACTTTTCAAGATGGAAGTGAATGTTTCCATCCTGGTGGCTTAAATTTGAGGGGTTTTTTTTAGGGGGTTGGGAGGATGTGGAAGGGGGGGGGAGACATTAAACCAAGCAATTATTTATTATGCCCCTGACTTCCAATAGGGGAGTGCCCTCTGCTGGAATGTTTGTCAACACTTCCACAAAATGTGTGCAAACATTTTGAAAATGTCTGTATTAGGGATGTAGACACAGTGGGGTGGCAGAGGATGCAATTCCAAGCCTAGGTCTGACATGTTCTTCCGGGAAATTCCCCCAGATTTAAGAATCATCTTCTTAAGTGTTTTTCTTCTCTAAAAGATTCCTCTCTTAATTTTTGGTGTTTAATGTAAGATGTGTTGCATTTTTTTTCCAGGGGGGAGGGGGCAGTTCTGGGAGGGAGGGCCAAGAAGGAGGTAGTTATGGAAGTAGGAGTATAGCATTTAATCAAAGTCCCTTTTACAAATAACGCCAATCAGTGAAGGGAGAATGCATAAGGAGACTTCCTACAGTCATTTCAAACTGGTAAGCCTTGTCTTTGAAGAGTCCTTTTTTTTTAATGACCTAATCACCATTTTAAAACTTTCATTATTTAAAGTAGTAGAAAAAGTAGGTTGCTACAACCTCAAAATGTTTTCCTAAAGAGAAGATCTGGCCTTAATTGCAGCTAAATCTGGAAATCGAAAGAGAGGATGGGATTCTTTAGCTATTTAAACGCCCGTCATTGTTCCTCAAAAGTATTAAACATAGATAGAATTCATGTGCATCAGAAAAATGTCAGAGCCCATCCAAGATGCTGTTATTTATTGCTTTGCTTATTACTTTAAAAGCTTTGGATTCTTGTAGAATATGGTTTAGTGGGTCAAACATCCCCTTTCCTCTCATTTATCAGCCTTTTGATCTCATGTCAGTTCTAAATGTTGGCACGCCTGGGCCTTAGCCGTATGCTGCAAGATCACAAAAAAAAAAAAAAAAAAAAAAAAAAAAGAAAGAAAGAAAAAAAGGCATCGTTACATCTTTAAAAACTTACGGGCATCCTGGTGCTCTAGGATCCCAGCCTCAGTTAGCAGATGTGGTATTGAGTTCCCCCAGTCCTCACTGCCCTTTTGTCTATGATTATTTTATAGTTTTGTTCTGCATTCCTTCCACTCAACCTCAAGTCGATAGAAGCCTGTTCCTTTATTAGTTACATATGTCTGCACCCTTTTACCTCAGCAGGGAAAGACAAAATATGGAGGCGGGCTGAAGGTTTGGGATGGTCAAGCTAATCCTTCCCCACCTTGAACTAATCGGCAGGCTGATGCGTTATTGTGCTCAGCCCTGTGCTTGAGCACAGAGCAGTGGGGTTTCAATTTGTAGAAGCATAAACAGATACTAAAGTTGAGAGAATGTGCAATGATTTGTTAGCGGAGTTCAGATCAAATTATCGCAGTGGTCCCCTGCTGACAGTCCTCACAATTACCTCCTTTTTTCTTGATCTTTAAATGTTTTCTGTTTCACTTAAGCCTCGGTAAATAGTTGACTTCTAGTCCGACTTCATTTATTGACATGAAAGGCTTGATTTATTTGTGTTCTCCCAGCCAACCCCACCCCCACCAAAGTGGCTTTCACAGGAAGGCAAAGTAATGTTTTTTCAGAAAAAAGAAAAAAAAACCCACCCTTAAGGAAAAAGAGACGATAAGTTTATTGTGACTTGTTAAGGAAGCAGTTTAATAATGCGGCTGGCAATGGTCTGGAAATTAATTGGATTCCTCAATCCCCCCAAATTCTGAAATTTGCTTTAAAAGCTTTTTATCAGCCCCCCACAGATGTTGTGCTTTCCTAAACCTTGAAATCCAAAGTGGGAAAACTTGTAAATAGAGAGTGTTCATATTTTGAGATAAGAATCCATAATAGGATTATTTAGAACACCAGAATTTGATCATTATTTAAAAGAAAATTGAATATAGGCTGTCAGTGGTGTTTGTCCTCTCCATGGAGCAGATTCACTTGATGCACAAGTTCAGGAGAATTAACTTCAACATTTGTTTTCACTCTTTGCCCCCCTCTCTTCCCCCGTTTTCAACCCTTGACTCTCACTCTCGCATAGTTACATTTGTCTGCTGCTTACAATTCTACTGGGACTGATTTATCATCATTTGCTAACATATCTGTCTCAAAATCTCAGCTTTGATCAGCTTGTATTTTATAACTTACATCTGTTCTACATTTAACCTTTTGTAATGCTGTTTTTCAAAAATATTACCTGATATAACAAAAGAATTGTGTTAGTGCAAACATGAATGGGAGGAAAGACACCCGCCAAACATACCTGCCTACGCATCTGTCTATTCACTAAAATGATGGCTGAGGCTTTTCTGAGTTGTCCTACTTGGCCCCTCCACCTCTGTCCCTTTGCCTTGACCCTGACTCAGTTGAAGGCTCTTGCCAGAAAGATGGGGAGACCTTGTGAAGAGCTGAGCAGTCACTGGCCTAGAAGCCAGAAGCTCAGCTAACCTCCTAATCTTGCCTGCAGAAGTCACCTGGGCAGATCCTCAAGAGGGAAAGGCATGATGAGCCATTCATTGTTCTCTCATCCAATTCTTGCCAAGTGGTCAGGGTGGTTATGGGCTTATCACACCACTATTGAGTCTCCCCATTCCGTTCTGCACCTCCTGCCTTTGTACTGCTGTGGTCATCCCACTCCTCTGTTCAAGTAATTCCCTGTGGCCCACCTGGAGGATGCCCCATCTTCCAAACATATTCTGTACTTTCCTGCCTTCATCTTTTTTGCTCATGTTGTTTCCTGTAGGTAGAATGTCTACCTTCTTCTTCCTTGCCTTTCAAATTTCTAACCAGCTCAACTCAAATTGTTCCATGAGGCTCTTCCCAGATACAGCGTCCGGCGACAGACTGTTTCCTCCCAACAATTCTCATAGGGCATTTTTTCTGCAACCCTTTTATCTCTTATCTCAGTTATTATGAATTATTTTCTATTCTAGTTATTTGAATATTCTTCACATCACAATGCTAGATTATAAAAAATATGAAAAAAGGAAGGCAACACGCATTTATTAAACACCTACTATGTGCTGAGCACCGTGCTAAGTACTTTACCAATGTCATCTCATTTGATCTTATAACAACACTGGGAGGTAGGTGCTATTGTGATCCCTATTTTACACTGGAGGAAACTAAGGCAGACAGAGATTAAGTGACTTGCCCAGAGATGCACAGCTATTGTCTGAAGGCAGATTTGAACTCTGGTATCTTATTTGTAAGCTCTCATTTTCCCCCTAGTGTCTGTGGAAGGATAGTGACTATACTTAATGTTTGTTGAATAGAATTGAATAAAGTTAAAGTTCCTCTGCATAGCATTCAAAGTCTTACATAATCTGGCACCATCCTGTCTTTCTAGCCCTAACTCATATTACTCCCCTTCAATATTACATGGCCTGACCAAACTGAACCACTTACATATCCTTTACTCTGCTTGGAAAGCTTTCATCTCTACCTATTCAATCCTACCTCATGATTTCATACCCATGACTATGCTTTTATTAGTTTTAGTTGAAGGTAAATAGTATTATTTGTAATTTATTTTAACATAGTAATTTTACATTTGGGAAAATGAAGAAACTCATAGATGCTTAGATGCTTTGACATTTTCTTCCGACGGCTCTCTGTCTTTCTGCCTCTGTCTCTCTCTCTTTCTCTGACAACTGACCAAAAAAAAAAAAAAAAAACAACCATGAGCTAATCAATCCAAGATTTTGCATAACAAGATTAGGTGATTAGACATCTTTCTTACCTTCCTTTAGGGTCTTTGCAGGAGTATAAGTGGTTTGAAGGAAGAAAAAGTAATGGTGATAAGATCAACCAATAGTTGGAGCCACTGTGTGTATGTATACATCTAACTGAGGACTTTAACAATGATGTCCTTCAACAGGGAAAAGCTTTAGCAAATAAATTTTGCTCCCCCTTGCATTTCTTCTTTTTTTATTTTTTTGCCTTTTTTTTGGAGGGCAATTGGAGTTAAGTGACTTGCCCAAGGTCACACAACTAGGGGGGGGGTTGTGTTAAGTGTGTGTTAAGTGTCTGAGGTCACATTTGAACTCAGGTCCTCCTGACTCCAGGGCGGGGTGCTCTATTCACTATGCCACCTAGCCACCCCTCCTTGCATTGCTTCTTAACAAGGGAATTCTATTTTAAAAAACAAACTTGTTTTTAACTCAGCAATTAAAATAGCTCACTGACCTGTACTCCTGCACATCAATTTTAAGACATTCAGAATATTTTTTTTTTTAAGGCAATGAATTAGAATGGAAGATCTGAGTCCTGGCCCCAGCTCTGCTTCCTATTAGCCATATTAGGATAAATTACTTAACCTTCTTTAGCCTCAGTTTCTTCCTCTATAAAATGGAGTAAATCTGACTATAGTAAAAAAAAAAAAAAAAGTAGTGATTAAGATTGAATGTGAGTACTTTAAATACTCTATAGCAATGCTGAGATCATCATCATTATCTCCCCAGGGTTGAAGACTCAGTAATTACCTAACAAATTCTTGATTGATGGGAGGTACCATAGTGTAGTGGAAGGGGGGCTGACTTTTCAGAAGACATGGGCTCAAATGTCCCTTACAATAGGGGGGGGCGTGTCCCAGGGAATTCACTTAAGCTTTTTTTTTTTTTTTTAAAGCAATTGGGGTTAAGTAACTTGCTCAAGGTTACAAGGCCAGGTATCTGGGTGGGTGCTAAGTGTCTGATTCAATCCCAGGTCATCCCAGGTCATCCCGACTCTGGGGCCAGTGCTCTTACTCACTGTGCTACCTGGCCGCCGTGCCCCCACTTAAGCTTCTGGGCCTCAGTTTCCTCCTATGTAAAATGAGGGAGTTAGATTAGATGACCTCCAAAGGTCCTTCTGCCTCTGGATCTACAACTTTATACCATAGAATCAAGTCAAGAATTACCTGAAACTGGGCAAGCCATTTAACCTTTCAGGGCCTCTGGAATCCCAGTCTATAAAAAGAGAAAGGGGGGAATGGACACCAGATGACCTCTTCCATTTCCAGTAAATATAAAAATAAAGAGTCCCCTTCCAGCTCCCAATCTACCATCCTACATCATCAAATCCAAATATGCCCAGGGAAATGCAACACATCTTTGCTTCCTTGTGGCTGTGCCTGCTTCTGATTGCTGGCAGGGTGTGGGAACACCATGAAAAGGCCGTCGTGTGATCCTGTCTCCAACTACATGTGTAGGAAGGCTGCCCTGTGGTTTTGTGGCTTCGGGGCCCCTCGGTGTTGGTGGCTTTGTTCCTCAGCTCTGCTCCCCCAGGCTTTTGTTCTGACTGCCACAAGCCAGACTCGACCGTCTGCCGCCTCCACCACCTCAGCCTGTCTCCAGCAACGCGTGTTAGAGCATGTGAGGTGACGCTCTCCCGTGTCCCCAACGCCTTTGCTTCTGCCGCCCCTCCGCCCTCAGCCTGGCCTGCTGTCACTCTACATCAGCTCACCTGAGAACAGCTGTTCAGAAATCCAGTTGTCATCTCCTTTCTGCTCACATGCAGCCCAGTGGATTGGGGGATGTGGGGAGGGGTGAAGAAGGGAGCATCACTTTGGTGCAGGAGGAAACAAGAAGAACTCAGGCTTCTTTAGCACTTTTTGGTTTACCCAGAGCTTTCCTTTTAGGGCAAGCACGATAATTCCCATTTGACAGGTGAGGAAATTGATGCTTAGGGAAATTTACCCATGATTGTTCAATTATTGTCCAAGAACTTGGCAAGATTTGAACCCAATCTCTCTGTCTCCAGGTAGAGTTTTTTCTTCTATTTTTCTAGCCTTGATTAACCTTTTATTCTTTCCAAAACCTTTTCATATATCCCTTATCTCATTTGATCCTCACACCAATCTTGAGAAGTAGTCAGGGCAGGCATGATTATCTCCATTTTATAGATCAGGCTTGGTATGGTAGAAGGTACCATTGCTCTGGAGTCAGAAGACTTGGGTTCAAATCCTGCCTTGGTCACTTACTATCTGTGTGACCTTGGGGAGGTTGCTTAACCTCTCTGCACCTCAGTTTCCTCATCAGCAAAATGAAGAGTTTGGACTACATGTCTTTTAAGGCCTCTTCCAGTTCTACATCTATGATCTTATGATCTCAGGACTGGGAAAGTATCTGTGGCAAATTATCCAAGGCCTGAATCCCCTGGTTCTGAATCAATGGAGAGAGAAACAAGATAAAACTAAAGAAAACAGAAGAGTGATAGTAGTTCTATATAAAGTGGAAAATAAAGAAATAGAGTGATATTAGGTCTATATAGAATAAAGTAGAAAATAAAGAACAGAGTGATATTGGGACTATACAGAATAAAGTAGAACATAAAGAAAATGGAAGAGTGATGTGGAATCAGTTCATGAGAGGCAGTGTGGCACAGAGGATAGAGCACAAGACTAGAAGTCATTAGACCATGAATTGAGCCCCACCTCTGCCATTTCATTCAGTCACATCATTTCCCTTAAACTTCAGTTTCATCACCAAATGGGTTCAAGCCCCACCTCTCATGCTTACTACTGGTGTGACTTTGGGCAAGTCACTTCACTTGCCTGGGCCTCAGTTTCCTTATTTGTAAAATGAGATAATTAGATCAGATGGCCTCTGAGGTCCATTGCAGCTGGAGTTCTATGTTCCTCTAACTTACAGAACAGGGAAAGAAAAAGCACAATATCTACCTAGCTCTACCTAGCCCCCCAGGGTCATTGAGAAGGAAGTTCTCTACCAGGGTTGTCTCTGTTACTGTTAATCTTTTATTCAAGCAACCCGAATTACCACAACAAGGAGGAGTTAAAATCCCTTGATGCCAAAGGTCAGAGAGACAGCTCTGGCCTGGGTAGACCCTGGTCCTAACTCAGGAGAGCATTTCTCCGGATCTCCTGGGAGCTCCTGCAGTTGAATAAATGGATCCCTCCACTAGTATTTACTGGGAAGCAAAAGAGCATAGAAGGAGCCCAGGGATGGGAGACTCCGGCTCCACCTGCAGATTTTGACTCTACCACGTACTAACTTGGTGACCTTGGTCACATCACCTTACTTCTCAAGTGTAAAATGCCCCAGCTAGACATTGTGATCTCAAGGCTCCCTTCCAGTTGTGAGGATCTCTATGGTGAGCCCTGGCCTGAGTCTGTAAGTTTATCCCTTAATTGAGATTTCATTGGTAAAAACAATGTTTGTAGCTTCTAAATGCTCCCCTACTCCTTTGCAACTAATGTTGCCAAAGTTTTAGCCGCCACATAATCTCACAAAGCCTACTTACCCACAGAAGAAGATTCTAGATCTCTGGAAAGCATACAAGCATCCCATGACTAAGGAGCTGCTGGAGCCAGAAAACCTGATAGAGAAGAATTCAGTTTTCCACCTTAATTCAAATTCTTATTTGCCTGAAAATGTCCTAGTTTCCCTTTGGGTCCTTATAAGAGAGCCCTGGCTGACCTCCAATATTCATAACCTAGAAAGGTCATTGTGATTTCATCAATATAGGAATTTCACTGGAGGAAATCTCCCTTCAGTCACTAATGGAGGGCAGATCACTGACTCCTCTGAAGCTTGTCTTAGAGGGTTGGCTAATAAGAGAGCATGATAAGATCAGGTGACTCACCTAGGGTCACACACTTGTTCACAGGTAGGACTCAAATCCAGGTTTTCATGACTCCAAGACTAGTCTTCTATCCTCTTTGCCAAGGGCTCTGAGCCTGGACTCCGATCCATAAAATTATTGGTTTGTTTATTTGTTTATTTTAAAGATGATAAGGGCAATGAGGTGGTGCCATGGATAGAGCACCAGTCTTGGAATCAGAAGGACCTGAATTCAAATGTGGCCTTAGATACTTATTAGCTGTGTGACCCTGGGTAGGTCATTTAACCCTGGTTACCTCAAAAAAAAAGATGATAGATAACTGGATTTCAATATAATTGGTTTCCTTTGTAATCCTACGCATTTTATTTCATGCATTTAAACATATGATTTTACATAGGCTTCACAAGACTGCCACCTCTCCACTATTCTGCCTTTAGTTAACTCAACTTGTAGTTAACCGAGCAAATTCCAAATTAGAACTCAAGTGGCAGCTGTCTGAATTTTGTTTGTTTTTTGTTTTATTGTTTTTTGTTATTGATATTCTCGTTTATTTTCCCCTGAGCCTACCCTGCACCATTGAAAGAGGTTAGGAAAATGCGCCGGGCCTTGGTAAAGTTAAAGGATTGCCTCACTCAACTAATCTTTGAATTAACCAATTAAGAGCACAATCTATTGATAGAGCCTGGAGGTAAGTCTCTGAGCCCTGCTTTGCCCCTCAAGGAATTAGAGGACTGGACAATACACCTTTCCCCCTTTTCATTTGCAGAAAGCCTGAGAAACAAGAATTCTAAACCCTCTGGGAGGGGGTTAGATTTTTGCAAAACTCTTCCCCTTTGAAAAAGGCAGAAGCCCATTAAAGATTAAGACCATAAACCAAAGCCCCCAAACACTTCTTAAAGTCTTTCAAAAAGGTCGCAGGTGTAGGGAGGTCAAAGTGATATCTTGTTCTTCTAAATATTTCAACATATAAACAGACTTTTGATTGCATTATCTGTCTCCCTCTCTTTTTTTTTTAATGGCTTTGAACTTTCCGACAGTGCAGGCCACTTGTGCTTTCTCAAACCAACAAAGGTTGGGCCAGCAGATAAGAATTCCTCTCCCCAGCTAAGGCTGAAACTTTCCTTTCATCTCACCTCTTCTGTGTACAGGCAATGTTTGCTTAGTTTGGCCCTGCTAACAGCAGGGACCTTTAAAAAAAAAATCCTCCCACTTATTAGGATCTTACACCCAGTCTGCAAATAATCCAAGAAGAAAGTGGATAATTTTTCTGCAAGAGGAACAGCTCAGGTTCAGACACTCAGAGGCAGCGTTCTTTTTTTTTTTTTTCCACTTCCAGATAACAACCTTCTTTTTCTCCATTTGATGTTTTGACATGAACTTCTTAAAGGAGTCCCTGTTTATGGGATCATCATAATAGCCAGCACTCCTATGGTACCTTGAAGGTTTCTCATTAAGGGCTTCACAGGGTACTAGTATTATCTCATTTTACATGTGGGGAAACTAAGACTAAGAAAGATTAAGTGACTTGACCAGGGTCATGTGGCTAGGGAGTATTTGAGGTAAGATTTGAACTCTGGTCTTCCTGACCTCAAGTGTAGCACACTATTCATTGAGCCATCTAAATTATAATTGGAGCTGGAGGAAACTTAGAAGTCATCAAATACAACACCAATCATTTTATCCATTTTATACACAAGGAAACTGAGACTCAGAGGAGTTAAGAGGCTTCCCCAGGGTCACACAGCTAGAGTGTCAGAGTCAGGATTCTAATGCAAGTCTTCCTGATGTTATGGTTAAGAGCACCATCCAGGGAGCCATTTAGTCTGCTTTATCCAGTACCCTCGAGGTGTTAGGGGATTGGAGGGCTTTCTGCAAATGAGCCCTCACTTGAAACTCTCTAATTGGCTGAGTAGATGAGATGCAAAAGAGTGCTCCTTACATTGAAGTTTTCCCTTAGCCCTCCCCACCATCAGAACACGAGTGTTGATTGAGAAGTGGAGAGAAAGCCCAGCCCTGGAGGCAAGACTTACTTCTGACGTAGTGGCTGTGAGATCCCAGGAAGGTCACAACCTCCCAGAGCCCCAGGTAACACTCTAAATTGCTGAACAGGTAGGTGCTAATCTGCTTTTGATAGAGGGAATTTCCTCCCGGGGAACTTCCTGAATTGATGAAATCTTAAGACCAAACCAAAAATGAAAAATAAAAGTTTTCTGATACAGGGCAAGTGGATCTTTGTGAACCTGATTTCAAAGGTTTTGCCCTTTAACTATAGACATACAACATGCCTGATGGGGGCAGTACTCATGGCTTGGCACTCATAGGCTCTGCGTTCAAATTTCAACTCTTCACCCCTTCTTGACTTTGGACAAATCACTTTTCCTTGGACAAATCACTTTCTCTCTGGGAGTCTCAGTTTTCCCATCTGTAAAAAGGAAGAACTATCAGAGACATCAAATTTGCATGACCTGAAGGCCAAAGTCCCCAAGTGCCACTGAGCCAGATTAAAATGTAATTGGAAAATGTTTAACAAAATAAAATTTTAAAATACAATACAACAAAGATAATGTCAATTTGTGTGCATGTTTAAGTCAATATACAGCCTGTTTCTGTTTCTATTTGAGTTTGACACCTCTGGGCCCTAAATGATCTCTACAAACCTTTTCAAAACCTCAAGCTCTTAAGAGTTTTCCCTCCTGTCTGTCCTCTCCCATGAAGAGCATCCCAATTGCGTCATCTTATAGCTCATCCTTCAGTCTGTTAATTTGGATCATAGGCTAAGGCCTCACTAGAACCTCAAAAGTCATAGATTTCAATGTTCTCCTTTTACAGATGAAAAAATTAAGACTGAAAGAGGTTAGATCACTCAGCTAATAAATGGTTGAGGCGGTATTTGAATGTCTTCAAGACTCCAGGTCCGGCACTCTCTCCATTACTCCACGAGTCCGAATCCAGAATGTCATTCATTTCATGTTCACCACACCCTGGAGGGCTGTGAAGTGATTCACACAAGCCCATCTTCATCTATATTTCAGAATTCAAAGGGTGACAGGTTCTCCTCTTGTAGTAACACTTCAAATGTAAGGGAGAATTTTAATTGTACTGATCAAAGGAAATATCAGACCCATAAGAAAGGAGTTGTGGGTGTCAACACGGAAGCTGCTGTTTTGCTGTCATCCCCTTAAGAAAATTATATCCAGTGGTAGATGTAAACAGGGGGACCAATCTAACAGCCCTAATTTATCTGCATAGTGTCGGTATATTGGGATTTCATAAAGTGAAGTCATTTCATAAGTGAAGCCAGTTTCATAAACTACAAGCCCTCCCCAGCCACCTTCCTAAGACTCAGGTTGGACTTTTGGGGACCCTTAATTAGGATAATAGATCTTTGATCTTCATAAGAATGAATAATTCACTTACAAAATAAGGCCACCATTGAACTAGTCTCCTAGGTGTTGGATACAGCTGCTTATTTGCACCAACTAATCCTTTCTGCGAAGAAGAAATAAATATGGGGTGTGGGGGTCGAGAGGGGGAGTTTTGGCCCACAAAAGGGGAGATGTTAGTACCTATATAACACTGGATTCAATCAATTTCAGGAGCCAGCTCTTACCAACTCACAAGTGCAGGTTGTTAAATTATCAGTCTGAGTGTTTACACCATGAGATCTTGATATGTTATTTTGTTCATTGTCTAGACTTAGAAAGTGATGGAGAAAGTGTTCAGAATGCAGATTAAATTTTAAAATGGGTTGTGCATACATTCCCCTCCAGAGCTGGTTGTTAAACACTTACCAATACACTCATGAATCTCCGCTCCTAGAAGTAAAGGAGAAAAGACAGTGCCAAATCTATAACTGGAAGGAACCTTAGAGATCATTTCAACTAAACTACTTTTTTTTTTTAATTAAGCAATTGGGGTTAAGTAACTTGCTCAAGGTTACACAGCCAGTTATTATTTCTGGGGGTGGTGCTAAGTATCTGAGCCCAGATTTGATCCAGGTCATCCCGACACTGGAGTCGGTGCTCTTACTTGCTGAGCCACCTGGCTGCCCCTAAGCAACTGGGGTTAAGTAACTTGCTCAAGGTTACACGGCCAGGTGTTTCTGGGTGGGTGCTAAGTGTCTGAGCCCGGATTCGATCTGATCCCCAGGTCATCCCGACACTGGAGCTGGGCTCTTATTCGCTGTGCTACCTGGCCGCCCCTAGACTACTTTCTAAAAAAAATGAGGATACTGAAATCTAGAGTAGTAAACTGACTTTACACAGGTAACAAACTGACTTTTCCCAGGTTACTCTCCTAACAAGCAGAACTGGGATTTGAACTTCTATGTAGGAACTCAGGAGGAAAGAGAAGGGGTTGTTTCAAGTGACTAGAGGATAGAGGAGATTTCCATAGCCATGGTGGTAACAAGTCTAAAGGAAGATAAATGTGAAACTGGAAACAGAGGGAAACCATGTTGACTCACCCAGCCACTGCCCAAGTTTAGGCCTTTAGAGCCTCTAGACTATTGCAGTTGTTTTCTGGTTGGTCTCCCCACTCCAATCCATCCTTCAATCAGCTGCCAAAGTGATTTTCCTAAATTGTGGATCTAACCAGGTAACTCCCCCACCCTACCTCCACCCCTGGTTAGTATAAGCTCCAGTTGCTTCCTATTATCACCAGCATCAAATAGAAAATTCTCTGACTTTTAACACATTTCACAACCTGGCCTCTTCTGGTCCTTATAGGTCTTCTTATTCATGTCTACAATCCAGTGAGACCTGCGTTCTAACTGTTCCCTGCATTCCATCTCCAGACTCCATACCTTTTCACTGGCTGTCTTTCATGCCCGAAATGCTCTCCCTCACCTTTGGCTCCTGGTTTGCCTGGCTCTCATCAGGACAACTCAAATCTCACCTTCTGCAAGAGGTCTTTCCTTCCCGTTGTGTCCTCCCCCACATACTCCCTCTGAAATGATCTCCCATTCACTGTATGTAACTAGCTGTTTGTTTTCTTCTCCATGAGAATGTGAGCTCCTCAAGGGACAGATAATGGTTTTTTGTTTTGTTTTGTTTTGTTTTCATTCTCTGTCTCCCTAGCATTTACTTTAGTGTCTGGAACACATTAAATGTTAAATAAATGCTTGTGGATTGATTGACTAACATGGTTTAGAAAAAAAGTAAGCCAAATGTCTAAGGATTCAAGAAGGATCAGGGAAGACTTCCTGAGGGATGTGTCTTTTGAATGAGGCTACTGGAGCATTCATTCATTCACTTATTCCTTCAATGGACATTTATTAAATGCTTGCTGTGCACCAATCTTCTTCTACTTTGCTTCCTTCTACATAGGCTAAGATCCAGTGACATGGCCTCTTTGCTGTTCCTCACAAAAGTCACTGAATCTCCTAGATCTGAACATTTTTCCTAGCTGGAATCTTCTCCCTCCTCATCTCTGCCTCCTGGTTTCCCTGACTGCCTTCAAGTCTCAGCTAAAATCCCACCTTCTGCAAGAAGCCTTTCTTGATCCCCTCCACCCCAATGCTAGTTCCTTTCTTCTGAGATTATCCCCAATTTTTCCAGAATGAAGCTTTTTTGTACATAGTTGTTTTCACATTGTCTCCCCCATTAGTCTGTGAGTTCTAGGTCCTAGAATGCAAGGAAAAGAAAATGTATCTGTTCCAAAGAAGCTTAAATTCTATTCAACTAAAGTTGTCTAATAATAGAATGAGTTTTCTAAAGTGGGGGTGGGTGCCCCATCCTTGGAGGTCTTCAAGTAGAGGCCGGACAGACATTGGTCAGGTATCTTGTAGTGGGAGTTCCTTTCAGGTCAGACTAGACCGGTAGTCCTTTTTTGTGTCATGGAACCCTTGGGCAATCAAGTGAAGCCTTTTCAGAATAGTGCCTGTTGCCCTACATTCACTATTGAAAGAAATGCTAAAGTTCATGTAAAGATTAATACAAATAAAGATGTATTCCTTATTGCATTGCATTGTATTGTATTGAATTGTATTTTTTGTATTACTATTCAAGTTCATGGACGACCTTGGAATCTATCCACCAACCTCCAAGGGGAGCAGATGTTTTTTGAGTTTTTTTTTTAATAACTAATTCTGTGAGTCTATGATTCTATTTGGGGAAAACAATATGCCTACAGAAGATTAAATACATAATATATACAAAGTAGTTACATAGCTATTTGGAGATTGAAAGTACCAGAACCTAGGGGGAACTGGATAGGCTTCCTGCAGAAAACATCTGGGCTGAGATTTCTATAAAGTGGAGGGGAAGGAATGCAAAAGTTGTGTCTCTGACTACTACTCTCTCTCCCCTGGATAGTACACCTCAGGAATCAAGGGGGCAAGTGGGATGTTTTAAAACTACTATTCTTACTATTTGATCTTAATAAATGCCCTTGCTTTAAGAAAATTTCATCTTCTGGGTATTAAATTGTTCAGATTTAGGAGATCCAATGGCTTTTGTGAGGAACAGCAAAGAGGCTGTGTCACTGGATCTTAGGCTATATAGAAGGAAGTAGAAGACTGGAAAGGTAAAGAGCCCAGATTGTGAAAAACTAAATAGGCAATTTTATATTTGATCCTGGAGGCAAGAAGGAGCCATTTTAATTCATTGCCTAGGGAGGTGACATGGACAGACCTGTACTTTAGGAAGACTTTGACAGCTGAGTGAAGGATGAACTTCAGTGGGGAGAAATCTGAGGTAGGGAGACCAACCTGTTAGTACCATAGTCCAAGTGTGAGGTGATAGGAGATGGCACCCAGGTGGTGGTGGGAGAAGAGAAAAGGGGGAATGCATCAAGTAGGTAAATTACAAAGGTAAAAAAGCAGACTTGCTAGTACTTCTCAACTGATTAGATGAGGGTGGAGGGGGTGTTGTGAAAGAGGGTGGTGAGGAGTGGAGGATGAGACCTAGGCTATGAGCGTAGGTGGCTAAGAGATTTGTGGAGCACTCGAGAGTAAGAGAGAAGGGGCTGGCTAGGTGGCATAGTGAATAGAGCACTGGCCCTGGAGCCAGGAGGACCTGAGTTCAAATTCGACCTCAGACACTTAACACTTAGTAGCCATGTGACCTTGGGCAAATCATTTAATTCCAATTGCCCTGCATTCCGCCCTCCAAAAAACAGAGAGAGAGTAATAATAGAAAAGCTGAGGACAGATTTTGGGGGGAAAATAATAAGCTCAGTTGGGACATGTTAAGTTTCAGTTGTACATGGGATATCCAGATCAAGATGTCCAATAGGCAGCTAAAGATGTGAAACTGTTGTCAGCAGAGGCGTTAGGGCTGAACACATAGATCTTAAGAGGATTGATCGTTGAATCCATAAATGCTTCTAGATTTGACTTTCTCATTACAAATTCAGGATAGAATCACTCATAGCAAAAGGGCTTACCTATAAGACATGCAAAGAAGGTAAAAGGGGTGGAAACAATTATATTTTCTCCTTGAAGACTATGAACACTAGGGAAATAATGTAGGAGCGTAGATTTAGAGCTGGAAGAAACCTCAGAAACCTTCTAATCCAACTCTCATTTTACAGATGAGGAACTAAGGCCAAGAGAGGTTAAATGATTTGCTTGAGGTCACATAGATAGTGAGCTGCAGAGTCTGAATTTGAACCTAGATCCCTTCATTCCAAATCCAAACACTTTCTACTCTGCAACACTGCCTCTTGGAGTGTGGGGGTAGAGAGGTAGGACTGGGGGGTAGGGAAGGACTAAGAAGAAAGGAGGGACCAAGCTACTAAAACTAGTAGGCATCCTTCTTCCTACCATCTCCTTAACATCTCTGCTGACCACCAGGCCCCTCACTGCCCCTAAGGGGTAAGGTCTCACTGACTGCCGCTTTTAGCCTTTATTTTCTCTACTAAGAGTGTTCCATGGCCTGAATAGAACCCATTATATTTATTTCAGTTGCTCTCCAACGAGGGCAGACTCCTTATTATAGGCTCAGTAAATACTTCTCTCTCTTCTACTCTGCGGGGAGAATGGCCAACCTGATCAATAGCTCAGAACTTTAATTTTTCTCATATAGCAGAGGCTTAGATGTTTGAGCAAAAAAAAAAAAAAAAGAAGAAGAAGAAGAAAAAGAAAGGAAGGGGGGAAAAAGAAAGACCTTAAAACAGTCTAGTTATGATTTTTCTTTGCCTTGAGGAGTGAATGATGTTTCTCCAATTTTGGCTTGAGTTATACTTGATGCAAACATCAACTATAAATGGGTCAGGCAGTCATTAAAGTGAACAGTTGGCCACATTTGTGCTAACTCTGGTCTTTTTGTTTTTGCCAGAGGAAAAAAAATTCTAATTTCTATCAGTCTAAATTGTGCTGGGCGGCATTATCAGCTGGAAAGACCCCTCTGATTTGACAGGCCCCACTGTATGATGATTAATTACTTCTCGGCTTCATTGGACTTTTCTAATTTCCTTTTGCCACTGGCGGTAGGCATCGTGCGATAAAGTACTGCCCTTATTACTTTGTGCAAAGGAAAATGTCTATTACCGCTTCGTCCTACAAGCGCACAGAATAAAGAGACAGCTAACCAGGAAACTTGCAAGATCCCTCTGTCTCTATTCCACCCTCCCTGGCTTTCTTCCCTGACTGCTCCCAGACAGGGGTTACTGAGCACTGTTTCCTGTCAAAATAAGAAGATAAAATCATAAGCTCGATCAGAGTACTTGACATTTGGAAATTTGTATAATGATTTCATGGGTCTTAATCCTCCAGCTCCACACAAATCCTCTTCCAAATGCAAACACAGCTAAAATTTTATACTGAAGGAAAAAAAAAAAGGAAGAGCAGTCTTAATTTTCCTGCTAATTTCATCACACGTTAAAGATAAAATAGTAGAAAAGCCACAGTCTTGTGATTGAATTTGGGAAATTACATTTTCTAGAAGCCTATAATAAATAGCCAAACTATTTCTCAAGAGTGGCACCTACCACTGCCACCTGAAGGCTTGGGCAGTTGATGCCTAATGCGTTTTTCTAAGGCCCAAATGATCAGAAAAGGATGGTCCCCAATTCTGCCTTAATGGACAATTAAGGCTTTACAGAAGATCTGTTTGTTTTCTTGGAGAGGAGAGATAGGAAGGAATAAAGGAGACCACTTTTGCAGCCCCTTCTGCTAGTTAATCCTCAAGGCTGAGCTGATATTGAACACTCAGGTATTCCTGGAGACTTATTTGCTCAGGCTTATTCAGAAAAAGCCCCTTTGATCAGGTCATTTCTGCATTTTGATATGTTGCCTAGCTGCCGGTCCTGCTGGTGATTTCAATAGGGGAATTAGAGCAAAACCAGAGTGCAAATGGCAGGGAGAAAAAGAAGCTGGGAAGCAGGAAGACAGCAGAGTTGAGCTTGGATCCAGAAGTCCAAAGGCCTAAGTTCTTATCTCGGCTTTGCCACCGTCCTCTACGTCACCTTAGGGGAAGAAAAATCAGCCAGCTTCTCTGCACCTCAGTTTCCCCATTTGTGAAAAGCAGTCTGGCTCCAGGGTCTCATCACAGCATGCAGTGGCCTTGGGTTCTAGAAGGCAAGAGGGGTGGGAGCACAACTGGCAGTGATACCCAGGCCAAACCAGTGCAAAGCAGCATTGAGGGAGCCTTGGCAATCATTTCCAACATCACGACGATCCACAGCCTCTTGCATTTCTGTGGTACCTTTGGGGTTGACAAGGCGCTTCACTTGTGCCATCTCTTTGGATCCTCACAACAATCCTGTAAGGTAGGTGATTTTATTTGGCTGTTGAGGAAACTGAGGCATAAAAGAAATTATGTGACTTACCTAGGGTCATGCAGCTAGGACAATGTCTAAGGTAAGATTCTAACTCAGGTCTTCCTGACTCCCACAAAAGCACTATCCATTGGGCCTCCCAGCTGGTTTTAAGGAGATGAAGTGTTTTGGTCAAAAGTACTTATGAATTCCAGTTGCTAAGAAGCAAAGGAGCTGTGACCATATATGGTGAAAATGAACACCTACCCCTTGGGATGCACCTGGGCCTGGAATACGTCCTCACCTAAATGATAGATCATAATCTAGCAATGGGAGCCGCCTCAGAGGTCATCTAGTACGACCCTTTCATTTTACAGATAAGGAAATGGAACCCCAGGTGGGTTAAGGGCCTTGTCCCCGGTCCTACGGTGGCTCCAGAGCAAGTGCTCTTCCCATTGGTCTTCTCCACCTTCTTTTCTGCTACCTCTTAGAAACCCTAGATTCTTGCAAAGCTCAGCTCAAAAGCTGGCCCCCAAATGAGGCCTTTCCTTGAACTGTCTAGCTGCTAGCTCCTCCCCGCCTCTCCAAAATATTACCTAATATTTCTTTTATTTATGTTTGAATGTTATTTTCTCTGGATGAATGTAAGCCCCATGAGACTGGAAACCTTCATTTCATCTTTGTATCTCCAATAGCAGGCACTTAATAAGTATGTATGTATGTTTGTGTGTATGAAACTGATAACAAAACTATATTATAGGGGCAGCTAGGTGGTACAGTGAATAGAGCACCGGCCTTGGAGTCAGGAGGACCTGAGTTCAAATCCAGCCTCAGACACTTAACACAAAAAACTAGCCATGTGACCTTGGGCAAGTCACTTAACCCCAATTGCCCTCCAAAAAGCAAAAAAAGAAAGAAAGAAAAAAAATCTATATTATAAACTGTCCTTTCAAGAAAGATGCAAAGAAAAATAATGTCACACTGACTCAGTCCTATATTCTTTTCAGTAAAAGGATGTAAGCAAAGGGGTAGTTTGTGAAAGAGAGAGATCCATGAAGAACTTTTCATGAAGTCAGCTTCAAAAGGCTGGGGATGGGCCCTAAACATTCTGAATGTTTCTTTTTATAGGTTTACCTTCCACTTGGAAGCTTATATAGAAACCAAGGCATGGCAACATAGGATTTAATTCAATTCAACCACTTATTAGATGCCTACTGTGTACAAGGCCCTGGGGATTCAAGAACAAGAAAAGACACAGTCCTTGGGCTCAAGGAACTGAAATTCTTCTCCTGGAATACTACACAACCCCAGGTAAATGAATACAAGGTTATTTAAGGAGAGAAAGAGAGAGAGAGGATTTGGGGAAAACCTCAAAGAGCTGAGCTGAGCTTTGAAGGAAGCTCAGAGGGCTCTGGGTCTTCTCTGTCTTACAGGCAGCTCCTCTGCTTTGCTCCTCACCCTAAGAATGTACACCTGTTTCAAGCTCATCTCTGCCCTGCCCTTATAAGGAACAGCTCTCAGCCAATTATCAGCAATGGCACTAAAGGGCCAGAGATTTGAAATGATGAGAACCTTGGCATCTTGGCAACAGCAGGTCTCTGCCCTTACTTGTCTTCAGATGTGGCTTCCAAACTCGCTCCATCTCAGGGGGCATTGACATAGTAGATAAGTTCGTCAGGACTGGGACTGCCACCATGGGGGTGACCAGCTCCAGAGCTAGGGCTGGCAGGCACTCTATTTGGGAGTCTCATCATTGGTTATGCCAAGATCCCCTTCCTGAAGAAGCAGCTCTTCCCTTATTCCATCCTAGACTTTGCCTGATCTGAGGCCATGGGGCTCTTTTGTTTTATGGTGGTCTTCTTCATCCTCTTCGCCATTCGAAGGAGCCATTTCTACAAAGTTTCTCTTCTTCCTTCTGGTCCTTCTGTGTCTCATCCAAGCTGTATATACCTCCTCCCAGGCAGCCCTGGGGAAAGCCATCAGCTCAGGGTTTCACAGAGAGAAGACAAATAAATGTTGTGTTAAGCCAGGGGGAAAAGAACATCATTAGGTCATAGATTTAGAGCTGAAAGCAATTGCAGAGGTCATTTAGCCCAATACCTCCATTTTGCAGAGGAGGAAACTGAGGGCCAGAAAGACTTGTCCAAGGTCACACAAGTAGTAGATGATAGAGCTGAAATTTCCATCTCGGTCTTCTGTCTTTAAAACCAGCAACCTTTCCATTGCACTGCCATGAAGAGGATTCTGAAAGACAGAGATGAGGAGAAAGTTCACGGCAGGCATGAGGATCAGCCAATGAGAAGGCATGGAATGCTGAGTTTAGGGAACAGTCAGTAGTCTAGTCTGGTTGGAATGTGGAATACATGAGCAACAAAAATGTAAGCCAGGCTAAAGAAGGACTTTATATACCAGACTGGGGACTTTTCATTTTATCCTAGAGGCAATGGGAAGCTACTGAAGGCTTTTGGACAAGGGAATGACATAACCCAGACCTGTGCCTTAGGAAGTTATTGTAGCAGCAGTGGGGAGGATGGATGGGAAAGGAGAGTGACT
This sequence comes from Petaurus breviceps papuanus, assembly GCF_028583685.1. Taxonomy (NCBI): domain Eukaryota; kingdom Metazoa; phylum Chordata; class Mammalia; order Diprotodontia; family Petauridae; genus Petaurus; species Petaurus breviceps. The sequence continues at coordinate 2,666,295 of NW_027185754.1, forward strand.
GGAAACCAAGAGAACAATCAACAGCTACTGGTGAGAAGTGATGAGGATCTGAACTAGGGAGGGTAGCTGTCAAGGGAATAGAGAGAAGGGGATGGTTACTCAACCACAGGAGAAGTAGTATAAACAAAACCTGGTCATTTGAGTATGGACAACTTAGATATGATCAGATCGCAGGGACAGGGAGAAGGAAAGGAAAGAATTCCCCTCCATAGAAATAGGGAAGTTTGGATAGGGAGACATATTCGGTTCAATTTTGGACACGTTGAGTTTGATATCCTGAATGACCAAGAGGCCAATATTCAGTGAATGCCAGTGGCTAGTACCCCAAGTCTTGCCATGTTGACAAGCTTACACTAGCTATTCCCTTAGAGAGTTTTCAGATAATGTGGTCACTGTTCCTCTTGAAAGAGTCAAGACACACCACTTCCTCCCACAAGCATGCCTGGAAAAGAGGTCAACACTCGGCATACAATCATTGAAAGGTTGCCAACCCCTGTTCTAAGCCCTTCATGAACCAGTTCATATTTTTAGCTTCTAAATGTTACAGATATCAGCAAGATGTTCCATTGGATACTCACCATTTTTGGCAGGTCAGGCGACTGTGATGATAGCTTAAGGTAAACAGTCAAGGAATGACATGAACAATAATGGTGAGTTTGGGTTGGTACCAGCTGATTGGTTACTCTTGCAGGGGAGGATGGTGCTCAACCTAAAAGGAAAGGAGCCTTTTTTCCCCAGAAAGTTACCTCTAATACCAGCATTTTCCCCCAATGACATAAGTCTGTGACATCTCATTGTCACCTTTCATGTGAGGAGTGAAGTAAGTGTACCAGCCAACTCTGGAAGCTGTTCTCAGCACAAGAAGAATAGGGGGGAATACATCAGAACAGAAGACTTGGGGATATAGGTGGGGCTCCTTATGGAAGTCTTCAGGCATTTGAAGGGCTATTTTATGGAAGTGGGATGAGTGTTCTGCTGGGCCCCAGAGGGCAGAAAAGGACCAATGAACTAGGTTATAATTAACTCAAACTGTGCCTGGCAAAAAGTTAATGGGGGAGGAGGGAAAGGTGAGGAAGGAGGTAGGTCTACATATAAGCAGAAAAGAGGTGTCATAATAGCAGCATAGACTTCAGTCTCATTGTGGATACAGTCATACTTGGGGGGAGAGTGATGTTAACCTATACCCAAAGGATCCTGGTCCTCTGCCCTATAGGATTTGGAAGAGGAAGTACTGTAAGGACTCCATATTGATAAGATCCTAGGGGATGATAGATGGGTGTGGGGTATGGAGTTTGTACCCCAGGTCTGGAAGACCATGGGTCAAGGTTCAGAGGTAGCAGTCCCTGTGGGAGAATGTTCTTCAGAAAGTAGGGTCTGATGTCCATGAGGGAATCTTTGAGGTTGGCTAGGGACAAAAGAGCATCATTCTGACGGTCAGATCTCATTGCTTAGTATTTTTTGGCTAAATAAATATTGGATATTAGTGTATTTTCTTTTATTTGTTCTTCCTCCTAAAAGTGGAACATAAAGAATATCTGGTAATTTGGGGGTTTGATCTGTCCTTTAAGAAGTAAATAACACAACTCACAGCACTTGCCCATCCCTTTTATCCCATTCTTAACATCTGTTCTCCCTTCCTTCTTCCCCTTCCCAAATTCTGCTGTTCTCTGGTTTTCTTTCCCACCTCCTTACCCAAACAAACCACTTCCTCCACCTTTGCTTTGTAATTATTGTGGGATATTACTTGATTTGGCAATGAGCACTTTGAAATCTAACCTACACCCTACCTACACTGCACACCTCCAAACCCCCATCCAGCATAGCACAGAGGGAGAGACTTAATGCCTTTCTATGTTCTAGTGATCGATATGGATATGATCTGACCCACAGTGCAATTAAACGTGTAGTATAGAGACTGAGGAAAAAAAAGAAGATTTTATTCTATTTAAAGATATTGTGATTTCAGTACCCCCTTGGAGACTATACTGAAATGTGTGAGGTGGGTGCTTTTTTGACTTTTAGCTGAAGAGTGGATTGGAATTATTCTTTTTTCTTTCTCCTTATCCCCAGTTCATTTGAGCTCATCCCTGTGAACAACATTAGTGCCACACCACAAACAGGCAAGTCAAGGATGAGTACCATAAATTCATTGCTACTCTCTTGAGTGGGGCTGTGCCCTCAAAATTCTCCCACGGATTCAGCAGCCTCCTAAAGGGCTCCTCCAAAGCACTGTAAGCTCGAAAGGGAAGACAAAAGTCCTTCCATGTGCTCTCCAGAGTGGTGCTGGCTCTGGATGGGTATCTTCTCCCTCTTTGTCAAAATGACAAAGAGAATTCTGGCCCTGTTCTTTGGATTTTGGAATCTGAAAGCATTGTTACTGTCTACCAAGGGATGATTGTTCCTAGATCACTGTTTATTATTTTCCTATAGGTAATCCTGGCAATATTGCTGATTTCTCATGTTCAACACCACCAACTACAACAAAAAAGCAATGAACTGTGTTATTGACATTGTTTTAATTACAATACATAAAAGATACAAGGCAGCAAAGGCAAGGAAATTATCCTCCTCCTATGAAGTTTACATGGTTACAAAAAAAAAACCCACTAGAATAAGGACAAGCATTAACAGCGTTGGGTTTGGAGGGGGGAGGGGGACTGCTTATTGTTTCTTTGTGCTAATGGTAAAAAATTCCAAGAGTATTAAGGGCTAAAATGAAAACCACCACCACCACCCCCAGTCAATTATGCTAACACTGCCTGCATGACAATTAAACACTTTTCAGAAATTTTAGTGTAACTTGCAACAAAATCTGTGTGCAACGGAATAGTTGGCCGCTTTGTTCTCTTTTCCAATAAGAGGTGGAGGCTGTTGAATGTTGTTATTAGGGCTAGATAAGCTAGGCTTCAGCGCAGCACAATTTTGTATGTCTGAACTAGCAAACGCCTTTGAAGTCCCACGGATCCTTCTGCTTGTTAATTCTTCCATTTGTTTGATTTTTGGTACAAAGAAAATGAAAGAATATGATGAGATTATGGCATTTTAAGTCAATATTTATTAAAAAATCAATCTAGATGAAAATCTGCCCATCCCTCTAATTAGATGAGGCAACTTGAGGTTGATTTTTAATTGCAAAAGTAATTACACGGAGCAGATAGCCAGTGACATTTGATTATCTAGGTGATTGATTAAAAAGCCTAGCTCACCGAGCAGATTGTCAGCCAGGGAATCGAGACAAAAGAGCAAATTAAAAAAGTTGTCCAGTTAGTAATCACAAAATTCAAGGATGAAATTACAGAGCCAAACACCTCCATCTCTCCTCAGCCTCATCACTCACCACTCGCATGCACACACACCACATGCATTAACTCCAAGGGGGCGATCAAGATGTGGAGTCGTTGGAAATTAATTGAGGGAAAAATAAAAGGGAGAAGCGAAATCACTTCGGAGAACAGGGTGCTTAAGTTGAAACTAATTTCTCCTGTTTTATGATAAAACTTATGGTGGGGGGGGGAGGGGGATGGAGGCGAGGAGAGTAGCTCATAAGGGAAAATCAAGGCCTTCCCAATGTGTTACCATGTTTTAAGGGGAGGGAACACTCACATTCTGAAAGTTTACAATTATTTAATCAAAGATATCTTTTTTATTACTCACAGGATCACAGACCTCAAAGACTCTCTAGTTTGATTTTTGCATGTTACATATGATGAAACTATGGCCCAGGGAGATACTTGTCTTGTCTGATATTGTCCAGCAGCAAGCATCTGAGGTAAAATTTGAACCCAAGTCCTTTGTCTCTGGAACCAACACTCTTTCCAATGGTTACTCATGTCATTATCCCTGCACTGAGAAAGGCAACCCTTGGATTGGTAAACAAGTACTTGTAACATATTCAATTAAAAATATTGAGGAGGACCAAGGTGCATCTTTTAAAGAAGTGTGTATATGTGTGTGTGTGTGTGTGTGTACACACATATATACACATATATAAACTTCTTTAATTGATATATTACATATATGCATATGTTATATATTATATGTAACATAATATATACATATATTAGGCAAAGAAAATAGAGGTAGTAGGATGATTTTTTATATCAGAGTAAAATTATATCTTCTTATAGTTATTTGCATTTAAAGTTCATTTGCACAGATAGAAAAAATTGTAATAATTTTGTTTAAATGTGTATTGATTGACAGTTTGGTTCTTCTAGTGTTAACTACCTACTAGATGCAGACAGAGTCTTCTACAGCTGCTGGGGCCAGAAAGACAAAAAAAAAAAAAGATAGATCTTGACTTCAAAGAATCTAATGGAAAGGAAGGAAACAAACATTAATTAAGCACCCACTATGTACTAGGCTAAGCACTGTGTGCATACTACCCCATTTGATTTTCACAACAACCCAGGAAGGTCAGATTAACTATTATTATAAAATGATATAACTATAATTATATAATAGCTATATATTATTATTCCCATTCTACAGTGGAAGAAACTGAGGTGAACAGAGGGTAGGTGACTTGCCCTGGATCACACAGTAAGTGTCTGAGGTTCAATTTGAACTCAGATCTTGATGACTCCAGGCCCAACACTTTATTCACTGTTCCACCTAAATGCCTTATAAGTGAGACAAGACTGATGAAAATAACCTTGTGATGAAGGAAAATGTGATGGAGACAAAGGAGAAATCCAGGAAAAAGCACAAGGAGAAACTTGAGGAGGGAGTAAACATGATTGCCCTGAGGGGGATAAAGAAAGCCTTGGAGCCCTAACCCAGGTGCCAACAGGTCTGGGCGTTGAGGGAGAGCAGGACTTCAGAGGCCTGAGATAGAATGGGGTATCTCATTCCAGGAATGGAAGTACAGAGACAGGACAGAACAAGAGAGGCAACAGTGAGCAGAGACTGGATCAATATGGCTTGAACAAAGAGTATGGAATGGGGAATAATTTGAGATAATACTGGACAGATAGATAGGAGCCAAAGAGCTCTTCAGTACTAGGATCAAGGATTTACAATTTGTTTGGCTGGCATTATAGTGGACAGTGCTCTGGACTTGGAGACAGGAGACTTGTCAGGGTTTGAACCTTATCTCAGAAGCTTCCAGTGTATGTGATCATGGGAAAGTCACTTAAGCTCCCAAAGCCTTAGTTTCCAGATCTATAAAATGGAGATGATAATAAAATTTGTCCTATCTTCCTCAAAGGATTGTTGTGAAGAAGGGTAGTTTGTAAACCTTAAAGCAACATAGAAATGTGAATCATTATGCTTCAATGGGGACTCATTGCAGGGTTTTGAGGAGGAAGGTGACATGTTTAGAGCAAAGCATTAAGAAAATGATTTTGGCATCTTGTGAAGCATGTGCAGGAGAAGGGAGAGACTAGAGGCAGGAAGGCCATGTAGAAATCGATTACACAATCTAGTAGCTAGGTGGAGCAGTGGTTAGGGTGCAGGACTTGGAGTCAGGAAGATGAGTCTTCCTTAGTTCAGATCTGGCCCCAGGCACTTATTAGCTGTGTGACCCTGGGCAAGGCACTTATCCCACTTTGCTTCGGTTTCCTCATCTGTAAAAGGAGCTGGAGAAGGAATGGCAAACTACTCCAGGATCTTTGCCAAGAAAACCCCAAATGGGGTCACAGAGTTGAAAATGACTGAAAAGTGACTGAACATGCAACATACTTAGTCTAGGTGAAAAGAGAGCATAAGACCATGGATGTAGAGATGGAAGGGACCTCAGAGGCCCTCTAGTCTTTCATTTTACAGTTGAGAGAACTGAGGCCTAGAGAAATTAAGTCATTTGCCCAAGGTCACCAAGGGAGTAGGTGTCAAAAGAAGATCCCCCTTCTCTGACTCCAGGGTCAGGAGTCAGTCAATCAGTCTCCATGGAGATGAACCAATCTATCAAAGAAAGGGTTTAAACCATTCTGGCCACATAGTGTTTACTGGTATTTATGGAGAAAAGTAAAAGGCATAGATTCCTGGATTATTAGCATAATGTTGACCCTGGTGAAGATGACAATGCTATTTCTCCATGTTCCCAAAAATATATAAGACTTTTCATCTGGAAGGACTTTCCACCCATGTCAGTGAATTCGTTCTTAGGCAGCTAAGAGGAACCAAGCAGGTTGGAAATGATAAGACTCCAGTTTGTGTTACAGCTCACTTCACTAGGTCTCAGTTTCCTCATCTGTAGAATGGGAAACAATATGATCTGCTTTGCCTAGGCAGCAGAATTGTATGGCTGAAAATGTGATCACAATGTGGTGTCAACTAAAATTCAAGATGGCAGCTAATAAAAATAATATTCTCCTATCCTGCTTCTATGAAGTCCTCCTCCAATGGCTCACAATGGCTTGGGATTAGCCCTGGGTCCTCTAGAGCTATGCAAGTGCCTACTTCAGCAGCTCCCAGTAGGCTGGAGAAAATGCCCCCTCTCCACTTTAGCTAAGTCATTACCAGAAGACTGGTCACTAGGTAGTAAATTATTCTGACCCCACAGTCAATTCACAAAGATCTATCTGACTAAGTTATGTAGAGGTGATAATCCATCCTAACAGCAGGTTCCTAGCATAAGAGACTCTAGGGTGCAACGACCTTGGAAACCATCTAATGCAACTTTCTCCTTTACAGCTGAAGAAACTGAGGCCCAGAGAAGTGAAAGGACTTGCCCAAGGTCACACAAGAAGCATTAGAGGTAGGATTTGAACACAGATCCTTTGACTCCAGAGTCAGTAATCTTTTTCAAACAATGAGATCATAGATCTTTGAAAGCATTAAAGTCACGATTCCCCCAATATAAATGTTGAAATGTGGGTAGGGCAACCTGGTGAGACTTTTAGAACTTTCTGGGTTTGATCTTTGTGAAAGATCAAGATTTCATCCTTGTGAATCCTCACTTCTGTGCCAGCATGGGCAAGATGTAATGAAATAGTTAGGAGATAAGGGCCAAAGGACTGATAACATCTTTACTTCATCAGCTATTGCTGTCTGAAACAGTGTTCGCCTGGTCCAACGTGTTCCTTCTAACCCTCCAGGGCAGCTTATTACAACTATTTCTTGGAATCTTAGAATCTTTACGTGCTGTGGGGAGAAAGCCCTGTGAAAGAGTGAGAAGAGCACCAGACCACATCTAAACATGTGGGTTCTCCTCCTACTGCTATCGCCCACTCACAGCATGACCTTGGTAAAGTCATTTCTCCCTGGGCTTGGTTTTCTTGTGTATAGAGTGAATGGGGGTTGACCAGATGATTTATAGGATGCATTTTAGCACCAATCTATAAACTATGGGTACTTTAAAAAGTAAAAGCTACTTGGGGATCATTTATCTTGCTGGTTTATTATATGTTTATTTAAAATTGTCATCATCATCATTGTTATTATGATTTCATTATTGGTAATAATAGTAACTCACACTTCTGTAGCCTATAAAGTTGTTTTTTTTAATCCTTTGAATGCTAGTATTGTGAACCTCGTTTTCCAGATAAGCAACCTGGGGCTTGGAAAAGCTAAGAAACTTGGCATCATAGGTCTAGAGCAGAAAAGAACCTCGGATCCATCTAGTTCAATACTCCCATTTTATTGATGAGAAAACAGACCTTGAGAGTTAAGTAACTAGAACCCGGGTCTCTCAGAGTCTAGTACTTTCTCTTTTTTTAAGTATATTTAAAATGTTAATAATAAGGTGGCTAGATGGTACAGTGAATAGAGCACCAGACCTGTAGTCAGGAGGACCTGAGTTCAAATCCAGCCTCAGACACTTAACACTTACTAGACATGTGACCGTGGGCAAGTCACTTAACCCCAATTGCCCTTCCTTCCCCCCTCCAAAAAAAAAAGCAAAAAAATAATAATAATAGCTAACATTTATATGTTATTATGTTTCAGGCCCCATAAGTGTTAAATGCTTTACTACTACTACTACTTTTATTTATATAATTATATTACTTATATATTTACATTTATATAGTGCTTACAGTGCCCAAGAACTGTGCTATTACTCCTACTACTACCACCACTACTACTTATATTTATAGAATTATGTTATTTATATATTTATATTTATATAATATTTATTGTACCCAAGAACTGTGCTAAGCACTTTAGAATTATTATCTTATTAGATCCTCACAACAATATGGGGAAGTAGGTGTTATTATTATCCCTATTTTAGAGTTTTGAGAAATTGAGCCAGATAGAAAGGTTAAGTGACTTGCCCAGGTTCATACAACTATTGAGTGTCTGAAATCAGATTTGAACTCAGATCTTCTGTGTCACCAAACAGTGGCATCTGATTGCTCCTAAGAACAAGTCTTTTCTAATTAATTTTAATTTTCTTATTAATCTTACTAACTTCCTTGTTAATCTATGGCTCCCACTACCCACCCCACCAAATTAAGCATATTTGGTTTTTTGCTTTCTTTTTTTGGAGGGGGAAGGGAGGGCAATTGGGATTAAGTGACTTTCCCAAGGTCACACAGCTAGTAAGTGTTAAGTGTCTGAAGCCGCATTTGAACTCAGGTCCTCCTGACTCCAGGACCAGTGCTCTATTCACTGTGCTGCCTAGCTGCTCCTTGAGCATATTTGTTTAAAAAAAAAACTCTTAAAAAATAAAGTCCTCAGTACATAACATCATAGTTCAACAAAACAAATTCTCACACTAGCCATATCTGAAGATGCGTATCTCTTTTTATATTCATGTCTCTTTCTTCCTTTGGAGGTTATCAGCTCTGGAGGTGAGTGGCTGTTTCATCTTCCTTCTTTTGTTAAGTTTTTCCATGCCTGCTACCCCTTGGAAGTTTACTCTGAGTGAGTGTAAGAGATCCTCCTAGCATTTGAATAAATGAATGAATGAATGAATGAGCATTTTTTACTAAGTGTCCAGCACTGTGCTAATTGGAAATATAAATAATTAAACTAGAGAGTCCTTGCTCTCAAGGAGATCATACTTGAATTGTGGGGGATAACATATATGAGGGTTCATCCACAGGACACATGACAAGACTCAGGTGTCCTTATGGTACATCCCCAGTTTGGATGGCAGTGCCCCAGAGTTTGAAAGGCATAGCAGTGTAGCAGACAGTAAAGCCCAGGATTCCTCCATGTTAGCAGGAGGACCATAGCTGCTGACTCCCAGATCATTCAATTGGTGTGAAAAGCCATGTCTACTACTCTGCAGTCCAAGGACCAAGAGGGGACTAGCTCTTCACCAATGGGAAAAGGGAAGCATTCTTGAAGGTTTGAGTAGAAAAGGGATTCTGGATTCCATACTACAGTGGTAAGGATTAGGGATCCATGTACAGGCAAGAGGGATGAAGGAAAAAAATATTACTAGAAATGTTGGAAGAGAAGAACACCTCATGGTATTTGTTCCATTGGAATTCTTCTAGCACCTGATGGAATCTAGGTGGCCTGGACAGGGTAGGGGTTTTATGTTCCTTCCCACTCTCATACATACCTTTCACAATTTTACTTGGTTATTTTACATATTATTTTCATCATAATAATAGCCACTCTTCTCTACAGGGCTTTCCTCATATTTCATCATATTTATATATCATTTTCCTCATAATTATAGCCACTCTCTTCTTTACAGGTCTTTCCTCTCAATAACCCCATGAGGTAGGTAATGAAAGTATTATTTTTCCATTTTTGGAAACTGAGGCACAGAAGAGTGAAGTGACAGTCTTTTTGTCATGAAGCTAATCAATAGTAAAGCTGAGATTCAAGCCCAATTCTCCTGGAACAAAGTCCCAGGTTCTCTCCATTACACCATACTGTCTCTCATTACCCATGAAGGTGGGGAGGAGGGGAAATGGAGTGGCAGCTGGAGAATGGTGTGCAATGTTTTATCTTATTTAGTCCTCTGCAGAATTTGCTAGGGATATCCTCCAGAATTTGCATTCTGGCTTTTACTTCATTTGGACTTGCTATTTATTATGTTTTCAAATTTGCTAAGTAATCTTTTCCTATGGCCTTTTATTAACAGATATCTTTGTGAGACTCTTAACTAGTCTTAGTGGTTGAAATGTCTTTATTTTTTTAATCCTTACTATTCAGGCAAATTATAATATAAATATAAATAGCCCTAAGCCTCCCCAAATTCAGATTCCTATTAATGAAATAGCTCTTCCTAGGTGAGTTAATCCATAAGAAAACACTCATTCAGTCCTACACTTAAATTTTGGAAGAGCTGGGTTCAAATCTGGCCTCTAAAATTTGCTAGTTCCGTGGCTAGAGGCAACTCATTTAAGCTCTCTGTTTCATCATCTATAAAATATGAATATCTACAATACCTACTCCATGGGGTGATTTTGAGTCTCAAATGAGATTCAAATGAGCGAAGTGCTTTGAAAACTTTAAAACTGGTATAAAAATGTCAACTATTATTCATTCCTGAAGCATACAGAATGTCCTAAAAGTCTTAGTGCAGTTGTAAGCTTTAATAGCTTAAATATCGCCAATAATTTAAAGATGCACTCAGACTTTTGGGACACCCTGTAATTATTGGGTCAGAACTATTCTCATTGGTAAATAGTTGAAACAACCCTTAGGAAATCTATTCTGACAATACCTCTCATTTTCTTCGGGGGCCAGGATGTAGCTAGACATATTGTCAGTAATTTCTCCTGGAGTTTAACTGCTCCAGCTGGTGAGACTTTATTTAATTTCCTTATCTATTTTTTGCTAACCTGAATTTCGGGAAGGTTAACATTTTGTCAGTGTATTTGGGTTTTTTAACACCAAAGTCATTTCCTGGGATACTTCCTCAGTCAGTGAGTCAGTCGATAAGTGTTTTCTGAGCAAGTACTATGTGCCAGTCGCTGTGCTAAGCACTAGCAGTACAAAGAAATCCAAAAACACTGTCCCTGCTCTCAAGGAATCAACATGTAGAGGAGATGACTTACATAAATAATTATTTACACACATGATATAAACTTCCTTGTCACAAAGAAAAACACTGCAGCAAAACCAATCAATAAAGTGACTGCATCTCACAATGGATATGCTGTTTCTCATACATGGTTCCCAGTCTCTCTACTGAAGGTACAATAGGGGGATAGTCTGTTTCATCATCTGCTCTCTGTGACTCAGGAAAAAGGAAAAAGTCATCTGAGTTTGACTTCCTTTTAGTGTTCTTTGTTCATATCGTAATCATTGTTTATACTGCTCTCTTGGTTCTACTTTCTTTGCTCTGCATCAGTTTAAACAAGTCTTCCTAAGCATCTTTGAAGTCTTTCTATTGGTCATTTTTCCCATAGCTCTTCCATCTAGGCTTGCAGAAAGGATACTTTTTACACTTGTAACTAATAAAATCACAGAATCTGGAAGATAAAAGCAATCTCAGAGGGATGTAGTCCAACCCCCATATGAAAGGAATCCATACTAAAATCAAGCTGACAGGTGGTCCAGTCTTCTTGAAGACCTACACAAAACGGGTGCCAACCACCTTCTGAGGCAGCCCATTCCCTTTTTTGAACAGTTCTAATGGTTAAAAATTATTTCTTCACATCAAGTCTAAAGAGACAGCTGGGTGACAAAGTGAATGGAGCCCTAAATTTGAAGTTAAGAAGACCTGAGTTCAGACACTTAACTAGCTGTGTGACTCTGGGCAAGTCACTTAACTGCTGCCTGACTCAGTTTCCTCATCTGTTAAATGGGGGAAATAATAGCACTTTCCTCCTTGTGCATTTGTGAGAATCAAATGAGATAATATTTGTAAAGCAAACATTTAATAATTTCTTGGTTTAAAAAATACTTTTTAAACATTTTTTTTAATTTGGTCCCTTACAACTTCTACCTATTGCTCCCAGTTCTGTCCTTTGGGGTCAAACAGAATTAAATCTAATCTCTCTTCCACATGATGCTCAATTAAGGAGGGCTGTGTGAACCCAACTCACATATGAAGGGATATATATATATATATATATGCATATATATATATATATATGACAAAGAACCACGAGATTTTAAAGTCTGATGGAGCCTTAGCAATGATCTAAACTATTATAGAGGAGAAAACTGAGGCAAAAAAGAGAAATCATTTTTATTCATTCATCCATTGACTTTAAAGCCATATTGTAAACTAATGGCAAAATAAGGACTAGAATTAAAGATTCCCCATTCCAAATTCAGTAATCTTCCTACTGTACACACTGTTTATCTCACCTCTGTCCCCCATGTCCTCTAATATGATGATGCTCCTACTTTGAAATGTTGAATTTTGTTTTGTTTTGATTTTCACTATATTTGGAGCCAATTATTTTAAATGACTCTGAGGTGAATTCAGCTAAGATCTCAACAATGAATGAGTACTACAGGGAAGGGAGTCAGTGTGGCTTAATTATAGGATGCTGACCTGGAATCAGAAAGACCTGAGTTTTAATCCTACCTTAGGCACTCATTGGTCACTTTTTAAGGATAATATTTCTCTAATTTATTGTGGCAAAGACCTAGTCCTGAACTGATATTATTAGGATTATTATTCAAATTTCTCTGTAATCTCATCTATTTGGGAGTTCCCTCCTAAGATAGAGATTTCACCCCCTTGTCATAGTCCTTGTTCTCCTCATCATCTTTGTTAGCAGCTTAGAGCCAGTCATAGAGTCTTAGAGTCAAGGAGATCTCAATTCAAGCCCTGATTCTGCCATCTTCTGGCTGTGTGACCCTGAGCAAATTGTTTAACCTCTCAGTGCTCTAAGACAACTCTCTAAAACAGTACATTTTTGCAAAGATGGAGACCTTTGCAAAAGGAGGGAGTGTTCTCCCCTAGGAGTTTCCTAGACCACTGAAACCACAGGTCTAGTCCTTTCCCCATTACTAATATTATTATTATCATGGCACACTCCTTTCCTAGTGCAGAAGTAACCTTCCCCATTTCAATCCTTCTCTCCTTCCCCATTAAGCACCCTCATCAAAAATAATCAGCAGGCGCCCCAAACTGCCTGATCTAAAGTAAAGTATCCATCATAAAGAGGAGATGCCAACAGAAATCTCCACATTCACTCCAAAGATGCACCAGGTAGCAAGTTAACCCATCTGTCCATTTCAATCCATTAAACTCAGTTTAATTGTTCATTTACTATTAGAAGGTGCTTTGGGTAGCGACTGTGCGCTAAGTCCTCCTCTATCCCCACTTAGACTCTTTGAGTTTGTGGGGATAGCACAGAAATAATGCTTGCTACTAACACCCCTCATGCCGCCAACAGCTTGGACTGGAATGAGAAATAGCCCTGTTCTTGACCTGTCTTCTTCTCCCATTGATATGTTAGTGCATTCCAAAAAGTCACCCCCAGGAGGGAGGCTGGAATGCAGTCCAAAAATATCCTCATTAATATGGTAGGCTCCTGGATGGGAAAAGTGAGACCGTAGCACCTTTTGTGATGGGAAGTCCATGGTTCTCCAGCTCATTGCTGTAGGCACCACTGGCTTGTGGTGTGGATTTTTTTTTCCCACATTCCCCTTCATTAAACAAGAAACTCAGATGTTGGTAATTAGCTGAAGCTCCCCTGCTGCCAAGCCATATTCAGTTCCAAAAAGCCCTGTACACTGCTCCTTCTGCATTTGTTAACAATGTCCACACAACAGGTCTGCAATTAGATTCCCATCTGTTGGTTTTCGCATTCAGCATTGCCAGGAGATGCAGATGAACTTGGATTCCTCATTGTTGTGGATTCCTGACCAGAAATACTACATATGGAAAGACACTTGTAATTGAATGGAGGGACAGAAACCCAAGCACCATTTATCATAATGAGCATAATGCAGCAAAAGGCAAGGAAAGGGATACTTGTCAGATAAACTTGGAAGTCTGTATGTGCTCTGCCTGTCATACCATATCATTTGCTAACTGTATGGGGAGAGGGGAGGTAGTGGATGTGAGCTGATTTAAATCATTACATTATGGCACAGGGAGAACTGGGTCATATATTCAAGTATGCTTTGACAGATAGATATAGAGATATATAGATAAAATGTACATATGCATATATACACATATACATTCATAAGTTGACATGTATATGTATACACCTATCTATAAACACACACCTATATTTGTATGCATATATATGTATTTGCCTATATGTATACATAATTTTTAATTTGAAACTGATTTTTGTTTCATGAACTCCCAGTATGGAAATTCCTTCCATCAATGCAGATGTACTTTCATAGTATCATAATCACAGATTTAGAGCTGGACTCAGAACGTTCAAGTGACAGGTAAAGTGTTTACTGGAAAGGATCTGAGGCATCATCTAATTCAATATCTTCATTCTACAGAGGAGGAAACTGCGGCCAAGAAAAGCGAAGTGACTCAAGACTCACTTCATCTTTCTAAGCCTCAGTTTCCACATCTGTAAAATGTATCTGTATCTACCTTGCAGGGTTTTTGTGAAGATCAAATGATATCATCTATTACACTACTTTACAAACCTCAAAATGCTATAAAATATTAGTTTCTATTCTTATTCTTATTAATTATTATTATTATCCAAGGTCACACAACACATGAGACAATTTTCTGGACCACTGAAATGCTAAGTGCTAAGTCTATAGTCAAATAGTGTACAACAAAAGAAGGATTTGAACCCTAGTCTATTGCATTCCATGGATGACCCTCTATTTTCTACATCACTCTGCCTCTGCATTGAAAAAGTAAACTAATCATTTGGCTTCATGTGGTCCTTTGAAGTGCTTCCCTCACAACATCCTGTGAGGTAGATAGCGTGGGTATTATCATTCCCATTTCATGGATGATATCTGCAGTCAGAAGACCTAGGTTCAAATCCTAGCATTTTTCTTCTTAGTTATTTGACCTTGGCTAAGTCTCTTAATTTCTCTAAACATCAGTTGTTGTTTTTTTTCCATCAATAAAATAAAGGAGTCAGACTAATATCTGACATCTAAGCTTCAAATCCTATGATCCTATGATCTCAAGAGAAACAAAAGGAGGCATTATCCTATTAAAATTCCCATAGAATGAATTCAGTCATTCCTATGCCTACTGTGTGCCTCTTCCCATTTCTAAACTCCTTTCATTCTAGTCTCCAGTCTCACCATTCATCTGAAACTGCTCTCAACAAAGTCACCAATAATTGCTTGATTGCTAAACCAATGACTGGTCTTCATCCTTGTCTCTACCATTTTTTGCTGTTGATCAGCCCCTAACCCCACCCTCCTTCCTGGATCCTCTCTCCTCCCTGGTTTCTGTGATGCTGCTCTCTCCTGACTCTCCTTCTCCTGTCTGACTGCTCCTTCTCAGTCTCCTTTTCTGGATCATCATCCATATCCCACTTCTATGGTAGAGTGTGCCCTCTATCCAGTGCCCTCCTCTCTTCTCTTTTTATATTCTCCCCTGGAGATCTCATCAGTTCCCCATCACCTCTGTAGATGATTCCAAAGTGTATATATTCAGCCTCATCTCTCTCCTGAACTCCTGGTACCCTATGACCAACTACCCACTAGACATCTCCACCTGGATTTCCTACAGATATCATAAATTCAATGTCTGAAATGGAGCTCATTATATTTTCCCCAAATCTCTTTCCTTTTCTTAATGTCCCTCTATAAGGCATGAGGACATCACCATCTTTCTAATTACTCAGGTTTGCAGCCTGCAGATCATAACCCTCTCCACTCCCATACACTCCCTCTCTTCAGTCAGCTACCAAGCCTTTTTGATTCTACCTCCTCAGCATCTCTCACACACCTTCTCTTCCCCCCACTTACCTAGCCATTGCCCTGATTCAGTCCCTCTTGCCTGAACTACTGCAAAAGTCTTTTCATTAGTCTTTCTAAGTCTTTTCTCTCCATTCTCCAGTTTACCCTCTACAGAAATAACAAACTGACACTCCTAAAGTACAGATCTTATTATGACATTTCCCTTCTCAAGAAGCTTTAGTGGCTCCCTATTGCCACAAGGGAAACATCCAAACTCCTCAGTTTGGCATTTAAGTCCTTCACAAATTGGCTCCAAGCATATCTTTCCAGACCAGTGGTGTCAACCACCCAAATAGCAACATGGGACACTACACCATACATGAGGATGCCTGTAGACCACATACTGACTTTGAAAACCTAGTTAACATTATCTATGTTGCATTGTATTTTGATTTATTTTGTTAAATATTTCCCAATCACATTTGAATCTGGTCTGGGCTACACTCAGGTTATATTTGGCCCAGACTATGAACCTCACCTTTGACACCTCTGTTCTAGACTGATCTCACAGTATTGCCTTTTCCCTGGATGTGACATTCTATTGCCTGATTATATTTGTGAGCCCATGCTGCCCCTTATACCTACAATACTCTTTCTCTCCAATCTGTGCCACTTGGAATCTCCAGCTCCCTTCAAGCTTCCACTCAAGTATTATTTCCTACGTGAGACCTGCCCTGATAACTCAATTGTTAGCAGGGTCTCTAAAATTCCTCTTTATTTAATTTGTATATATGTGCATATGTAAATGTATACATATATGTGTACATATGTATGTAATACTTTCCTTCATACATGTTCTGGTTCCCCCACACACATACTCTCTAATTGAATGTAAATTCCTTGAAGACAGGAACTGGTTTTATTTTATTTTTTTATGTCTTTGTATCCTTAGCACCCAGTATAGTACCTGGTATATAGTAGTCTCTTAATAATGTTTATTGAATTGAATTGAAATATGCATTTTAGGAGATGCAAAGATAGAAAACAGTATCTGCACAGGAAGATTAGACAGTCTAACAACAAGATAGAATATCAATTAATTGCTAATCGCATTTATTAAGCACTTACTACGTACAAAGCAGAGGAAGTACTTCTTAGTCTTGAAGAATAGAGAACTACCAAGAAAGTTATTGGCCAACAATTGAGATGTGCTTTGTTAGTATCAGCATGGTGGCTCCTGGCCTTTCTACAATAGTTACCATCCCCATTGCCTCTTTCTGATACTAGCCATTTGACTAGATATTGTTTCTTAATAAGTTTAAGAAATATTTCTTTTTAATATCTTCTCTAGAATTGAGGTGAGCCTTCCATCTAGATGGGAAAGGAAGAGAGGGGACAGTGTAATTAATTACTAAACTCAGCTGAATTAGAAAGATGAGGCTGTAAAGTTTTGTTAAGTTGCCTACTTTGAGATTTAGTATGTGCTAATCTCAACTCCTTGAGATCTGTTGGAGAGAAATGACCCAGCTCCTAGAAGGAAAGCTACATCCTTTGGGTCCAGTATGTCCTTCCATTGTTGAGGGTCTTATGTTGTCCATGATTTGCAGTAAGGTATAAAATGCCTTCAGTGCCTTTCCTCCCTCTCTCTCCGTACCATCCCCCACTGGTTATTGGCCTCTACAGCACCATCTCAATGTACCATGGTGAATTCAAGGCAGTATGATACAATGGACAGAGTGCTGGATTTCAATTTAAAAGACATGGTTTCAAATCCTGACTCTGCCTCTTACTATCTGTGTGACCTTGGACATGTCATTGAACTTCTCTAGGCCTTGGTTTCCTCATGTATAAAATGGGTTGGAAGAGATGACTCTTCCAGCTCTAAATCTGGAATCCCATGAATTACAGCCTATCCTTTAAAACCCAACTCCAAAACTACCTCCTCCAGGAAGCCTTTCACTGGTTTCCCTTCTTCCCAGCTCAGTAATGAATGTCTTCCTCTGGACCTCCCTATGGAACTTTTATATACCTCTCAAATTCTCTTATCATGTTTTATCATATATGATAGCTATTTATGTTTCTATCATCCACCTACTGGACTGAAAGCTCCATGAGAACAGGAAGTTCATAAATGTTGTACTTCTCCCATGACCACCATGGGTCCTTGCACATAGTAGGAACTTATTCAATATTTGTTGTATCTAGATTTATTGTTGTCCTTTTAAGGCATCAACAGAGGTTGTACCTTAGTCACTAGGCTCAACACGGTCATGGGAATGAAACAGTTATCATTAAAAGTAAATAGCTGTAGAGACTTGTGGATCAGGAGGGTCACAACCTAACCCACAGCACATCCAAATCCATGTAATATGGAGGCATGTTACAATTGACTTCTCCTGCATTTCAGTAGTGGAACTTTCCTAAGTGAGCTTTGGGCACATAAACTGTTTGGACAATTTGACTTGTAGGGTCACTGAAGATCATTACAAGGTCAATATTTATAGACCTATTTGGTTGACAACCTGCCATGAATACTAGTGTAAGAAAGATCCAAGTTCACTATGGATTGAGACCTCCTGGGGCTCCAGGGGCAGAAATTAACCATTATTTGTTGGGGAAGAAGATTCTTTCTTTACAACAATATTGATTATCACTGGCTAGGAAACCAGAGGACTCTCATCCATGTACTTGTGAGAAGGCTGGAAAGGTTATCTCTTATATGTCCAGAGGTAGGGAACAATGCAATTTTAGTATCTGAGATCATCTATCACCATATTGTTCCACTCCACATTATATGATTTTTTTTTCCTTTCTCTTGGCTTCCTTCTGTTATCCCATGAATATTAAATAGTTGTATTTGGTCAAATAATTACACATTTCTGTAAAGCTATCGCAAGTTTTATAGAGTTGAGTAATTTTCTGAGAAATTTTCAGTAATACCCCACTGTATTTGTTTTCCCCTCCAGAATGAAGAATAGAGCTCTGTAAAACAAGGGAAGGTCGGGGGCGGCTAGGTGGTGCAGTGAGTAGAGCGCCAGCCCCAGAGTCAGGAGGACCCAAGTTTGGTTCCAGCCTCAGACACTTACACACACACACACACACACACACACACACACACACACACACACACACACACACACACACACACAAAATTAGCCGTGTAACCTTGGGCAAGTTACTTACCCCCAGTTGCCCTATAAAAAAAGACAAAAAAAGGCAAAAAAAAAAAACAAGGGAAGGTCACACAGAAAGTCCTGATATAGTCTCTTTCCAGTGTCTCCTTTTCTGCTTGTTATTAAATAAGCTGAAAATTGGACCTGATAATATGTTGAGCAGTGAAGAGAGTCATCATGATATAAGCAGGAAGGTTTGTAATTATAAGACAAGTTCATGAGCAGAAATCTGCCCTCTGAAAATTGACCACCAGGACTTGGCCAACTATAGAGAAAATCTTGGTTTGGGACTTAAAAGCAATGAAGTTAACTATATTTTGAAATATAATATAAATATATAAATATAAATAATCAAGAGAATTAATCATGTACACAGGTAGTTCAATAAATTCAGCAAACAATTCAATTCAACAAATATTTGTTATCTTACTACATTTAAGGCTGTGGGCTAGGAGTTGGAGATACAGAGGCTAAAATGAAGATATCCCTGCCCTCACTGAGCTGTGTTGTTGCTGTTCCGTCATTACAGTCACGTCCAACTCTTCATTACCCCATTTGGGGTTTTCTTGGCAAAGACTCTGGCATGATTTACCATTTCCTTATCCAGCTCATTTTACAGATGAGGAAATTGAGGGAAACAAGGTTAAATGACTTGACCAGGGTCACACAGCTAATAAGGATGTCTGAGGATGAATTTGAACACAGGTCTTCCTGACTCCAGGCCTAATAGTGCTCTGTCCACTGCACTACCTAGCTGTCCTCACGGAGCTTACATTCTACTGAAATGTAACTGATGTACTTATCACACACACTTTCCTTTGAAAAGGAAAGGGATGAAGTGCTATGATAGTTTGAGGAAAACAAGGTCAGTTTTGGGGAGGAGCAAGGGAGAAGGGGAAAGTCCATGAAGAAACATCTGAGTTGTATCTTAAAAGAGAAGAGGGAAATTAGCAGGTAGCATGAAAAATCCATTCCACATAGCAGGAACATGAGAAAAAGTCAGAGGATGGGAGGGGAAGACCCTGTGAGTCCAATTTGGCTGGAGAATACATAGAATATATGAGAATGACTGGAAAGGTAGGTCGATCAGAGGTTTAGACTATCAGGCATTGAGAAGCCACAGAAGAGTTCTGATCAACTTTAGACTAAAGGCCAGAAGACCAAATACGAGACTGTCAAACTATTTCAGGTGAGAAATGATGAGGGCCTAAACTAAAGAGGTTGTAGGATAGAAAGGAGGGGGAAATACCAGAAGGAGATTACAATAGTGGAATCTACCAAACCAAAAACATGATGGGGGGTGGGGAGGAGGGGAGTGTATGTGTGGGAGACAGGGAAAGAAGACTCCAGTTGGGATGGCTGGGGATACGATACAGATATACAGAAAGACAGATATGTCTCAATTTCTGTTGAGCAGGGAATGGAAGCTCCCTTTAGAATAGGGGCTTCTTTCACTTTTGTCTTTGTGCACCCTATCCCAGTGCCTTATTCATGGTAGATATCGACCATATTTTTGCTTAAATGAATTGAAAAGTTGGGCATGCTTCCAATTTTACCAGCACCATTTGGATTTCGTATTTGCTCCCCAGCCATTTTGTTTTCAGCTGCCTTTCTGCTTGGATCAGTGACTATGACCTGGGAGACTCAATCCTCCCAAACGCCTGAGCTGGAGCCCAGCTAACCCTGATCGGCGGGTGCCTCATGTGACCAGTAGTATATCTAGCCTGACTCCAGTCATGCTCTGCCTTACTCCCCATCCATCTTCTCCACAGTCCCACCTTCCACTCCCCCCTTTCCAGTTCTAGAACTATAATCAAATTAATACTGTCACTGCTATTGGAAAGGGCAGGCCAATCTATTCCCCATGGCTCCACTTACCATCCCTATAACATCAAAATAAAATTGCCCTTAATATGTATATTCTCTCCCTGTTAGAATGTAGGCTCCCTGAAGGTAGGAGCTGTGTTTGCTTTTGTATTTGTATTATGCACTGCTTGGCACATAGTAAGTACTTAATAAATGCTTTTGCAATCATTTATTCCTATTTAGTGACGTGGCCAGCAGGTCATAGATGAACCTTAGGCCGCATTGAACTGAAATGTGTGGCCTATTTTCAGCACTTCTTCCTGCAGCCCTAGGCAACACTCATCTGCCCTCAAGTATTGCTTTCTCATTCTTTCCTGCACTTCCTGTCTTTTCTCCCCAGCTTAGATAACAAATTCCTTGAACCACAGGGCTCTGTCTCCTTCTCTTAAGTGGTGCTCCAGGGTGCCTAGGATGTCCTGTGCATTATAGAGTTTGCATGGAATAATACCTTTTGACTTGATTTAATCAGTGCTCAAATTTGAGAACCGAAAAGATAATCATTCCCCACAGATTCTCTCATTATACTTATGCTCCCGTGTCCCCAGTTAGGGATAGGTGCTTGGGGTGGCAGATTTTGACAAGGAAAGTCTACAAAAAATCATTTCTTACTTCTCTAGGGAGAAGATCATTTTATACTGGTATCTCTGCTCTCTCCATAGATGCTGAAATAACTTTCTAGTGTATCTTCTTTCTCAGAGGCACAGATGAGAGCCTGTGTCTTATGGACCGTAAGATGTAAGACAGAAGGGCATAATGAGGGTAAGCAGTTCAAAGGATCTTAGTTCACACAGCCATGGCTATAGAGCTGAAAGAGATCTCAGTTCAGCCCTTTCTCTTTACAGATGAGAAAACTAAGGACCAGACTAAGGACCAGAGAGGGTAAGTGATTTGCCCGTAGTCACATAGGTATTAAGGGCAGAGCAAGGTTTTGAGCTCAATTCATCTGATTCCTAGCCCTGTGCTCTTTTGATTATACCAACTGTCTCTCAATTCAATTAAAAAGAACATTTTTAAAAACTTTTTTTTGGAGGTCAATTGGGGTTAAGTGACTTGCCCAAGGTCACACAGTTAGTAAGTGTTAAATGTCTGAGGCCCTATTTGAACTCAGGTCCTCCTGACTCCAGAGCTGGTGCTCTATTCACTGTGCCATCTGGCCACACCAAGGTTTTCTTTAAGAACATTCTTTAAGAAGAGGTGCTAGGGGGCAGCTAGGTGACGCAGTGAATAGAGCACAGACCCTGGAGTCAGAAGGACCTGAGTTCAAATCCAGCCTCAGACACTTAACACTTCCTAGCTGTGTGACCTTGGGCAAGTCACTTAACTCCGAGTGCCTTGCCTTCCTCCCTCAAAAAAAAAGAGAGGCGCTAAGTGGCAGAGTGGGTAGAGAGCTGGGCTGGGCGTCTAAAAGGCTATGTGACCTCAGCCTCTTACTAGCTCTGTGACCCTGGGCAAGTCATACAATGTCTGCCTGCCTCAGGTGTCTCATCTGTAAAATGGGAATAAAAATGCACCTATATTCCAGGACTGTTGTGAGGCCCTTTGGAAACTTTAAAGTGTTTTATTAAGTGTTGGTTGTTATTGGCTATTATTAAGGACCACCCTTGTGCCTGGCACTGTGCTAGTAACCATAGGATCCAGAAGTAACCCCAGAGGTCATCTGGTCCAGACCACCTCAGAGGAGGACACAGAAGCTAAGTTGACTTGTCTAGGGCGTCACAGGTAGAAAATGTCACAGCTAGCTAGGCCCCCTAATTCAAAACCCACTGCTCATTCCATTGTACCCCATGTCCTCCTAGAGAAAGGCTATTTAAAATAGCTTCTGACAGAATGTCCAGGGCAGAGTTAGCATAGAAACAGCCCATCCTATTAAGAGAAATCCTGTTGTGGATTCCAGAAGATCAGAGCAGACTTACCTCCTCCCCACAGCAGCCTGGGGGACTGGGCTTTATTGGAGATATCAGGGAAGTCTGCAAATATGTTACTCCATCAAGCTGTGTTTGGACACAATTGATTCTAACCCCACCTAATGCAGCCTGTGTGTGTTGGCACAGAAAATCAAAGACTGTTTGAAAGGATCTGCTCACAAAGTAATGGAGTTTACCAACTGTCAGACACTGCTTTGAACCAAATCCTTACCTCTAGGTATTATTTACCTCCAGGACCCACGAAGCACATACTCTTCAGCTGGAAGGGCCCTGGGCTCCCAGAGCAGCAGCTACTGTAGCTTCCAAAAACACGGAGTAAATCATCACATATGTGCCTCGCAGCGCCAGGCTGTTTGCTCAGCAGGCAAACACAATGCCGCCGCGGCATTATTAAATTTCCATGAAGTTTACCAAATTTGCAGGATCAGTAGGGTGGCCCCAATGGGGGAGGATCGCCCACTGCCTCCAGCACCTTGAAAGCCGCTGATGGGGCCTGCTGATACTTTGCATTCTGCTTGGCCTCTCCTGCCATCCAGTTAATCTCCACAGTAAAGATTAGTTTATTCGATTAAGTCTGTTCCCTATAGACCGTCCCCGAGCTCCCTGCAAAGCACCAGGAGTGAGCCTTTCCAACCTTTTACCAGCTAAAAAAGATTCAATAAAAGTAATCTTTTTCCCCCTTCCTTTTATATGATTGGAAAATAAATTGAAAATGAATTTCAGTTATTGCTTGTGTTTTAAATATGAGATAAAGGTCACCCCCACCCCCTTTCCTATCTTGGTAGATACAGATTAACATGGACATGTGTTCCATTATAAAACCACATGAACATATTCCATGATGGACTCGTATAGCGATTTTGCAAATGTGTCAGGTCACCTACAGTATATAATTAGTCTGTTCAGTTTTAGGAACCGGTGAAGGGTGATTCTTCTTTGTTCATGGAATTTTACCATGTAGAAAAGTCAAAATTGTAATTGTTGGGTTTTTTAAGCATCTTCTCCAGTTCTGCTTCAGGATCTATATTGAAACATCTGTGCTAATACTAATGAGAGGTCAAACAAACTCTCAAATAGCCTTGTTAGAAGCCCAATCAGCTGAGGAGCCGTGTTATTAAGCACAACTATAAGGCAGATCTGAGCTAAATTCAGATTTCAGCTTCCTCTCTGACTGGGTTCTTTTCCACTGCTAAACTAGTACACCTCACAGGCGCTCTCTGCAGCAGCCCCATGTTTCCCTTCATAGTCTGCCCCCGGGAAGCCAGTGGCCCGGCCCTGTGTTTGTAATGCAACATTCATAGATGTATTTATACAAGGCCTGTGCTCAGCATTTGTCATCACTGTCACAGAAAATGATTTCCTGGGTCAGAAAATTGACTTCAAAGCTTGACCCCGAAGATTTGACTTGCTTGTTTGCTTATTCTGGTTCAAGATGTGATATCAAAAGCTGTCCCATTAGTGGCAACTTTTCACATTGAGTTTGCACAGGTTGACGATGATGGGGCGGGAAGGCGGGCATCTGGATGTTGAAAGAGCGAGAGCAAAGGAGGACTGGAGGAAATTGATGGCGTTGACAGTAGGAGATGAGATTGGGGGAAGATATTAAAATTTGTATGTTCCTCATAAATGACAGTATTCTTTTGGCAACAGTCTATACAGCATCATCAAATTAACTTCACAGGCAACTTCCATTCCTCAAATTAAAGCAGATATTTTTATGTTCCCTTCCACAAAGCATCTACCAGTTGGAAATGTACACTGCATACATATTTTAAAATGCACTGAGATCTAATTAAAGCAGACTGCAACACTCATTTTAATTATTCATTACAGTTCTGAACTCGGGTACACAGAGAATCTCTTTCTAAAGTTATAATAATTGTCAAGTAATGATTTTTCCCCCTCACATCCTCATAAAGCCGGGCAGGGTTATTGCTCACCTTCTGATTATATTAGCCCAGCATTTCCTACAGGTTTCAGGATGCACAGAGGGTCAAGCTTGGGCATTCTCTAAGAAGGATCACATATTTAAAATTCAATTATTAAAACTCTTGAACAAGAAGACACGGCTGGATAAATGTCAAATCAATAACTAGGGGGCTGCATCAGGTTTGAAAAGACAACATGTGGTCAGCTTCATCATAATTATTATATGGGTTACATATTATAGGTTATTGTTCCACTATGAACTTTCAACTAAATAGCACTAGAAATGGTGACATTCTTTTTAAAAAGCTTGGGAAACTGGGAACACTCCCTGCCCTTTATGTAAGTGAGCAGATAAAAAAAGATCATAGACAGAGGTGGTAAAACTCCCCTAAATTAAATGGTTTTGTTTCCATAATATATGATACATCATAATGAGGCTGTTTAAAGGCATTTAGAATGATTCTTCATATGGTGTTTAGAATCTTGTTATCTGCTGACCATTTGGGGAAGATCATTTTAACTCTACAGTGGAGGAGGTCTCAGATAGATTGATCACAATTACCCTGATGGTCTGGGCTTTAAATGGACATTCTTATTCACGGGTTGGAATTTATGGTTTTTATATGGTGGTTTGCCCAAGAGCAAAATAAAACAAAACAAAACAACAACAACAAATTTAAATCCTTGTGGACATAATGTATTTATCTACTAAATTAGAACAGGACCTTTTTTTTTTTACTTTAGGAATATTTATAAGAAACAAAGCATTATGACCTTAGATATCCCTTCTTTATTTTAATTCTGTTATTACTCAAATACAGATTGTATCTGTAGGTTTTATTCATTAAATATGCATTTACTAAGCAATTATCCTGGACACTGGGAGGAATATAAAATTTACATCAGACAATCCCTACCCTCATCCACTCCAGTCCAACAACAATCAATAAGCATATATTAAATACCTACTGTGCCAGTAGGTACTGTGCCAATTCCTAGCTTGACACTAGGAATACCAAGACAAAAATGAAAAATCATGTCCTACCCTCAAGGAGCTTACACTCTACTAGGAGGGTGCAACTGGTAAATAGAAAAGTAGGCTCATGCTAATTCAAAGGAGGAGAAAGCACTAAAGCCTAGGAGGAGTCAGGAAAGATTTTCCATAAGAGGTAGAACATGAGTGAGCCCACAGAGAAGCCAGAGACTTTAAGAGGCAGAGGAAAGAAAGGATTGTATTCTAGGCAGAAAGAATAACTGTGCAAAGGCATGGAG
>NW_027185754.1:2697122-2699671 GCF_028583685.1 Petaurus breviceps papuanus
GTGATAAGGGCCAGAAATAGGATTGTAGCATATGAGGGGAGAGAAAGGACATGTAAGAAAGATGTTAGAAAGGTAGAAAGGACAAATTATGGCAATGGGATATGTGAGTTGTGTTCAGGTGAGGAGTTTCGGGAGAATAGTGGTGATCTCAGTTAACTCATCTTCAAGATGGTGTTGATAATAATAGTGCCTTCCTCATAAGGAAATGCAGAAGTGGAAAGGGAGTGAGTTTGGGGGGAAAGATAAGTTCTATTTCAAACAATTTGAATTAGAGGTGCTAACTACATCCAGTTTGCAATGTTCAAGAGGAGATTGAAGGCCCATGACTGAATGTCAATAGAAAGAAAAGGGGATGGATATGTGGCTCTAGGAAGCACCAGCATAGAGATGATAGTTGAACATAGCTATAGGAATTGATGAGATCACCAAGGGAAATAGCACAGAGTGAAAAGAAGAGGGTGCTCAAGACAGAGTCTTGAATTTATATTTTAAAAAATTATCTACAACAATTAATATAAATGTTACCAAATTCTCAGGGACAAAGTACTTCCAAAGTTTGACAGTTTATCTATGAAGTGGGTATGTTGATGATAACAACAAAAATCTTAAGGAGAGGTGTTGTAATGATAATAGTACCTACCTCATAGGTTTGGGTGAAGGATCAATTGAGATAATTATATAAAGTGCTTTGTAAGCCTTAACATGCTATGTGAATGGTGAGCTATTGCTATATACATAATTAATCAAGCATTTATCAAGAATTTACTATGTGCGGGGAGCTGGAGAAACAAAGATAAAAGCTCTCTGGGGGCTTGCATCTAATGGTGTAGACCAGAGATGTCAAACACTTAGGCCATTGTAGCCCACGACCCTCCAGAGTCAAGCCTGAATGAGATTAAAATGTAAATGGGAAATATTTAGCAAAATAAATTAGAACATAGATAATGTTAAAATATAGTTTTCTAAGTCAATGGGCAGCTGACAGTAATTCTTAGGAATGGTCTAGTGGCCCATTTCTATCTGAGTTTGATAGCACTGGTGTAGATACCATGCACACATCTTTGGCTAGGATCCCCATCTCCTTTCCACTGAAAGCCTAGATTCTGTCCCTGCATTCATTTAGGGCTCTGACTGGTGATGGTGAGTTTATATTTAATCTTACCCAGAAGCAGACCTCCTCTTCACTGTTTTCTAACATGCCACCTTGTAGTACCCTTCACTCCTGGTCATTTTTCAGCTCCCAAATTAGAATAGAAGTTTGTTGAGGAGACAGATTTTCTTGTTTGTATTTGAATTTGAAGCATCTAACATAGTGTCTGGCACATAGTAAGAGCTTAATAAATGCTCTATTTCTATCTATTTATCTAATCTACAGATATGTAGTAACCTGAGAGAAAGTAGCAGTAGCCTGGGGGTTGGGAACAAGATCAGGAAAGATCTCTGGTAGAAGGTGACACATAAACTGAGTCCTGAAGGTAACTTTTAGACTTAGACATATGTCATAGTACTGATTCTAAATCCAAAATCTGGGATTCAGAGTTGGCATTGCTCAGCTAGACCAAGAAAAAAAAACGCATGGGCCGGGACACAGGAGACCAGGGTCTTCATGCTATCTCTGCAAAAGCTTGTTGTAAAACTTACTCCAGTTGGTCACCTCATTTCTCTGGGTCTGTTATGGAGCATAAACAACTAGGGAAGTAAGGAGAGGATTATAGAATGGAGAGATAAAAGAAACTTTAGACTAATCGAATTCAAACCTACCAATATAAAGTCAGTCAATAAGTATTTATTAAATGCCTACTTTTTTCAGGCACCGTGCCAAGTGCTGAGGATACAAAGGAAAGCTAAAGATAGCCCTTGCCTTCCAGGAGCTCATGTTCTAATGAGGGAGAAAACACACAAACAACTCTGTACAAACAAGCTACATACAGGAGAGTTGGGAGATAATCAGCAGAGAGAAGGCACTACCAGTAAATGGGAATTTTGAATGAAAGGCTTCTGGTAGAAGGTAGGGCTAGGTGGCTCAGTTGATAGAGGGTCAGCCCTGAAGTCAGGAAGACCCATCTTCACAAAGTCAAAGCTGGCCTCAGACACTTACTAGCTGTGTGACCCTGGGCAAGTCATTTAACCCTGTTTGCCTCAGTTTTCTCATCTGTAAAATGAGCTGTAGAAGGAAATGACAAATCACTCCATGATCTTTGCCCAAGAAAACCCCAAAATGGTGTCACAGAGTTGGACACAACTAAAAAAAAAAAAACACCAACTTCTTAGTTCCTATCTTCTATGTCACCTGGTTGCCCCATTATTAAGTAAAAGCACTGATTATGGATGGACTTCTCAAGGAGCTTAGCCACAAAGGGGAAAAGAGAAATGGTCCTATAAGAGGATGCAGCCAAAGACAGGTAGACTGAATGGAAACTTCCATCCCTAAAGCTCTGTCAGAAGCCGTTCAGTTTTTGTCACCATATCCTTAATGGGAAATAATAAGAAACTGGAGAACTGCCCTTTTTCCTCTTTCTAACTTACCCTTTCCTTTCAAGCAGTGGCGG
>NW_027185754.1:2699771-2747271 GCF_028583685.1 Petaurus breviceps papuanus
GGGGGAGAGGAAGGAGAGCGCCTGTTGTGGGGAGGGAGTCCCTGTTGTGCACTCCCACCTAGTTAGCGGGACCAAAAAGCTCTAGTGACTTTCTAGACATACCTTCGGGTTCTTTTCAGCCAAACTTAAGCCAATGAATCTTAACCTGACTCACCTCATTAACTCAGCTAGATTTTACTTAGCACTAACACTGAACTGCTTGCTAGTCTTGGAGGAAAATAGAGAGCCCCTTCTTCAAGGCACCTATTCAGCATTTCCTCCCCCACTCAGACCTCTAGGGCTTAGAGCAGCTGCCTTTCTTCCCTCCTCCTTTTCCCCTGGGCTGCCTCCTTCTTGTCTCTTACAAGGAAAGGCTCTCATTGCCTTAGAGCCAGGCTCTTGGCCTTCCAAGGTGACAATTAGCTAATTTGATAAACTCATTTTATTCATGTGCTAATGGAAGAAGGTTATGGGAGTTCCTTGAGGCCCTCCTTCAATTCCTAGACCACAGGTGCATTAGAACAAGAGTCTAGATAGACCTTTATTATTTCTGGTTTCCTCTGGAATTGTGTTTAGTTATATAAACTTAATGAAATAATAAAAGTATATAAATCAGCATAGATAAGGTTTGGTATTAAAACTCTCATATAAATATAATTTAGAAAATAACACTATTATTTATTTAATTATTATCACTTATTTTATTG
This sequence comes from Petaurus breviceps papuanus, assembly GCF_028583685.1. Lineage (NCBI taxonomy): Eukaryota > Metazoa > Chordata > Mammalia > Diprotodontia > Petauridae > Petaurus > Petaurus breviceps. The sequence continues at coordinate 2,700,458 of NW_027185754.1, forward strand.
CTTATATTATTTTGTTTTTTTTTAAGCAACCTTTCTTTCTTTTTTTTTCTTTTTGGAGGGCACTTGGGGGTAAGTGACTTGCCCAAGGTCACATGGCTAGTTTTTGTGTTAAGTGTCTGAGGCCGGATTTGAACTCAGGTCCTGCTGACTCCACGGCTGGGTGCTCTATTCACTGTGCCACCTAGCTGCCCCATTTTGTTATTTTATTAAGTAAATAATATTATAAATGTAATATATATTATCTAATGTATCACACACACGTGTTGCATCTCTTCAAAACTATTTCAAGATTATTACAACAACCCTTTCCCCCTTCTCAGTTTCATTAAAAAGGCTACCATCTCTGGACCAGGGTCTCTTGAATTATGAAAGATAATGATCATGAGATGAGTGGATGGATGGTAGGGCAAAATGATGATGCATGTTGGCACCCCGGTCAAGGTTTGAAAATTGAGACCCCCTGTGTTACTGTTCCCTCTAATATTTGAACTCTCAGTATTATAGTACTACAATCTCAGCTATCCCCAAATAAGCACCATGAAGAGCTGAATTTTCCAGGATTTAAAATGTGAATTTTTACAAACTAATATTTAAAAGGGTCCCTCTTTCCCTTATTGTGTATTTTTCCCTGAATAGCTGCCTTCCTTTTCTAGTCTTTAGTCCTAGCTCTGGTGAATGGACTTTTTTTGGGGAACCATTTTAGGCCCATGAACAAAATAAATGAATGTATAGGTAAACCTCCCTACCTAGCTGTCAGGGAAATAATGTGATCCTGGGCTTGAAATTAGGCAGGGATGGATTGGAATTCCAGCTCTGAAACTTAATAACTATGTGACCTTGCCCAAGTCAAGTAACTTTTCCTTCTTTGAGCCTTATTTTCTTCAGACTAAAATGGGAATGAAAATTCTTGCACTATCTATCTCTTGGGGCTATTAAACATAAAGGGCTTGTAAACCATAACGGGCTAAGCAAATCAACATCTTCTCTGCAACTTAGAATCTTAGAGAGTTGCCTGAGCTACAGAGAATTTGAGTGACTTGTCTAGAATTACACAGCCAGAACATATCAGAGATGGGACTGGAACCTAGGCCTTCCAGGACTCTGAGGAATTCTAGCCACTAAAGCACTCTACCTCTGATGTTTCTCACTGATGAAATCATAAGTCTGTTTTTCTTTTGAACTAATATAGAAGTAATTGCACATTATTATATGTTCTTTGGGGGAAAGATTCATTTTATTTTTGTACTGAAATTAATTGATTAATCCATCTCAATTCAACAGTGGTTTTTAAGTATTTCTCCAGCACTTAGCACAAGGCCTGCTTGCTGTCTACTATGTGTCAGGTTCTATGTTCCTTGATGGTATCCAAAGACAAAAAACCCAATATAGCCATGATCATCAGCGAGCTCACATTCTAATATGGAAAGGGGCACAGATAAATAAGTACAGAACATATAAAAAACTAAATGCAAAGTTATTTGTGGGGGGAAAGAGACAGTACTGAAAACAAAGGGGATACAGAAAAGCCTGGTATAGAACCTGTCATGTGAGCTGAGCCTTAAAGACTGGTAGAGATTCTAAGACACAGAGGTGAAGGGGGAGCATTCCAGCATGAGGTACAGCCTAGCCAAAGGCATGGAGGTAGGGGATGTCATATACAGGGGAAATAGCAAGTATAACAACTTATAAAAATGAATTTTCTTCCGTGCTGTTGAAGATTATATTTAAAGGTTAACACTCTTGCTCTCATTCCCCCATTAAAACAAATACTTTACAAGGGAATGCCTTTCTACATGGTAGGTTTTTTTTTTTTTGCCACATGTTTAAGGTAGTGGAAGAAGCAAGTCAAGGAAATGTAATTTATGACTCTTCAAAGTGTTTAGGGACAGACAGTGCACATCTTGCACCTTGAAGTGTAAAATGAGATCAAATTCAGTGGAAATCATTCCATGCTACACTCCAGGGTAAAATTTATTTCGTCTAATTTGTGAGAAAGAACACTTAAAAGGAGAGTTTTGCATTGAGATAACCTCTTGTCATGGAAGCCTACATGAATAGCTCTTTGTGGAAAGAAGTTATCTGGATTCATATGGATAACTAGATCTGTGGGCAAATCAAAGAATTTTCCGGGGAGTAGCTGAGGCTGCCTGGTGGTTTTGACAGAAACCTGTCTGGGGCACCCTTAGGTGGCCTCTCTAGGATTTCATAGTGGATGATGACAGAGAGTGCTTCCTCTCCCAAAGCTAGCTCCCCCCAGCTCCCTCTCCAAGCCCACATACCAGACAGACCATGGTGCTGGCTCCAAAACCAGTTGTCAGTCTTTAGACCAACAGATACCTAATTCTAATTCCTGCTCTCTCTGTAGGGTTTTCCTGAATCTCAGGGAAATGATTCCTCTGTCTTGTACATGACCACCACTCTCATCAGACTGTTCTCCAGGAAATTTTGCACCCTTTTTGGCCTTAGGGCCCTTGCCTAAGACCCCAGGTGCAGGCTACAATCTGAACTGGAGGACCTTCACTGGGACTGACAGACTTCTTTTGCTTAGTCCAGTTCTTGCCAGTAAAGCCCTTATTCCAGCCCCTGGATCTCTTGGGACAGCAGGAGATTTGGGGGTGGGGAAACAGCTTGGAGTTGTTCCACAGAGATCTGAGCTCCCCCAGGCAGGGCCTTCCCTTCCCTGAGCACAAGTAGGGTAACTGAATAGTGACCCCCTACCTTCAGGCCCCTCTCTGAGAGCTTGACCTTCCCCTCTCTTTCACTAGCTAATGGGAAGGGGGTGTATGTGATAGTGACAATAACACTTACATCTCCATAGTTATTCATTGCTGAAAGCGTTTCTGAACCCATGAAAGGGGAATTGTTTTGTTTCGTTTTGTTTTGCTTCTTAATATCAGCGAAGGGCCTTTTAAATCTCCTTTTTGGAAGGACAGGCTTTAATAAGCATGCAGGAGAGAGCATTGCACTGTGTAGGCTTCCTAAAGACCATATGGGCAAAAAGGCACATTATGTGGCTACAACTGCCCTGCTTGTCATCCCCAATCATACTTGCTCTAATCCTTGTTTTAATTTACTCTGCTGGTACCGCACCAATCCTGCCAGTGCAGTCCTCAGGGCCCCTTCATTCCTACCGCTTATGACAAGGAATATGCAAAGGCACAATTATTCATCCACTAAGGTGACAGAGGAGGGCTCTGCTTGGGAATATGTTTCCAGGCTTCCAGCGTTTTAATGTCAGCTGTTACAGCAGCACTTTGCAGTTTGCAAACAAATCTACAGGGACCTTTTTTTGGTGGGAGGATGGGGGTGGGAGTGGGGGAGGGGAGGGAACGGGAAAGTAAAGTATTTTGATCTTGGAAAGTGATGAGTCTTGAACTTGCCTAAAAGTGAATCTCCATTGATTCAGAACCACAAACTGTGAAGATTTTAGACACAGGTCTTACACAAAGTGAGGACCACGCTTCTATTCAACTGGCTCATTGGATTTTTTTTTTTTAATCAGTTGAAATTCTCTCCCTGCCCCTTCCCCTTCCCTGTTTTGCCTCCAACAAAGAGAAGGACATTGAGCCAGCCCTATTAATTCGTGCAGGTTTGGTATTGTTTACATTCAGATGTGTACCACATTCCTGAGGACGAAAAGAAAACAACCCAAGTATAGCATTTAGCTCGAGTCCATGATGTATTTCATTTGCTACGGTCAGAGCCATCTTAACAATGCCTTTCACTTTCTTATGGCCTAAAATGATTTTCTTTCTGTGAGGCCATTCTTGAAAGAAAAAGAAAGAAAGAGAAAGAAAGAAAGAAAGAAAGAAAGAAAGAAAGAAAGAAAGAAAGAAAGAAAGAAAGAAAGAAAGAAAGAAAGAAAGAAAGAAAGAAAGAAAGAAAGAAAGAAAGAAAGAGAAAGAAAGAATGTGGAGGGGGAGTGGGGGGAACCTTCGTTGGCCTTTTCACAGTATCATTTGCAATTTAAAGCTAACCTGGTGAGTGTACCAACAATAGGCTTGCCCATAAAACGGTTCCAGGCCTGCCTGCATGCCCAATGAGGTTGATGTTGCTCTATTTAGCTCTTTGTCCCTCCATAATATCTACTTAATGCAGTTCAATGGGAGTGGATTGTGGGGAGCGTTAAACATTCTATTAAGTCTTTACTAAGGCCACTCTATTCTCCTCCAGCTGTATAGGGGCTGAAGCATTAAATTTGAGAATGTAGTGGGAACAAGGTCCCCTGAAAAAGCACCTATATAAAAAGAACAAATTTCCTAACGATGGAAGACCACACTCCATTTAAGACCTGTTCCTGTTGTAGCCAGATCTGAAAAGGTTTGTCTGATACTGACTGACCGTACGTTATTCTCAAACCCATGTTTATTCACCAGATTGAAACCAGCCAAGAGGTAATCATCCTAGATATGACTTACTACCCAGGATTTCCAGATAGGTTATTGTTAGATGGAGTAGTGCCAAGCGACATTTTAATTTTTTTTCTCATGATAGTCCTTAATACAATCATACTTACTGTCAAAGGTGGAGAGACCCATCATTCATTCCCATGTTGGGTTTCTTGTTGATCCAAACCTTAGTGACACTTTCTATAGGCTGCCCTCCATGAAGGCTACTTATTCCTGAAGGACAGGTGGAGTGGATAGCAGGCAGATCCCCAAATAGCCCCTGGATACATTGCCCGGAGGGGCTGTGGATATGACCTTTTCTGGTATTAGCCACCAATTTTGGGAACTGGGGGGTGAGGGGAATGGGAGCAGGGAATGAAGGGCAGGGGGAGGGGAGAAAGGGCCACACCAGGCTTTTTCACACAGTTGGCATTGACTTGGCTTGAAGAGGCGAGCACTAAGCTGCCTTTTCAGCCCCAGTAAAAACCCTCCATCTGGCCACCCTAAAACTCTGTTAGCTTGTTCAACTCGCTGTCGGCTGATTGGGCTTTGTGAAGCAGACGTAACAACATCAATGGCCTAAACCCTGGCCACTTGAGAGTATTACATTTCATTTCATGCTTGACTTAATCAAAACTGGGGAAATGAAATTTACACCTTTTTGATGTTCCTTTCCCTGCTGTTTAAAGACAGGAATCTTTGCCCATTTGATCTTCACATGCGCCCAGTAAATGACCAAATATGCCAAGCTGCTAAAAGCAGAAGGCTACCAGTTGCCAGTGAGCATCAGGTCACTGGGAAAACACTTAATGCAGGAAGCCTTAAGTTTCTGGCCCAGAAACTTTATTGCCAAATGTATTAACTCCCCCCAACCCCAACAAGGCCACATTTTTCAACTTTTATTAAAAAAGAAAAAGTCAGGAGAAAATAAACCTATCATTCTTCCCAGCTGGTAGTATGGAGATAATTTGGAAGGAAAAACGGGGGAGGATGGATTTGACTCTCTGGATCTTAGAGTGAATTTGTTTGTCATTAGGGAGGTTGTTAGGAGTATTATCATACTAGTGGAAAGATTGCTGTATTTCCTGTTAGTAGGCCCTGGATGTTAGTATAGGATGGCAATTGGATAACTCTTCAGTAAGTCAAGCACCAGGTTTAAAGTGAGTGAGAATCTCAGATCCAGTCCTTGGTCCTCAAGGAGTTTAGGTGAATCAGTGGGCAGAGTGCTGGACATGGAGTGAGGAGGATCCCATTTTTATATACAGCCCCAGACAGTTACTAGCTGTATGACCCTGGGCAAGTCACCTAACTTCCACTGTCCCTCTGTTCCTTCATCTGTACACCTATGTATCAAGGCTATTTTGAGGATACAATGAGATAATATTTCCAAAGTGCCTTAGAATCAATCCAGACTAACTCATTCATTTTATAGATAAGAAAATGTTAAAGTGTCATATAAATACCAGTGATTATTTATTATTATTACTATTAGTAACACTATAGGAGTGTGTAAAGGTCCTCTTTACCTCATAAGACAGACAAAGAGATTTTGGTTTATTTATTTGAGAGACTGCTTAACTTAGTGGATAGAGAGAGCCTTCTTAAATTGCAAAGACCTGGAGGAGTTCATCGAGTTAGCTGGGGCCATCCTGTGGGTGCAGCTTTACTATTGGCCTTTGAAAGGGTTCCATAGTTGTTAGGCTTGACTAGTGGCACCAGCTCCACCTGTGTTCCCAAGAGCCCCAACAACCCTCGTGGAAAATCCCAGCCTCCAGCTGACCTCCCTGGTCATTGTAGTGTTCTGGTGGCAGCACTAACTTCTCCAGACTTTTTGCCTTTTGTTAAGAGCCCTCCGTTTATGACTTGATGAAAACATTTGTAATAGATAATCAAATGCTTATATGTTGCAAGGGACAATGCACTATTTGTTAAATATAAATTAACATTAACACAGATCCCCATTGCAGCAAGGCAAAGGGTTTTGACACCTTTTCAACAAGACAGCCTGGGCCCCAGGAAAGAAAGCCCTGAGCCTGTAAAGGAACTCGTCTAGAATGGTGATCGTCAGACAGCCCTTGTGTGACAAGATACATAGTTTCTTTTCAGCAACAGGCAGATTATCGGTTACTATAGTTTCCCTAATGCTCAAATGGAGCTAAGACCTAAGCTGAACAGAATAGGTTAAAAGGTACCGATGTTTGGCCCGGGAAACCACATGTTGAGAATCAGAGACCAAACCAAACAAAAAAGCACATCTCTCTGGGCTTTGATGTCTTCTCTGAGGGATGCAGAGGGAGGGGGGGAAAGTACAACCAGGGCCGAGGGTCCAGAGGTCTGATGGGGCCTGTGACAATGCCCTTAGTGTGGGAGCAGAGATGACAATGAGCCAAAGGCCCCCAATCCCGTGCCTTCGGGACCTCCCCATTCCAGAGAGATAAGAAGTGCACTTACTTCTCTCAGGCTGGGGAGGTGCCTCACGTTTTAGTCCCAGACTTTGTTAGCCAGTATCTGAAGGATTGTTGAAGGCATAGGACCTAGTGAAGCCATTTGGAAGTGACTTTACTTGAAAGAAGTAGGCTACCAGCAATTGCCCTAGGGATGCTTGACCGATGGACTCTTGGCAAACCTCAGCCCAGCAACCCTGAGGCTTTTCTTCCTGGCACTTCTACCAACTAGGAATTCACACTGAGCCACACGACCCTCTCTGCCAGCCCTGAGGAGAATATTGGCTTTTCCCTCAAATAATTCATCTTCCCCATAAAATATTGCCTTCCTCTCCCTCCCTGGTGACAGGGCTGAGTTTTTCATAAACTGGATTAAATTAACGACTATTTATGCTCCTGATGTGGGGGCTTCTCCTCCTCTTTTGAAAATCGGTTTAGTCTCATTTTGCTTTTTATTTAAATCTTGTGAACAAGATAAATGTGCTTTTGCCTTTGGAAATCCCAATCAATCACCACCTGCCTTCATCCTAGAAAATGAGTGTGTGTATGTGTTTGTGTGTGTGTGTGTGTGTGTGTGTGTGTGTGTGTGTGTGTGTGTTACATTTCATGGAGTCCCGAGTGCTTCCTTGTACGACATTGTGAGGCCTGGTCTCATTAGTTCTTTAGAATGTTTTTTTTGAAAAATATCTAATTGTAACAACTGTATTCCTATAGTGAACATATTACTTGAATTCAAGCCTTAACAATGGCAATAGGATAACTGTCCTTGAATTTGAGTCTTTTGTTGTACATCAATAGGCTTACAATGTGCTGAATTAGCAGGCATATTAATGGCCAGATGCAACACCAGCCCATTCTTTTTACTCAAATCTTCTTATGCAAATACCCCATGAATCCAGTTCAAAGAGCTAGCTTTAAAATGAGCTCCTACACACATTCATATGGGGCCTTTCACTACCAGCAAAGGGACTTAGATAGAAAGTGACATGAGAAAAGTTTAGACACTTGTTTTTTATAACTGAACATGATCTTGTTATCATAATCTGATACTGGTACCTTGCATGGTGGGGTTGTAGAATTTTAAGCCTTTAACAGAGGGGAGATAATCTCAGCCTTTGTGACAACGTGTACTGAATTCTGTACTGGGAGAAAGCTATCAGTGAGAATCGAAGTTTGTGCTTTTTTCAAACCAAACTTTTCATGGTGAAAAAAAAAAAGCGCTTTTATCCTATTATAATTACCAAGCTGATTTTCATTGTGTCTGTAAGGCTAGCAAATGGTAATAAAGGTCAAAGGAAAAAACTAGAACAAGAAAATTCTCTACTCCAAAAGCCAAGCAGAAAAAAACTTCCAGTCCTCCCCACATCAACCCCACCAGGTTTCAATTTATTTTCTTATAAGCCTTCACAGGGGTTGAACAATTTTAAATGTCAATGAGCAGTATGTTGTTTCAACCTGTAAACCCCTACTAGGAGGAAGATGAGCATTTAAGCCCTTGGGGAGAAAACTACTTTGGGGGTAGCCCTCTATAAGTTGGCTCTTTCCCTTGAGCTGTTTTTCTTGTGGGGATCTCCCTCTCTCTCTCCCTCTCTGTGTCTCTCTGTCTCTTTCTGTCTCTGTCTCTCTGTCTCTCTCTGTCTCTGTCTGTCCCTCTGTCTCTGTCTCTCTCTCTCTGTCTCTCTTCTTTTCCCCTACCTGTTACAAGACTAGAATTCTCTCTGATAGGAATTAATTCTATGGCTGGTCAAAGTAGGTTAAGTAGGGTTCAAGTAGAGGAGAAAAGTAATTGGTTTATTTGGTCATGAAAAAACTGTGTAAAAATAAGAACCCTTGGGGTGGCTAGGCGGCACAGTGAATAGAGCACCAGCCCAAATCCAGCCTCAGACACTTAAACACTTACTAGCCGTGTGACCTTGGGCAAGTCACTTAACCCCAATTGTTGTGCCTTCACCCCTCCAAAAAGCAAAAATTAAAAATAAGAACCCTCTTTTCCCCCAATACAGTACTTATCCTTCCAAAGCACTTTCGCAGTCAGTATTTCCTTTTATCTTCCAAGATTTAGAAAAAAAAATTTAGATTTAGCAGGAGGATAGATGTTATAATAATTCCATTTACATTTATCATAGTACTTGAAACTTTTCAAAATATAACAAAATGCCTATAATTATACACATGACTATAATATTTTGCTTAGGTTATAGTGTCCCATAACCGTACTAAGACTTTTAGAACACCCAAGTTTTATTATGTACACTGTATATTGTAATATTTCTTGCCACTATCTAATTTTAAAATTCTATTTTCTCCAGATTATCAGAGATGATTCTAGGTCTAGAACCATAGATTTATTTATTTATTTGCTTTTTGGAGGGGAGAAGGCAGAGCAATTGGGGTTAAGTGACTTGCCCAAGGTCACACGGCTAGTAAGTGTTTAAGTGTCTGAGGTCACATTTGAACTCAGGTCCTCCTGACTCCAGGGCTGGTGATCTATTCATTGGGCCACCTCCTGCCCCTAGGATCAGAGATTCAGAGCTGAAAGAGACTTAAAGTACATCTAGTACAACACCCTTATTTTATAAGGCAGGAAACTAACTGGGGTGCTAAAATGTGACATGCCTGAGGTCCCACAGGTAGAAATGAGCAAAGATTAGATTCACAAACTCTGAACTGGAAGGGATTTCAGGGTCCATGTAGTCCAATCTATATGTGACCAAGAATCTTCTCAATAATATATCCAGCAAAGGGAAAACTCACCCAGAAAGAAGCCCTCAAGTGTAGGGGAGCACACTAGCTCCTAGGGGAGACTGCTTGGACATTTCTAGATCTCATTGTTACAAAGTGTTCCTGATAATAAACTTAAATCTGCCTCCTACAATTTCCCTCCAGACCCTCTGACTCTGAATCCCAAGTTCTTTCTTTCTCTGTGCCATGAATTACTGCCCTTTGCTTTCTTCCCATGCAGTCTAAAGAGGAGAATTTAAGATTTGCAAAGCACTTTACACACCTCATCTTGTTTGATATTTACAATAATCCTGAGTATTGGTGGTAATATTATGCCCATTTTGCTGATAGGAAAACTAAGGCTCCAACAAGTGAATAATAATAATAACAATTTTCCTTGTTCAATCATGTCCACCTCTTCATGACCCCATTTGGGGTTTTGTTGGCAAGACCCTGGAATGGTTTCCAGCTCATTTTACATATGAGGAAACTGATACAAACAGGTTAAGTGACCTGCCTGCAGTCACACAGTCAGTGTCTGAGGCAAAATAGAAACTCACAAAAATGAGCCTTTCTGACTCCAGACCCAGCAAGCTATCCACTGTGAACCTAGTTGCCCCTTGATAATAACAATGATAATTGACATTTGTTTGGCTCTTTAATATTTACAAAGTGCTTCATCTGCATCATTTATTTATATGTATCATCTTCATTATTTACAATAATCCTTAAAGGTAGGTACTGTTTGTAGTATTGTTCCCATTCTGCACTGAGGCTCAGATAAGTTAGTCATCATAATTACAGCAATAACAATGATAGCAATAATAATAACTGACATTTGTGTAGCTCTTGGAGATTTACAAAGTCATCTCACTTTACATTTGTGATAATCCTAAGAGGTAGGTATTGCTGGTGGTATTATTCTCATTTTGCAGATAGGGACACTGAGGCTCAGAGAAGTTGCTCATACTAACAGTAATAACAATAAATAACAACAATCATAGCTGCCACTTATGTAGCTCTTTAGGATTTGCAAAGTGCTTTACCTACATAATTTCATTATGAAGTGACTTATCCATGGTGACATAATGTGCTCAGTGGTGGAGGAGGCATTTGAATTCAGATCTCAGTCGAATCTAATTCCATCCTGCCTCAGAGGAAACTGAAACCCAGAGAAGGACATAGATTTACCCAAAATCCCATAGCTAGTGATGGAAGCAGGGAAGGAGCTTGAATGAATGAGTGAAAAATTATTTGATAAGTGACAAATGTGCAAAACACTACATTAAGTATTGGTAATATGAATTAAAAAACAAAAAACAGTCCCTAGGGGTGGCTAGGTGGCACAGTGAATAGAGCACCGGCCCTGGAGTCAGAAGGACCCAAGTTCAAATTCAACCTCAGACACTTAACACAAAACTAGCCACGTGGCCTTGGGCAAGTCACTTAACCCCAATTGCCCTGCTTTCCCCCCTAAAAAAAAAAAAAACAACCAGTCCCTGTTCTCAGAAACTCATAATAGGGAACAATAATATACAGAGTAAGGTTCTAGATACAAGTTAGAAGAAAAGGTCCCAAGGACTTTAGGGAGCAGTGGCATATATTTTGCTGAGATTTCTTTTTTATTACTATTATTCATTTTGAATTTAAACACAAAACCACATGCAAAAAAGAAATTTCCACATACACAGTACAACATAAAGGAGGATTCAATATGAATTCCATTCACAGTTAACGTTTTTTAAAACTATGTAATTAATACTACTTATCATTTTCAATATTACTTTGATTTTCTGCACTTCCTTCTAAGTTTTTTGTTTTCTGTTGTGCACTTATTTTTTTCTTCCACCCTCTCCACATCATCCTAAAGAAAGCTACACAATATGTATATATATGTATAATCATTCTCTCTCTCTCTCTCTCTCTCTCTCTCTCTCTCTCTTTCCCTCTCTTTCTCTCTAGGTCTCTCTCTACATATTTATGTGTGTGTATATATACATATGTATATACATACGTACATACACACATATTATAATATATATAAAATTTCTTTCTCTGGAGGTGGAGAGCACCTTCCTTCATAGGTCCTTTGTAGGTGATTTAAGTATTTATAATACTCAAAATGAATGTCACACAAAGTTGCTCTTATGACAATACCTCTGTTATTGTGTACAACATTCTCTTGGATCTGCCCATTTCACTTTTCATTATTTCATGTAAGTCTTTTGATGTTTTTCTAAAATCAACCAGCTCATCATTTCTTATGGCATAGTTGTATTTCATCACAATCATATGCCACAACTTGTTTAGCCATTCCCCAATTGAATATTAAGTTTCCTACTAACAAAAATCATGCCAGTTCTTAATATCAAAACTTCGACAGTATGAGGGACTTTGGTAATGAGAGCTTGCTTTTCTGGCTGTTCAGGTGGCTGTGACAACAGCACCTGAAGCAGCAGTTACCAAGTTAGATCTCCATAGAGAATATATCTTGCGGGGCTGGACTGGAAGCAGAATCAGCGGTCCAGAGGAGCTACCACTCCTGGGTCATTGGGCTTACCCCACTGCTGATGGCAGTTGGACAGCAGTTCATGTTGGTGGTGGCAAGGAATATAGACTCCCTTTTGAACAATAATTGATTCCCTCAATGGTGGTTGTAGGGGACTGGGCAGGAAGCGTTGGTTCTGGAATCAAAGAATCTGGGTTCAAATACTGCCTTTAAAAATACTTGTGTGACCTCCGTCAATTCACTAACAACCCTTTTCCTTAGTCTACACACATTAAAGGGCTGGACTATATGGTTTCTAAAGTCTCTTCCAGGTGTAGTTCTGTGATCTGTGAAGTCCTGGTCCTTGCACTAACCGACTGTTTTCCCCTTTGTGAAAATTTAAAATCTTTGTGTTCCCTTTGTAGTATTTCCTCATTGGAGAATGGAATCATCTTGATTGTTGTCTCCTTCTTGGTCCCAAAACATCCTTGGGCATAAGAAAAAAAAAAGTCAGAGAACTGGAATTATTGTTTACAGAAAGAGGAAATGACTGGGGCAGCTTGGAGTCAAAGTGGGTAGAGTGTTGAGCCTGGAGTCAGGAACATTTATCTTCCTGATTTCCAGTCTGGCCTCAGATACTTACTAGCTGTGTGACCCTGGGAGAGTGACTTAACTCTGTTTGCCTCAGTTACCTCATCTGTAAAATGGACCGGAGAATGGAAAAAAATGGCAAACCAATCTGATATCTTTGCCAAGAAAACCCCAAATGGGGGTTATGAAGGGTTGTACACAACTGAAAATCAAAGGGATATAGCAGCATACAGAGGTGAAAGGACTCACCTAAGGTCCCTGGATTAGCTCATAACTAGAAGCTGGCTCTGTAGATCTCAAAGGCTTTAGCACAAAGAAGACATTCAGGGTACGTGAACTTTTTCTTCCGATGAGCTTTCACTGAGATGACACTTTCCTTAGCTTTGTGTTTTGGAACCATTTTTGAAAGTCTTTACTGTGTAAGTTAATGTGGTAAATATACAATGAAGCCGTTTGGGGAAGGGTCACTTGCCTATGCCAAAGCAGTAGAGCTAAGTGGGTCAAAGTACATCTTTTAGGAAGTTTTGAGCCACACTTGATGTAGAGAAAAGAGCCCTGAGTTCATATTACAGGGTAGAATGGTGCAGTAGGAAGGATGTGAGAATTAGTCACAAGACTGGATATGAATCCTGGTCCCACCACTTAGTACCTGTAAGTTCTTGAACAAGACACTAAACCTCTCTGGGCCTCTGTTTTCTCATCTGTAAGCCTGGTGTTGCTCTTTCCTTTCTACACAGGGTCTCTCAAGTCACTCCCACTTTCTGAGCCTCACTTTCTTTCTGTAAGAAAGTCTAGATGATCTCAAAGAGACCTTGCTAGACAGGCAGTCAGGAAGACCTGACCCACTCAGCTGTGTGATACTGGGTAAGTCAATCAATCAGTCAACATTTATTAAACTCCTACTGTGTTCTAGGCACTGTGCTAAGCACTGGGGATGCAAAGAGAGGTGAAAGACAGTCCCTGCCCTTAAAGAGTTTACAATCTAATGGATCACTTAGCCTCTCTGTCTTAATTTTTTCACCTATAAAATGGGGATTATAATAGCATATACCTCCCGAGGTTGTTGTGAAAGTGAAATGATATTTGTAAAGCATTTTGTAAACCTAAGGCACTATATAAATGCTAGCTAATAAATATTATATTCCTATGGTTATTAATTATACATTCATTTTATGCTATCATCCAAAATATTTGTGAAAGTGCCCATAGTATATTAGACACTGGAGAAAAATTATTTCCCAAGAGCCTAAAGTGAGCCCAAGACCCTTCCTTTGAAGGCCACTACCCTAAAGGCTCATTAAAAGTCTGCTTCCATATTGAGATTTGAGGGTTTGGGGCTAGAATTTTGCCAGTCATCTTGACTTTTGTCTTGCCGCTGGATTTCAATGACTCTGGAGGAGAGTGAGGGTCACAACTTTGTGCAGCTTTGCTTTAAATCCAGTTCACTAGAAAGTAAAGACATCACCCTCATGATGTCACCGGTCCTTTTCAAGAACAGAGGATAAACAACAAAGGATTCATTTGGGGGTAGGAGGACATTGAGTTATACACCAAGTTGGAAGCAAGGTTAAAAACAACAACCAACAAATACAGTTAGGGGTTGGATTACATGGCTATTTCATAAATATATAAAATTTGATTAATCATTGGCTATTCTTTAAAACATCACTAATGAAATGGCCTTTTATTCATCATTATCAAAATTAAAAAGCATTTTAAAAAGAGGTTTCATCATTACAGAATAATTGGATGGCCATTACAAAATTGGATGACCATCTAGTCCAACCTATACAACAAATATTCCTCCTAAGAGATTCCCAACAAGTTACTGTCCAGCCTTTGTTTGAAGACCTCAATTGAGGATAGACCTACTATCTCCTACAATAGCCCAATCTACTTTTAGATAGCTTTTGTTAAGGAATTTTTTTTCTTAAATCAACCCTGAATTTGCCTCTCCATGACATCCACATTTTTAAAATTTCTCCCACCTAATTCTGTTCTCTGGTGTTGAGTAGAATGAATCTAATCCCTCTTCCCTTTGACATCCCTTCAAACAACTGAAGAAAACTATTTCATGATACTCTCCCCCCAAGTCTTCTTTTTCTAGCTTAAACATCTCCAATTTCTTCAACCAATCATATGACATGATGACACCTTTCACCATACTAGTCACACTCTTCTGGATGGTGTCTAGTTTTTCTATGTCCTTCCTAAAATATGACACTTAGATCTGAACACAGTATTCTGGAAATGTTTTGACCACTGGCATTCATCTTCCTCTTTCTGGAAACTATGTCTATCTTAATGCAGCATAACATCACATTAGATGAGGTTTTTTTGTTTGTTTGTTTGCTGTCATATCTCACTGTTCACTAGTTTTTTTTTTTAGCTTATTATCCACTAAAAATACCAGATTCTTTTTAGATAAACTGCCCTCTAGGCGTTGGTCACCCATCATGTCCTTAAGAAGTTAATTTTTTAAGTTCAATGTAAGATATTATATTTATCCCTGTTCAATTTTATCTTATTAGATTGACCCAATGTCATAGCCAGTTAAGAGCTTTTTGGATTTGACTATCATCTAAGAGACTAACTATCCCATAAGCACGCCATCTATTTCTTTTTCTAAGCCATTGATAAAAATTTTAAACGGCACAAGACCAAACCACAACCCTTCACCCTTTCAAGTTGACATTGAACCAATCAATAAGTACAATTCAACCAATTCCAAACCCACTTAATTATACTATTATCTAGCCCATATCTTTCCTTATTGTCTAAGAATAGCATTAGAGGCTTTATAAAATGCCTTGTTAATTCTACTTAAACTCTATAGAATTCCATTTCTATTACTAATAATAGCTAGCATCTATGGTTTGTAAAGTCCTTTACAAATGTTAACTCATTTAATCCTTACAAGAACTCTGGGAGGCAGCTGCTTTTATTATCCCAATTTTACAGAAGAGGAAACTGAGACACAGGTGACTTGTCCTGCCAGAGTCATAGTAAGTATGCAAATGTCTGAGATAGTATTCGAATTCAGATATTATTGATTCCAAGTCTCACACAACCATTTTACCACCTAGATGTCATGAATCAACCAGGTCTAATGACCCTGTCAATAAAAGAAACAAGGTTAGTCTGGTACACCTTTTCTCAGTGAAGCCATGCTTCATACATATACATATATATATATACACACACACACACATATATATACATATATAATATATACATTTATAGCAGAATACATATATACATAATACATATATAGTATATATGTATGTATGTGTGTATATAAATATATGTGTGTATATAAATACATGTAGTGTGTGTGTGTATATATATATATATATATATATACTAGTTGTATGACCCTAGGCAAGTCACTTAGCTTCTGTCTGCCTCAGTTTCCTTAACTGTACAATGGGGATAATAATAGCACCTACCTTGTAGAGTTGTTTTTGCAGAGGATCAGAATAAAAGACTATAAATTGCTTAGCACACTGTACAGCACATATTAGGTGCGTAATAAATGACTGTTCTCTTTTTTTGTTTGTTTTTTAGCTACCATATCTCACTGTTCACTAGTTTTTTTAGCTTATTATCCACTAAAAATCCCAGATCCTTTTTAGATAAACTGCCCTCTAGGCATTGGTCAACCATCATGTCCTTAAGAAGTTAATTTTTTAAATCCAATGTAAGACATTATATTTATCCCTGTTCAATTTTATCCTATTAGATTGACCCAATGTCATAGCCATTTGAGCTTTTTGGATTTGACTATCATCTAAGGGACTATCCCTCCTATATTTGTGTCATTCACAAATTTGATAAATAAAACTAACTATTCCTTTAAAAGATAGAACTAACTATTCCTTTAATAATAGATTCTAGAAATTTTCCAGGATCAAAATCACACTCACTGGTCTATAGTTTTCAGACTTTACTCTCTTCCATTTTGTGATCATCCAGGCCTCATTTGTCCTCTTCCGGTCAGGCATAAGACATTGCTTCCATTTCCTATGGTCTTTCAGAGAACTTTAATAGTGGATCTGCCATCACAACCACTCTTTCTCTCAGTAATTTGGGATATATTTAACCTGAGTCTGATGATTTGAACTCATTAAGGACATAGAGGTATTCTTTTAGTCCACTTACTCAGCTTGAGTTTCAACCCCCCATTATCCACTTTGTTTTATCTTTCTTAATCCAAAGATAATTCTCCTTTACATTAAAATAGAAAGTAAATCAGAGTGAAGTTCTGTCTTCCCTCATTCACGTTGTCATTGTCCAATCTAACCTTATCAATGATCCTTTTCTGATCTTATTCTTTCCCTCTCCCTCAATATAGCTTTAAAAACCATTTGTGTTATTCATAGCTTTCTTCATCAGGGTCAGATCATTCAGTACTTCAACATCCCTGACAACTAATTAAATAAGCCCGAAGCCACATTTTTATGTGTTTATTTATCCTCTTTATTTTGTCCTTGCTGCCATCTTTTATAGCCTCTTTTTTTTTTTTTTTTGCTTTTTGGAGGGCAATTGGGGTTAAGTGACTTGCTCAAGGTCACACAGATAGTTTTTGTGTTAAGTGTCTGAGACCGAATTTGAACTCAGGTCATCCTGACTCCAGGGTCAGTGCTCTATTCACGGCGCCACCTACCCGCCCCATAGCCTCTTTTTAAGCTGAAAGTTCATTGGAGAGTTTCCTCAGGATCCATAGATCCTTTTTAAACAACTCTCCTTTTTCCTCTTCAAAATAATAGTTTATCTTTGTAACTTAAGAATTTCATTTTTTGTGCATACCCTTTGACCCAGCAATACCACTTCTAGGGCTGTATCCTGAAGAGATCATATAAGTGGGAAAAGGACCCATATGTACAAAAATATTTATAACAGCTCTTTTTGTGATGGCAAAGAATTGGAAATCAAGGGAATGCCTATCAACTGGGGAATGGCTAAATAAGTTGTGGTATATGATTGTGACAGACTTCATAATAACATGGAGAGACTTATATGAACTGATGCTGAGTGAGGAGAGCAGAACCAGGAGAACTTTGTACACAATTACAGACACATGGTATCTGTGATGACCAACTTGATAAACTGGGCTCCTCTCAACAATGTAAGATTATAAGACAACTCCAAAAGACTCATAATGGAAAGGGCTGTCCACATCCACATAAAGAACTACAGAGTCTGAATGCAGATTGAAACAAACTATTTGTTCTCTCTCTTTTTTGTTTTGTTTTATTTTGTTTCTTCTTTCTCATTGTTCACTCCATTGGTTATAATTCTTTACAACTTGACTAATGTAAAGGCATTAGAGAACCTATATTGTATTGCATGCTGTCATGGGCGGGGGAGGGGAAAGAGAGGAGGAGAAGATTTGGAACTCAAAATTGTGGAACTGAATGTTGTAAACTAAAAGTAAACAAATACATTTCTTTAAAAAAATCATTTTTAAGAGTTCCCTGTATCTACGGGACTGATTTTCCCTTTAAATTTTTCTTTTTTTGCTTTTTGGAGGGCAATTGGGGTTAAGTGACTTGCCCAAGGTCACATGGCTAGTTTTTGTGGTAAGTGTCTGAGGCTGCATTTGAACTTAGGTCCTCCTGACTCCAGGGTTAGTGCTCTATTCACTACACCACCTAGCTGCTCCCATTCCCTTTAACATTTTAGGCCATAAGATCTTACCTATTCTTTCTTCAGATTCTTCGAAATCTGAATTTCTAACCTATGGGAGCATACCAGACTATTCTCAGCTTTCCTCTCATCTTACATTCTTTATAATTATATACTGTCTCATGGCATATAATTATATACTATGTTCTAGTACAATGGAGGAACTTGCCAATAAGGACACAGTCATAGAGCATGCTTGGATTTGCCCTTCCTAGGAGATTATATAGAGCATGTACAATATTCTCTGCCTGAGGCCAATTCAACAAATGGAGCTTTGGAAGCTGCTTTCAGTAATCATGACTCAGATTCAGTACTGTATGATGCTAATTTTTTAAAAAATCTTCTGACTGGCTAAGGAGCCAGAAGGACTGATCATTCAGTAGAAGCTGAGCCAGAAAGGCATGTGTACAAAAGTTTCAATGGACAGTCTCTCATTATCTTTCCTGATGTCTTTCAAGAGAGGAAGGCTGCTCTAAGTGTTGGGTAGGAGAGGGAAGCTGGCCACATTTTCCCTTACCTAGTCACTGTGTCCCTAAGTGAATTTCATCTCTGTTTCTTTTGTGCATATAATTTCTTGACCATAGGTGAATGAGATCCCAAGATGGAGAGGGCTCAAATAATCATCCAGATCAAAAGAACCATCAGAACAGTGGTTGTGGAGCTGGTGGAAGCAGCAGCCAAGCTGGTTTGAGAGCCAATACAGTGGCTTATTAACCTACCTGACCTAGATTGGCAGTGGATTGACCGGTCTTCTAAGATGCCACACCCAGCAAAAAGCCAGTCCAACCAAGCAGGACAGCAACTTGCCATTGTCCACATGTAGCCCAAAGTGAACATGACAGAAGAGAGAAAAGGACTCCTAAGACCTGGACTCATGAGGTACTATGGTACCAGATGTTCTCTACACAAGTGATCTGTGCTGTTGTACTTTGACTTTGAGGACACTCTCATCAGGGACTTTGTGTGTGCACATGGGGAGAATGTTCTTCTAGTATGAGGGAGTTGTTTTGTAACTATCATTGTCACTCTGCATTCCCAGTAAATAGCTTTTTGTAAAAGCTAATTGATGTTGACTAGTTGGTCGATATTGAGGAGCACACCTTATGGAGGCTCTTGACTTACCATAATAAAAACTCTAACCCATCAGGATTATTCCTTTGTAAGGGACAGGCCTGACATTGGCACTTTGTTAGCTCAGGTTTGATTTGGGGATGTGATGAGGCATTCCTAAGTCATTTAACAGTTAACAAAAGGAGGTTTTTTTGGACCTAATGTAGCAAGAATATACAGCAAGGTTATAGAGGCACCCAGCTTCTATGGATGTAGGCCTGCACTCTGATAATTATGGCAGGATGTGATGACTTATGTCATCCACCAACTTGAAAGGCTCCTGACTCCATGTGTGTATCTTGTGCTGGAGGAACCATATATGGGTACAAATGGGCTACTAGACAGCTGTGAAGCAGCATTGTTACAAAGGAACCATCACATTGGGCTTGGACCGGGAAACATTCTGTCCACCATGGTGGGAGAGGGGGGTATATTTGTGCTCATCAAGGCTCCAAGGGCAACCAGAACTACTCTACTGTAATGTCCCATGTCATAAGTCTGTCTCCTCTGGGCTGCTCTGTTTGTGGTTGCTAGGTTTAGTGGAAACATTCCCCCCAGAACACCCTTAAGAAGCATTACTCTCCCCCTCCACCAATAGCAGTCCCCTCACAACAGCCTCATTCAATCCAGTGCCTCTCTGCTCTTTTCTTAGTCAATTGGCATAGGAACCTTTTCCTAGTCCTTCTTCTAATGCTATAGTTGGAACCTGGAACCTCCCCTTTGAGGATCATGCCAGAGCTGCCTGCCGCTCGCTTCCCTGTTGCCTGGCATTCAGCAGGGTAAAAAGCAGTCAGTATCAGCCTGTTGCCTTTCCTTAAGATTCCTATCATTTCAATTCTAACAGCAAGTTCTTCCTATGTTAGTGAGTATCAGATCCAGACTAGATTTCCCCCATGTTAGCGATTCCATGTTTTGAACCATTACACTAAGTCAGGTCAATAAAATAAAATATTAGTTCATCAACTTTTATCAGGGAAGGCTACAGCAGATGTCCAGATTATAGAAGTCCTCTATCAGTACTATAATACACCTCTATGTCATGCTTGTGATTTCTTTCACTTGTTTCCTCTAATCATCTATTTCTTCTTCCTGTCCAGGTGGTCTATAGAATAGTCCACTAAAAATACTGCTTCTATTTCTACCTGCATTGATTCCTTACCCAAATGCTTTTAATCATAGTTCCCTACTCTGGCTCCTGGATTTCTCCACCTGAATATCTTCTTAGTAGTCAACAGTATCCTGCTGCCTTCCTTATCTTAGCTAGTTTTTTGAATAACATATATTTTTCTACAATTCATGAGAGATAGTATGGTATATGAACAGAGAACCGGTAGGTAGTTGATAGAAAGGAAGGTCATGAATTCAAACCCTGTCTCTGGGACAGATTGACTGTGTGACCTTGGACAAGTTTATTACTTTCTCAGTACCCTAGGTGATTCTCTAAGACTATAAATTGGCAGGAGAAGCAAAGGGAATAAGTATTTACATGGTACCTACTATGTGCCAAGCACTGTGCTGATCTCTAACAAATGTTATTTCATTTGCTCCTTGAAGCAACACTGGGAGGTAGATGCTATTATTATCCCTGTTTTACAGTTAAGGAAACTGAGGCAAACAGAGATTAAATGACTTGGTCACAGTTATACAGCTAGCAAGTATGTCTGATGTGGGTTTGAATTCAGGTCTTCCTACGTGTAGGCCCAGCGCTCCACCTTGCAGAGAAGGTGCTGACCTGTATTGTTAGAAGGTGTGTCTTCATCTGAGTGAATTCTGTGCCAAAGAAACCACAGCTCTCCTCCCTCTCTTACATTTTCAAAAGCTATATTCCAGTCATAGGGCTTATTCCATCAAGTATCAATGATTCCTTTATGGTCAAACGTGCCTCCTTGTATCAGAATCTCTAATTCATCTTGCTTGTTACCCATTCTTTGCACATTTATGATAGACATCTGAAGTCATGGATTTTATTTCTTTCTCCTTTCTTGGATTTTGTATCCTGAAGATTTCTGAATATTTTAATGGCCATTCTTCTTACTACATTCAAGTTAGATATCCAGGAAACTTACTTACTTCTTCTACCCTTCTTTTTTAATGATTTTTTTTATCTGAGTAGCAAGAGTCTTTGTTTTGTGCTTTTTTTTAAGAGGGGGGAGGGCAAGGCAATTGGGATTAAGTGACTTGCCCAAGGTCACACGGCTAGTAAGTGTTAAGTGTCTGGGGTTGGATTTGAACACAGGTCCTCCTGACTCCAGAGTTGGTGCTTTATTCACTGTGCCACCTAGCCCCTCCTGTTTTTCTTAACTATTGATAGCTGCACTCTACCATTGGCCAAGATTCTGTTATTCCTAGGTAATGCTGGATGAACTCCCATACGTAAGACAGACTACTCTGTTGCCTACTGTGTGAAATCCAGGAAGATTACATTTTATCATTTATCACAGAGTTATCTTGTACTCTCAAGGGGACTGGGGGGAGGAGGGGAGGTCTAGGTTCTCTGTCATTGGCTGCTGTTCCCACCAATGGTGTTCCTCCTTCAGTTGTAGGGGTATGGTCCTCTGCACCCTGTTCCATTTGCTACTTAACATTAGCTTTTACACAATAATATTTATTCAGAAGATATAATTGTAGGTCCTGGGGGGCAGAGCCAAGATGGTGGAGTAGAAGCAGGAAATTCCGTGACCTCCCCTCATAACCACCTCAAATACCTATAAAATATGACTCTAAACAAACTTTAGAGCTATAGAACCCACAAAGTGACAGAGAGAAACAACTGTCCTGCTGAAGGCAGCCTGGCAGGCCTGCAGAAAGGGTCCGTGGCAACGCACTGGGAGCAGAACACAGTCCTGCATGAGCCCATGGTTTTAGCCCCAGGGAGGCAGCTGCAGCATAAGCAGACCCCAGGAGAGTGAATCACCAGCAGCTGTGGTGGTTTCCAGACTTTTCAACCCATAAACTCCAAAAAGAAAGTAAAAGGTCAGTCAGGAATTCTGTTGGAAAGAAAGGGCATGGTCTGGTCCCTGCCCTGGGGACAAGAGGTGGCAGAGGCACAGTGGTTGCTGCTGCAGCATCTGCCACATGGCTACCTCAGGAGCCCCTGGCCTACAGATTTTAGGGGGACCAAGCAACCATTCAAAGGGTAATCGCTCTTGCTTTAATCTGCTTGGATGTGGGTCACTTTCTTGGGCAGTGGTCCTGGGGTAAGAAAAACCAGTTTGCTAATGTGGTATCTGTAGAGAGGGCACCCTCCTCAGACATCTGACAACATTTGTGAAAACCCAAGAGACTTGGGACAAAGCTCTCCTCTCTGGAAGCAGAGTTCTACTGTGGCAAAGAGCTCAAAAGTTAAGTAATTGGTTGGCAATATGAGCAAGCAAAGGAAGCACAAACAAACCATAGAATCCTTTTTTGGGGACAAAAAGGATCAAAGCATGCAACCGGAGGAAAACAATGAAGTCAGAACTCCTGCATCAAAAGCTTCCAAGAAGGGGTGGCCAGGTAGCACAGTGAGTAAGAGCACCGGCCCCAGAGTCAGGATGACCTGGGATCGAATCCAGGCTCAGACTCTTAGCACCCACCCAGAAACACCTGGCCGTGTAACCTTGAGCAAGTTACTTATCCCCAATTGCTTAAAAAAAAAAAAGCTTCCAAGACAAATATGAACTGGAGGTGGCTAGGTGGCGCAGTGAGTAAAGTGCCGGCCCTAGAGTCAGGAGCACCTGAGTTCAGTTCTGGCTTCAGATTAACACACACACACACACACACAACTAGCCATGTAACCTTGGGCAGGTTACTTAACCCCAATTGCTCTCCAAAAGGCAAAAAAAAAGAAAGAAAAATATAAACTGGTCACAGGCCATGGAGGAGCTCAAGAAGGATTTTGAAAATCAAATAAGAGAAGTGGAGGAAATACTTGGAAAAGAAATGAGAATGATGCAAGAAAATCATGAAAAGAGAGTCAACAGCCTGACTGAAGAAAATAACACCTTAAAAAACAGACTAAATCAAATGGCAAAAGAGGCCCAAAAAGCCAATGAGGAGAAGAATGCCTTAAAAAGCCAAATTTGCCACATGGAAAAAAGAATCTCAAAAGCTCACTAAAGAGAATAATTCCTTCAGAGTTAAATTGGAGCAAATGGAAGCCAATGACTTTATGAGAAATCAAGATAGTATAAAACAGATCCAAACAAATGAAAAAAAAGAAGGCAATGTGAAATATCTCACTGGCAAAACCACTGACTTGGAAAATAGATCTAGGAGAGATAATTTGAAAATTACTGGGCTACTTGAAAGTCATGATTAAAAAAAGAAACTAGAAATCATCCTTCAAGAAATTCTCAAGGAAAATTGCCCTGATATTTTAGAACCAGAGGGCAAAATAGAGGTTGAAAGAATTTACTGATCACCTCTGAAAAAAGAGCCCAAAAAGAAAACTCCTAGGAATATTATAGCCAAATTCCAGAGTTCCCAGGTCAAGGAGAAAATATTACAAGCAGCCAGGAAGAAACAATTTGAGTACTATGGAAACATAATCAGGATAACAAAAGATCTAGTAGTTTCTACATTAAGGGATTGAAGGGCTTGGAATATGATATTCAGGAGGTCAAAGGAGCTAGGATTAAAACCAAGAAGCACCTACCCAGCAAAACTGAGTATGTTTCAGGGGAAAATATGGTCATTCAATGAAATGGAGGACTTTCAAGAATTCTTGATGAAAAAACTAGAATTGAATAGAAAATTTGACTTTCAAATACAAGAAGCAAGAGAAGCATGAGAAAGTAAACAGGGAAAAGAAATCATAAGAAACTTATTAAAATTGAATTATTTAAATTCCTACATGCTAAAATGATAATTGTAACTCATGAGACTTTTCTCAGTATGAGGAAAGCTGAAGGGAAGATATATATATATATAATGTATATATGTACACAGACACATATACATATATATGTATACATACATATATATTTATATAGGAGGGTATATGTGTATATAAATTTATATGTGAGTGTGAGTATATATGTGTACATGAATACATAGACATAGGGTACAGGATCAGTTGAATAGGAAGGGATGATATCTAAAAAATAAAATTAAGAAGTGAGAGAGGAATATAATGAGAGGATATAGGGAGAAATAGAATAGGGTAAATTACCTCATATAAAAGATGCAAGAGAAAACTGCTACAATGGAAGGGAAGAACAGGAAGGCAAAAGGGAATGGGTCAACCTTACTCTCATTGAATTTGGCTTAAGGAGGGAATAACATGCACACCAAATTGGGTATCTTATCCTACAGGAAAGTAAGGGGATAAGAGGGGTAATGATAGAAAGGAGGGCAGATTGGGGGGAGGGTAGTTAGAAGCATACACTTTTGAAAAGGGACAGGGTCAAAGTAGACAATAGAATAAGTGGGGGGTGGGATAGGATGGAGGGGAATATAATAATTCTTTCACAATATATCTACTATGGAAATGTTTTGCATAACTACACATGTTTAACCTATATTAAATCACTTCTCCTCCCAGTAGGGGTGGGTGATGAGGGAAGAAGGGAAAGAATCTGGAAATCAAAGTTTTAAAATAAAATATTCAAAAAATATATACTTTTTTTTTTTTACATGCAACTGGGAAATAAGATATACAGGTACTGGGGTATAGAAATCCATCTTGCTCTACTAGAAAGTCATAAGGGGAATGGGGGAGGATATAAGAGAGAACAGATTAGGGTAAGGGGTATTCTGTAGTATTGCTATTTTGGGGTGGGGGTAAGGGAAAGATGGGGAGAAAATTTGTAACTCAAAATCTTGTGGAAATGAATGTTGAAAACTAAAAATCATCAAATTAAACAGAAAAAGAAGATATAAGTATAAATAAACAAACTTACTCCTTACATGTTTATGTGGGAGGCATAATTCCCCTTCCCCTTTGTATCACCTTAGTTTCTGGAGTGGGAGTTAGGGGGAGGATTAGGTTTATAGTTTAGCTCAGTGACCTTGGAGTGCAGGCCCATTTCCAAGCCCAAAACCCCTCTGAGTCTCAAGTCCCAAGCACCCTGGCTTCTCTGGGCTTCCAAAGCCAGGCTAAATAGCAGTAAATCCCACTTGCAATCCTGTCTCCAAGGTTGCCATGGCTCAAACTCTTGGTCCCATGAAAATCACCCCCAGCACCTGAAACTCAGAAGGACAAACAACACAGAACAGAAACAAATACCCCTCAAAATAATTTCTTAAGTTGTAATAAAAGAGAGTGACCAGGGGAAGGTAAGTTCTTCCTCACCAGCTCAGTGGATAGAATGTTGGGACTAGTCAGTAAGACTCATCTTCCTGAGTTCAAATTGTCTCAGACACTTACTAGATGCATGATCCTGGGCGAGTCACTTAACCCTATCTGCCTCAGTTTCCTCATCTTTTTTTTTTTACAGTTTCCAAAATAATTTTTATTGTTAGGATTCTGTACTTTAGGTCTCCTTCTCCTATACAGGCTTGGTACCCTGAAGTCGACCAGTACATCGGGCAGCAATGAGACCGACCTTTCATCCAGCTGGGGCCTCTCTTCGAATGGTGGATGGTTTTCCAATATGCTGGTGATTACCTCCTCCGAAGGGATGTTCCACAGGATTCATGGCCACAACCCGGACACGAGGCCAGCAGTTTCTCTTGACCTTGTATTTGTGATAGGCACGACCTGCCTTAAGGATAGGTTTATCAATATGACCTCCTCCAGCAACACCAACCACAGCTCTGTAGCAGAGGAGATCACTTTCTTAGAGCCTTAAGGTAGAGCTTCACTAGTGTTTTCTTGGTTTCAGGATTGTGGGAGATCACTGTGGCATAGTGTCCAGATGCCCGGGCAAGCTTACCCCCATCCCCAGGCTTTTCTTCAAGACAACACACTATGGTCCCTTCAGGCATAGTACCACCTGGGAGGACATTGCCAATGTTGAGCTGAGCTGTCTTACCACAGTACACAAACTGGCCAGTGTGGATGCCTTCAGCAGCAATGAACAACTCTGTCCTCTTTTTAAATCGGTAAGGATCCCAAAAAGCTACTTTTGCAAGAGGAGCCCCTTGGCCTGGATCATGGATTATGTCCTTTACAATACCCTTAATGTAGCCATGCCTCTCGGAGAAGTCGACAGCCTGAAGCTTGGCAGCCCCTTTCCTGTGCTTCACGTGGGCACGGAAGACGGAGCTGGCACACTTCCTCTGACCACGGATCACTTACCCCATCTTGCGCAGTCTAACTCTGGACTTCCTAGAAAGAGCCAGTTTCCTCATCTTTAAAAGGAAATGGAGAAGGAAATGGCAAACCAATCAAGTATCTTTGTCAAAAAAACTCCAAATGGAGTCATGAAGAGTCTGAAATGACTGACCAACAATAACATATGTTTTTGGTTATATGTTTGCTATATACTTATGTTTGTATGTTTAAGGCCCTTGAGGGCAGGGGCTATTTCCTTTTTGTCCTTGCATCCTAAGAATCTGTGTCTGGCACATAATAAATGCTTTTGAAATGCTTGTCGATTGATATAAACTATACAGTCAAATAAACCCCATTCTTTTTATAAAAGGAGGCACAAGTCACATAGCTGCAGTAATCTTCGTAGCTTTTGGTTTCAACTATAACCCTTTCCAAAATATTTTTTGTACTTTAGAGAAGTCTCAGTTTTCTCTGGAGATTTTCTTTGGGGTACCTGGAATGTGACTAAAATTTTCAAATTGAGTTAAGGCTATCAAGTGCCTTAACTTGACCCTATTTGACTGAGTCAGACTTGTGGGTAACTGATTACCCATTAAGTCAATGTTTGATTATCACCTGCTTTGGTCTGTGTTACAAGTGGCTACTTGCAAGCAGGAAATAGGCCAGTTACAAAGTAGTAGTCATACTCGAGTTCCCAAGTGAACTAGAAACATCTTCCCCTACAACCTACAGAAGAAAACTTGGCACCTATCATGGTAAATGAATAATCAGCTAAGCAATTTGGTTTGGAAACAAAGGAGCCTGGACCAACCAACATTCAATACTTCACTTGGTGGCAGAATTGGTAACTAGAGAGCGGAGAGGATTCCAGTGGCTTTGTAAACTTTAAAGAAACATAGAAATGCGAGCTGTCGTTACTGCTATGATGACGAAGATGACAACAATGATGATGATGATGATGAAAGACACAGAAGCTGAAGCACAGGAAAAATGACTTCCCCAAAGTCACACAGCCACTATTTAAACCTAGATACAATTCTAGGACCCCTTCCACTATGCTATGCTGGGACTTAATGGTTTAGTCAATGTAAGTCAGGTTTTGCATTCAAATTATTTCCCCTTGAAAGAAATAACTTTGCTTTGTTGTATGAATGGCCACAAAGTTTTTTCAAAAATCCTTTCCTTTGGAATATTTCATTTTTCCGCCTACAAATTTAGGTACATTATTGTCCTCCCTCCACTCTATTCCCCCATATTCCCTATCTCCATCTACCTCACCCCCTCCCTCAGCATGAGCACCTCCAAGGAAAGCCTAACCATGGATTACACTGGTTTGACCCAGAAGTTCTGTGATGAAATTCTGACACACTTTATAAAAGTTTCCCATCCAACCTCCTGGAAATAGTTAAAACTAAAACCATCACAGGGCAAGGTCAACCTCCCTTTGGGGCTATACTGAGCCAGATGCATGTCTTTTGTTCTTAGAGGTTGAGGGAAGGAAGAACAAAACCTACTGGATTATTCACCCAGTACATTTGTCTTGTCAAGGATTGTATTTCTGCTGCTTCCTCCAGGTCTATAGCTGTTAACTGATGTTTTGGAGCACCTGTCACTTCTACCAACAGCCTTAGGGAATGTCTTAGACAATATTTATAAGGGTCAAGTTCCCTCCCCATCACCACTTTTTTTTTTTTAAGAAAAGAAAAGTTCCTAGAAGTTGTACTTCTCATGGCACCAGTTACCATAGGGATCTCAGGATTTGGCCAAACCTGACATTGTGTGTTGTAAGGTCACTTGTAGGCCTCTTTATTAACAGCCAACTCCAGAGTTTGACTCCCAGGGCTATGTTTCTCTGGAGCTCTTTGACAGGCTCCCCAGAGATTGGGGAGACACAGGCACCAAGGCTAACATTTTTCTTCATGTTTTAGAAAACATTACCCAGATTATTTTTGTGAGATGAAAAGAGTGCTTTGGAGAAGATTCACATGAACTGATCAGTCATTCAGGCAATAAGTATTAAGCACTTACTATGCACCATTAATTCCCAGTGTTTACTAGGAATACAAAAACAAGCTTGAGGAACTATATTCCCTGTCCTCAAGGAGCTCACAATGTAATGGGGGAAGACAATATATAAAAAGAAGCAAAAAAGGATACTCTAAAACAGGGAAGGGAAGAATGGCAATGAAAGACTAGAAGTTTGGATTTTACCCCAGACAGGAATGAAACATGACTGACCTCAGAGGTCCTCCTAAGATGGAGGTTCTGGGAGGATCCTTCTAATCAGGGGCAGAGGCTCCATTGGTAGAAGGTACATCTAATGTGGGAATTCCAGGGCTGGAATGAGCTTCCAGGAAGAAGAGATTTCTGGTAGAAAAAGTTCAGAGTACAGTCTGGAGAAGAAGGATACAAAGTAAAATTAGTAGAACCAGGAATGACTTACACAATAACCACAATACGAAAAAAGAAACAACACTTAAAGACTTCAGAAGACTAATAATAAAGATAAATAATAATAATAATTTTCATGCCTCTTGCTTCTTGACAGCAATTTCCAAAAATAAGAAAACATATACAACAGTTTATATATTGCATGAGCACAAAATATGTTCTTAATTTCTTATTTTCATATACTATTAGATTATATTTCTTCTTTTCATACAAAATTATACACTGCTAATCTGTAAAATAGCATCCAACAGAGAGATTATGGACTAGATGTGCAGAATGAGAAAGACATTTTCAAACAGTCAACAGGATGATTTGTTTTGTTTGACTATGCTCCCTCATCACCAGGGAGGACTTCTATGGGTGGAGAGAGGTTCAGTGAATTAGTGGGAGATGGTAGAGATGCAAAAAAGAGCATCAGCAAAACAAAAGAATTTAAAAATTTTCAGAAAAAGCCACAAATAGGACAATTTTGTTTCTACTATTTTAGATCCAATATACACTTCTTAAAAACAACTGTATATAGCAGAAGAACATTAGACAATAAATGTAAAGTGTTTTGCAAACTTTAATATGTTGCATAAATATTATCAATTATTAGTAAGCCTCTTTTTAAATTCATCACTTTTAAAAGGAAAGAAAAAAATGCCTTATAAGTGAAAACCCAATATGAGATCTTTTTTGTCTTTTAGTAACTTTTAGTACTTAATCCTCCTCAAAATGGCTCCAAAGCTACCTTATATTGAATTCCTCTATTACCAATAGTAATGCAGCAAGACTTGAACATCTTCCAAAAGCAATATGTAGAAATTCTCCCTATCTTCCCTCTGGATCCCTTCAGTGTAGCAAGATGTGCTTTCAAACACTTCTTGCAAAGGTTTTCAGTTAAGGTCACAGGATCAAAGTACTTAGAGCTAGAAGGAATCATAGAAATCATTGTAAGTCGAAGAAACTGAGAGCCAGGATAAGGAACTTTCCCAAGGTCATACATGCAGATAAGTGGCAAGGTCAGTAATCTTTCCACCTCCAGTAATCTTTCCACTATTCCATCCTATTCCAACCAAATTAAAACAAACTTTTGAAAGCAGTAGCAACCAAATTAAAACAGTAGAATGGAAAGAGCACAAAATCATGAGTCAAGGCATCTGGCTTCAAATCCTGGCTTCACTACTTGCTACCCATGTCATGTTGGGAAAGTCCCTTAACCTGTTGGGCCTTCAGTTTCTTCACCTCTAAAATGAGGGATGTTGGGGCAGCTAGGTGGAACAGTGAATAGAGCACTCACCCTGGAGTCAGGAGGACCTGAGTTCAAATCCGACCTCAGACACTTAACACTAAACTAGCTGTGTGACCTTGGGCAAGTCCCTTAATCCCAATTGCCTTGCCTCTCCCCTTCAAAAACAAAACAAAACAACAAATACAATGGGGGTGTTGGACTAAATGATTTTTAATTCCTGTGATCTGAATTCATAACTCTTCTTACTGGTCATGTGAATGTGGGCAAGTTATTTAAGTTCTCTGAAACTCAATTTTCTTACATGAAAAATGGGACAATATGACAACAACTGCCACACCTACCTACCTCACAGGGTTGTTATGAGGACCATCTGAGAGAACAGGAGTCAAAGGGTTTTACAATGTGCTATGAACCTGTGAGATGTTTTTGTTATTCAGTTGTTTTTCAGCTGTGTCCCACTCTTTGTGAACTGATTTGGATTTTTCTTGGCAAAGATCCGGAGTAGTTTGCCATTTCCTCCTCTAACTCATTTTACAGATGAGGAAACTGAGGCAAACAGGGTTCAGTGACTTGCCCAGCTAATATCTACTAGTAAGTATCTGAGGTCAGATTTGAACTCAGAAAGATGATTCTTCCTGACCCCAGGTCTGGTACTCTATCCATTGCGCTACCCAGCTGCCCCCAATATGTTGTTTTTGTTGTTGTGGTGGTGGTGGTGGTAGTGGTTGCCTGTGCTCCCAGGAAATGGTGCCTCTCTGTCTCTTTTGGATGAGCACAGAGAGAAGACTTGCCCTTCTAAAAAATCCCATAGAATCAATGGGGCTGTTAAAAAATGATAATTGTGTCACCATTGCCTCCTTGGCCTGGATCCTCTCACCTGCTAATAATAGCCCTGTGACCCTAAAGGTGGTATGCTTTCCAGAACATAATTTCTCTTCCCTGGAAACCTGAGAATCCAGACATAGCTCTGAATGGCTCTGGTCATTTTGGAAAACAATAATTCAACAGACCACATCTAAATTGCAACGAACTCAAATCCTCAAGCCCCCAGCAGCATACCCAAGTACAGAATAAATTGCCCACTTAGAAGCCCCATAGATGAACTCTGAAGTGTCAGGTCAAACAGGAACTACTTGCAGACTATGCATAAGGCCCCTTCCGCCCTCAAATTAAAACCCTAATAGATGAAAACTATCCGGATACACTAGTAATAAATGAAAGGCTGACTCAACGTCTGCCTTGGTCATTAATGAACCTTTCCCACACTCCCTAATCATCTTGATTGCCTGATCGAATGAAGCATATGACATAGGACATTGCCCCGAATCTAAATAACCCTTCAACCACTATCTATCTTGGGAGGCTAAGTGGCGAATCAGTGCTGGCACCTTATCAGATGGGAACTTTTTAATTGGGGTTGCTAGTGTCCCTAGACAATTCTTCTTCTGTATTATTCTCTAGTATCTCCCCCAGCATCTCTCTCAACTGCAGTCACAAATAACTTGGCAGAATGCCTCCTAGGCTAGATGCACTGGCTGAAATTTGGAAAGGGAAAGCTAGAGATCTTACCTTTCTTTTCCCGTAAAAAATTTAGTTTTTTTGTCTTTTGGTCTCTCCGTCACTAGTTTCATAGTATTCACCTCGATGAAAACTCTGAAGAACAATGGCTTGTCTAGATGGCTTTCTTGGTTTGAGATGCCTTTTTCCCCCCTTATTTTTGACTAAAGCTCATGTATTTCTATCTTTCATGATTCTGGAAAGATTTTCCAATGATATTTCTTTGTTTATTTCTTTAGGGAAGCATCTGGGGAATACCCCAGACTTGCTTGACTAACCTCTTAGTGACTTCTGGGTACCAAATATGGGAAAGGAAACATGGCCAAGAAATTATTTGCAAACTAGTGGTCCAATGCCATTAACACTGTTTTTTCATTTATCAAAAGAATAGCAATGGCTACTGAATAATACAATCTACTCAAAGGGTCACTATTATAACCTTCCTTTTGGTTACTCTTATAGGACACACAGACTTGGAAGTCTCAGGGGAAGGGAATACCTGCCCACTGGGTTAACCAACATTCCCCAAATGGGTGCAGAAGGGTATAAAGAGGATTCCATTATTATGCCAAGAATGGGCAGTAGATAGGAACTGGAGCAAATGGGATTGAAGACAGACTAGACTTATTCCATTTAACCCCAAAGGACAGAACCAGGAACAAAGGATGATGAAAGTTACAGAGAGACAAATTTAGGCTTCATAAAAAAATATTCTTTAGACAGAATTTTAACCAAAGTGGAATGGGTTTCCTCAGGACATAGTGCGCTCCTCTTGGGGGTGTGAGGGTGCCAGTTAGAATTGGAACCCAAATTGATTGCTCTGTTTTCAATGTGAGCATTCACTCCTTAGAAATCAGCAAACTACAATTCATGGCTTGATTTACTTTTTGATTATCATCTAGGGGCTTAAGAAAATGATGGAGAAATGTTAATAACGCATGTTTAGCTTAAAAGTATATTGTATGTTAGGGTGGCTAGGTGGCACAGTAAATAGAGCACTGGCCCTGGAGTCAGGAGGACCTGAGTTCAAATCCAGCCTCAGACACTTTACAGTTACTAGCTGTGTGACCTTGGGCAAGTCACTTAACCCCAATTGCCCTGCCTTCCCCCCTCTAAAAAGAAAAAAATAAAAAAGTATACTGTGCATTTTTTCTCCCCCCAGGGGACCTGTTGTTAAGCATTTCACCAGAATACTCTTGGTTCACTAGAAGCCTTTAAGTATAGTCTCGATGATCATTTGTTGGGTATGTTGTAGAAAGAATATGGGTTGGGCCTCATGGCCACTAAGATTCTTTCCATATCTAAGATTCAGTGATTCTAGGTGACAATATTTTTTCAATTCTCTTTTTTTAAATATTCAATGTCTCATAATGGATAGAGGTAGCCTTGAAGTCAGGAAAACCTGGGTTCAAATTCCACCTCTGGCACAACCTGGTAGAGTGACCCTTGGCAAGACACTTTAACCCCTCTCAATCCTCTGAGCAACTCCTTAAGATGCTAAAGTACAGTACAGAGAAGACCCTGATCTGACTAGTAGAGGGATTTTTCTCACTAAGAAGTACCATATTCAAATGAAAGTACAGGTATAATCTCTATTCCTATCTCAACCATTTTTATAATGACCCTAACAATCTTCAACACACAAACATTTCAGTGTACATACATCAGAAAGAAGAATGTACAGGAAACCATGAACTTTTACTCCATATAGTTCATTTTTTTAAAAGTGTATACAAAATTTTCAAAGTAGTAACAAAATGGATGCTGTTTCTTGTGACCCTTCTGAGCTCTTGTATTTTTCGTGTGTGTGTGTGTGTGTGTGTATAAAACATTTCAAACATATTTCAATGTCATGGTCTATATGTCACATTAGCAGACAGTATTCTGGGCCCTTCTATGACTCTGATCACTGCTGCTAAGGGAGAGCTTTATTAGAACTGTTTCCATTCCTGGAAAAGATGCTAAGTAAGAGGGGAGAAGAGGAAAGAACGAATCTCTTCTGCATCATCCAAGGAGCTGAAAAACCTCATGTTCTTGGGAATCTGCAATAGGAGTTTGGACAGGAAATTGTCATGGCTCTGCTTCAAGCCACTTGCCCTAAAGACTACTGCTGCTGTTTCTCCTTCATTAAAACACTGTGGGAAGCCCCCAATTTGGCCAGATTTAATTTTCAACTTTTATAATTCATTTAAAATTTGATCAAGGAGTTAATTTATGACAAGGGCAAGGGGCTCCTTGCTTATGAGTTTGGTGGGCAAATGAATTAGAACTCCATCTATGTTTAAAACAGCTCATTATAATTGAGTGCAAAAAGGTGGTTTTTTTCATCAGGGTTTGGGAGTCTAAGGTGAGCGGAGACAGTTTCAAGCTCAGCTAATTTTAGCAGCCAAGAACGCATATGCCTAGCCACTCAGTTGTGGAGCATTAGAGGAGAGCAAATTCTGATCAAATACCATCTATCAAAAACTTGTCAACGTGATCAGGAAGTCTTTTATGCCCATCCCACTCCCAGGATATCCAGAGTTTTTCCTGTGCCATGGGGAAGATGGAGATGAACATTCCAGCAGAGGGAGTGAGAATGAAATGTGGCATATCTGGGAAGTGACACATATTACTTTCTGGATGAAATATAATTTTTAAGAGCCAATCTGGGTTTTATACACAGGAGGCTAGATGGTGCCAAAGACTTTTAAAACCTCTGTATAAGACCCAAGATTTCACCTAGGGAGAGGTGTGTGTGTGTGTATGTGTGTGTGTGTGTGTGTATGTGTGTGTGTTTGCTTGCACATCCTTGTGTGTATAGGTTGGTGGGTGGAAGGTTTAATGAAGCACCTTTTTAAAGACAGTGCTGTGGCAATTGGGTATTGACCCTGTCCCTCTAATGTGGGCCCTGGACTTATCAGAGCCATTAGATTTCATTTAACTTAATGATGACTTTTATAGTTGTGTGTGTTCTTACTCCTCCCAGACCTTGCTTGCCCTTTCCCCTTAGGACCTCAGAGTAATGGGTACATTAAATAAATCTATTATGTGAATCAATGAACCATTCTTGGGCATCTCTATATTTTCTCAGGAGAAAGCAGGACCCTAGAGGTTTGATCTCTGGGATCTAAAGACAATGTGGATTTTTCTTTCTAAAATAAACCTAAGCCAGCAGAAAACCAGTAGTACTCATGGTATTCTTGTGATGGCGTGGGTCTCAACCATGTTCCTGTTCTATGTTCCATTGTGGCATGGTGGAAAGGGGACTGGATTCAAAATCAAAGAAACTGGGTTTGAATCCTGGCTCCACCACTTTCTATCTATATGACCTTGGCCTTTCTGAGTCTTACTTTCCTTATTTGTAAAATGAGGGCATTGGGCTAGATGGTCATCAAGGTCTTTCCAGCTCTTCATCTCTAATCTGATTATGTAATAGAATCAGCCAGGGAGTGGGGTAGGGGGATGGGTAAACAGGGTTGAGAGGAATTGCCAAAATGGAGACAGAGAAATTTTAGACCTGGAATCTCAGTAGAGGTATGGAACTAGGAGTCCAGAATGAAGTGGCACACATAAGAGTTTCTGCTTTTTTCCCTGTCTCATCTGTATAGACCTTGGTTGGGAACAGTGATTACCTCTGGCCTTGGCTAGCCCATCACAGAGTAGGGTGCATAGACCTATATTGGCATCAGCAAGGACAAGACTGCTGCCACCATTGCTGCCTTGGTGTAGCTCTCCTTTTGACTTTGACCTTGAACATAGCACCCTTTGTCATAGCTGTACCATGTCACTTTCTTGTGAATGCATTCTCTCTTGCTTCCTAGTCCAACGTCCCTGAATACTCCAAAGCTAGAGGGATCTGTATGTCAAGGAACATCACACATGTACTGCCTACTGGTCAACATTCTCAGTTGATGCATTCTCATGGATCTTACTGACCACATGAGTTTTTTAATTGAAAAGACAAAAGCAGGAAAAAGGTTAAGACATCTACCTCTAGGAAATCAAATAATTCATTCATTGCCTACAGAACAAGTTACAAATTTCTGTTTAGCTTGCAGAAGTGTAGGCTCTCTGTAATAAGGCACCAAACAAACTTCACCACTTTGTTTCACATTATTCCCTTCACATGATCTGTGTTGTACCCATAATATACCCCCTAGACATCCTCTAATTTCATGGTACCTTTTCCTGTCCCCCCTTAATTTACACATGCCAGTTCTTATCTCTAGAACCAGTTCCCACCCCAGACCTATTCTTTCCTTTCAAGTCCAGCTTCAAGTATCCCCTCTTCTGGAAAGCCTTCCCTGATATATTCCCAACTAGGAGTGATTCCTCCTTCCCCAAAGATCTCATCCCTCTTTTTCTAAAGCCTATCCAACACACTTCTTGGTTTGTTTGTTTTTTTAACAGTCTCCCTCTCTCCTCTGGGTTGGAAGTGCAGAGGCCACTCACAGGCTAAACTCAATGCTAATTTCAAAATCTTTGAGGAAGATTCAAATGGCTCCATTTCTGACTTGGGCTGGCATGCCTTGCATTAGACAGCTTAATGCCCCCAGCTCTGCCTTTCCCTAGGTAAAAGATATTGGTATTTTGAGCAGTAGCTCAAAAGCAAAGTGAGATGCACAAATTGAGACACATCTCCAGTCCAAGTGTTCATATGGACTACTTGTGTCCAACCTGGAGTAGAGCATTCCAAGCTTGTATTGGTCTGATCAGCCACAGTGTACCTTGACCCTCACATAGCAATGCCATTGTGGTCCTCTTTGAGCACAAAGGACAACAACCAACTAGATTGGTACCAAACTTAGTGTTGTCACTCAACTCTAGTGATTCCCTGGCCCTAGGCTCCCCAGCAGCAGGGATTCTAGGAATATACCATCATGCCCTGACACTTAACTTTTATTAGAGAGTCACAGAGAGCAGTCTTCAAGTCAGGAAGATTCAGGCTTAAATCCCATGCTACATGACTGTGGATAAGTCAGTGAAACCTCTCAGTTCCTCAAGGCAATTCCAGGCTAAGACTATCAGTTACAGATGAATTGCTATAGATGAAGGTCATTGGTGTAGGTTTATATTCTGTAGGTGAAGGGAGTTCCTACACTGGGTGTTCCCCACAATGATGAAAGAACAATGGTGAAGAAGAGAGGACATGGTCAAGAGTCCAGGATAGACAAGCATGGGAGGGTAGCAATCTCTGTTATTGGAGGGAACTCCTAAGTCACTGAGATCACTGATCCAATCTGAATGTATGTTTTGCAGACACTTAAATATATAGATGATATCTTACCTGATAGAATGTAAGCCTCTTATATAGGCAGCTGGTGGCACATAGATAGAGCAACCTTGAGTCTGGAGTCAGGAAGACCTGAGTTCAAATCCAGTCTCAGATACTTACTAGCTATGTGACCTTAGGTAAGTCATTTAATCTCTGCCTCAGTTTTCTCAACTGTAAAATGGGAATAATAACAGCATTTATCTTTCAGGGTTGTTGTGAGGATCACATGAGATAATATTTGTGAAGCACTTAGCACAATGCCTGGCACATAGTAGGTACTATATAAATACTTATTCTCTTCCCTTCCCCCTTGATGGCAGGTCTGTTTCATTTTCACAATCCCAAACACCTACTACAGAGTGGCACAATAAATGTTTATTGATTGGTTGCTGAATTGATAAGAATATAAGTAGCTAGGAGAATGGGTTCTTTGGGAATCTTGATTGCTTTTTTTATACACACTTGGTTTGTATCTTCAGGTTTGATGTAACAAATATCTCTTAAGTGCTTACTTTATGGGATCTACATCTTACCCAGCATATGGTTAAGAAGTTTTAGGTTTTCAAAATGTTTTACATACATTATCTCATTTGATTTCCAAAAGTGACTCTAAAGGTCAGTGCTATTATTATTCCCATTTCACAGACATTTTAAGGAAACTAGCTAATAGTAGCTTGCCCAAGGCTATCTAGTTAGTAAGTGCTGAGTCAAAATTAAAGGCTAGGTTTTCCTGACTCCAAGTGCAGTCTCCATTCTATCCAGATTGATTCCTCCCTTCTTGGGTATATTCCATGCTTTGGAAGTAGCTGGGGTAGAGAAGAGAAGACAAGAAAGAAGAGGAAAGAGATGGAGAGGGAACAGGAATTCTGGAGCTTGGGAGCTGTTCAAGAAGCACAACGTTTTGGCATACCCTGGCTTTGCTCCTCCTGTTTTCAAGCTCTTTTTGTGAGTGTTGTAGGACCCCCTTTTCTTTGTCTGGGATCCCATGCAGGAGATTTCCCAGCTGCTCTCCTCCCACCACCACCACCTCCAATTCTGAGCTGCTTCCTCTTTTGGTAATAGGATCATGTTGAATCTTACTCAGTTCCTCCTTACATCTTTACATGTCCATTCTTTTTCTCCATGCTATAAAATGGATAGTCTTATGTGCTTAGAATAAACAAACAGAGCAGCTGAAACTTGTATTTTTCATTAAAAGGATTTTTTTGAAGTGTCAAGAAAATGTTTTGATTTTTAGGGTATATCAACAAAATGAATTAGGGCAAAATTGAAATTTAAGCATTAACAAACAAAATTAATGCAGTTTTCAAACCAGGATGAAAGGGGGTGGAAATGACGGGAGCTTACACCTACTTTTAGGTTCCCCCAAAGGGATTTGAGTTGGCAGCCTAAACCCAGTTTACCCTACAAAGAGGGAGGAGATGAACAGAAGCTTTGGTTGTTGGGAGATTTCTCACTCAAAAATGTTCAGGAGCTGGAATACATTGACTACAAAAGAAGTATAAAGTCGATCTGTTGGGCAATTTCCAACTTAAGATGTTTTCTGGGAAATTCTGTGTTCTCTCTAAATTAAGAGGCATCACTGCTTTGAGTTTGATCCTGTTTTTGGCATTGACAATGTTTTACAAACTGACCATTTGAAATCAAAATAGGTGTTTCTGACCCCTTAAACTGATTCCAGGAGATTCTATGAAATGAAGGTATTTGAAATCTGAGAGTAAAAAAATTATATTGAGCCACATTGATCTTCAGGTGATGTGTAAAATCTTATCATCATCTAATCAACTTGGGTGTTTATGGGAGGAGCTGTCTAACAATACTTATATCAGGAGGTTTCCTGATAGGCTGGAGTTGGGGGTACTAATCTGAGACTCCTCAAATCCCATGAATTTATTTAAATGTTGTCATACTCAGCACAACAGAAGAAAGTTTTTAATACCCAGATACTTTCTGCTTTCTTGTTGTAAAGGATGATAAAACATGAATGGATCAAGATCTGCAGAGCATAAACCTACACCTATGACATCATGGATCCACTGAAGAATGGATTCAACCTTAGAAATGAGAGAGTAAAGCTAAAGATACAACTGATCAATTTACTAGTTCAATCTACTCACATATTAATTGGTTTTCAAAAATGTTGATATCTTTTCTTTTTATATCACCTTAATTTCCAAATATATCCCTGTTCCCTCTCCTACTCTTATAATAAAGAATAAAAAGAAAGAAGAAGGGGAAAGCTGTTCAACAAAGTTAAGTAACACATTAACAGTCAAACAATATGTGCAATATTCCACACACATCATCTCTACCACTACAAAGAATGGGAATACATTTCCTTATTTCTTCTTCACAAGCAAGCTTGGTATTATAATTGTACTATGTTCTGACTTGGTAGGGGCTTTTTTAAAATGTGGTTTTGTTCTTTTCATTCAAATTGTTTTACTCATGTGTTATTTTTCTGGTTCTGCTTACTTTCAATAAGTTTGTGTCTTTCATGCTTCTCCGAATTCTTCATATGTTAACACCCCTTTCAGAATTACTTCCCCAACTCCTACTAACACTGGCAGTTTAGGTCCCAGATGGTGGGTTCTAGGTGTAACCCTGAGGGACTAGGGGCTTCTAATATTATTACTCACAACACTCTATCCAGTGTAGTTTCCATTGACTATCAATTAGCTAGATACAGTTAATTAGCTTTCAGAAAAAAAGCATTTACAAAAATGGTACAATAAGAACAGTAGTTACAAAATATCTCTCCAAACTGGGGACACATTCTCCCCTTTCACAACAAGGTCCCTTGGGAGAATGGGCTCCAACCACAAAAGGAGTAACTCACAATTCCTGATTCTTGGATGTCCTTTTCTTTCTTCATGGAAAACTTGTGAAATCTCCCTTAGGTGCAGGTCTCTCCTGAGCTCCAACACTCAATGTTCCTATAGAGTCCTGATATATACATACATACATTATGTGTGTGTGTGTGTGTGTGTGTGTGTGTGTGTGTGTGTGTGTAGCTTTTCCTCAGTGCTTCTAGTTTGTCCTTGGTATGTCTTTCAGCTCCCAATGGAGAGGCTGTCATCAGCCACTGCTGCTCTGGGGACATTGCTCTGATTGCCAGTGAAAGGTCACATCTTCTGACCTGAAATTCACAAGATTGTCACCTGGTCAATGGCAGAAGAGGGAGGGAGAGAAACTCAATATTCCCCTTCCCCGATGACAATTCCCTCAACCACCACCGAACTCATTACTGCCGAAAAGCACAGGAAGCTAGCAAATGCTGGAATGCCCCTGCTGGAACACTCCTGCTGGGATAGCTCAACTCTGAACTGGCCCTCTGTAATATACATGGACATCTAATTCCCTCTGCCAATCCCAATATACTGACTTGTGGTGTCATCTGATTCTGTCCAATAATCAAAGTACTTTGCTCCTCCCAGATTGATTAGGACTTCTTTATATCTAGCTTATACCTTTAATTGATTAATTGATTAATTCCATCTAGAAATCTAGGCCTTCCTGCTTTATTGGGGTAGGAGGGGGCAGGTAGGTAGATGACTGATATAAACTAGAAGTTAGGGCCATTTGTGTCCAAATTATTCCGGTGGGGGTTTCCATCCCTATCTTTACAATATTTATTGCTTCATATAGAACAGGAGTCTTCCATCATATTCATGTACCATGTTTTGTTTAGGTATTTCCCTACTGATGATCATTAATTGAGAAAAGAATTGTCGTCAAAGGCAGAGTCTGCTCATCTGAGAATCATTGAAGAATCTTGTCTAGCTAATAGTTTAACTGTGACAAATACAGACACATGAAGACACAGGCAGACACATATGTACACATATACTCACACACCCCCTAAAAACATTTCCTCCCCCCGACCCCACCATATGCTTCCATATGTTTATGGAAACAATAATGGCAGTAATGCACCAAAAGTTATATGATATCCACGCTAGGGGTTATGTTTTTAATTTTAATTAAAACTCTTACTTGACCTCAGCCTGGTTTCTTTTAGGCTCTTGACCTTGGAACTTGCACTTATTTTCATGGCTACATTACTAGACATTATTATGGAATAGATTGAATACAAAGGGCAATGTTATATTATTATTATTAATAATTTTGCAATTTATGATCAAAAGACAAGACTTAAGAGTTGTTGCTTGGTATAACTTTCTAGAATTGGAAGCATGACTCCGTAAATATGAATCCTTGACTCCTAGATAAACACACATGGAACTGATTTGATGGAAAGGCTGACTAATGAGAGAAAGGGTGCCCCTTATACCTGTAAACCTCAGTAGTGGTTTATACTAAAAAGACCACTTCCATTGACTATACAACATTTCAATACTTGGGACATACAACCTATCAGAAGTACTGTACACTGTGACCAGCTCACTGTGAGACATGAGTGTGTGTGCACTCGTGTGCTCACATGTGATCCTGTGCTCGTGTGTGTGTGTGTGTGTGTGTGTATAGACAGAAGTGGGAACCTAAAGAAAAATTTAAAAAATTTTTTATTGCTACCTTTTGTTTTTACTTCATCTTCTTTTCCAAATATATCCTTCTCATTTCCTTTACCCAGAGCCATTACTTATAACAAAGAATAAACGAGGAAGAGGGGAAAACATTCTATGCCTCTAATAAGCATATCAATTTACTCTGATGTATACAATTTTCTACACCCATAGTCTCCCACCCCTCCAATGAAGAGAGAGGAGGTACCTTTTCTGATCACTTATTCAGGGCCTAGCTTGGTCATTATAATTAAACAGAATATAGTTGGTTTCTGTCATTTGCATTGTTACAGTCATTGTATATACTATTTTTCTGAGTCTGCTTGCTTACTTCACTTTGAATCAGGTGGAAGAAGGCTTAAGCTAAGTCTTAGGTCAGAGGAAAATGGGTATATCTCAAGTGTGAAGAAGATGAAGACAAAGAAGATGACAAAGATGATGAAAGAGGAGAAGAAGGAGGAAGAAGAGAAGGAGGAGGAGGAGGAGAAGAAGAAGAAGAATGAGGAGGAGGAGAAGTCTTTATATAGTGCTTAAAAGTTTTCAAAGTTCTCTCTATATATTCTCATTGGAATTTCACAATAGCTCTTTGAGGTAAGTACCTACAGGTATTATTATCTCCACAGATGCAGGAAACTGAAACCCAAAGAGGTTTAAATGACACTTGCTCATAGTCACAGTGCTGGCTAATGCAGAAGCAGGATTTGAACACAAGTCTTCATGCCCTCCATTCTATCCACTGCACCAGGCTGAATGGATACATGGCAATATTCCTTTAATTAACCCAGTTGAGATGAGAGGAAGAACACTTGACTTTTAAAGCCTAAAGTGAAGCAAACAAGCTACTCTATAGGAGAAAATTGTTATTTGGAAATATGATGCTCTAACTTATCAGTGCAGTCACTAAAAAGTCTGTTTTATTTTTATTTATTATTATTTTTTGATGCACACACACGTACATTAAAGGATTAGGATTATAGCTTTAGATCTGGAAAGACTTCAGTGCTTTTCTAGGACAACCCCTTCATTTTATAGATAAGAAACTTGAGGCCCAGAGAGCTTAAGGGACTTCTCCGAAGTCACACAGATATTTAATAGCATAGTAAGGGGAAACAAGACCTGATTCAACAGCTCCAAATCCAGCACTTTCCACTATGCCTTGCTACCTCCCACGTGTGGCCATCCTGTTCCTCAGGTGAATAGCTATACCTTAAGCACAGATCCTGCCCTGTACTCTGAGTCAGGTATCTGAACAAGATGTGTGTGTGGGGGGCTAGGTGTATGTGTGTGTGTGTGTGTTGGGGGTGGGGGGTGAACAAGGGGTATGGAGAAAGGGGAGGGGAAGCTGGAGTGAGAGGAGGAGGTGTTCTCACTGAACTTAAATTCAATTGAATTACTGAAAAGGAATTTACTGTTTCAATAAACACATGAAAAATGAATTGCTATTTTTAGAAGGATTTGATTCCATGAAAAAACATTTCAATTAAAATAGACTAAAGCAATGCTCCGCCATCATGATTGTAGTCTCCATTCTGCTCTATAAAAATCACAGGCTTTTGGCAAACTCCAGACTGGAAATTCCACAATACCTGAAAGGGCACTCAATATTCAAGTCATTTATCAGAGTGGCAGATTAAAATTAT
Source organism: Petaurus breviceps papuanus (assembly GCF_028583685.1). Lineage (NCBI taxonomy): Eukaryota > Metazoa > Chordata > Mammalia > Diprotodontia > Petauridae > Petaurus > Petaurus breviceps. The sequence continues at coordinate 2,743,751 of NW_027185754.1, forward strand.
ATAACAGGAAGCTTTCTATTCATATGTAATAGAACTGAATCACCAGTTCTTTATTGATAATTCATTATATGTTACTGCTTGCTCTCATGGACCGCGGCTCCGAAATGCTTTTTACTATAATGATTTTATACCATCCCACTGTAATGGCCTCCTGACAGTGTCAATCAGCATTTCTTGCGTGCACAATAATATTATCCTGCAATCTGTCTTGGGACAATGCTTAAAAGCTTTCTCTCATTTTCTCCATTTAACTCATGTATTATCGGAGTTTTTACATTAAATGGCCATCCTTAATATCCCATGACATGTCACCTACTTTCGAGAGAGGACACTGATACAGTACTTACCCAATTCCAGAATCTATCGTAATCATGTTGTATTTGCCCACTCCAGCCAAAAGCAGGTAGTTCAGTGCAGCATCATTTAATCTGGAGAAGGAACTCAGAAGAAAGCACAAAAACAATTTAAACTATAGTTGGCTAAATGCAATTTGTTTTGTAAAAGGGAATTAGCAGCTAGCAAAGTCAGGTTGTCAGATGAAGGTCAAGAAATTCACAGATTTATTGCCCGAAACCAAACTACAACAATAAACTATAAAGCATATTTAGAGCAATCCATTCAAATTCTGGAGAAACACAACAGTTTTAAGATTGATAGGAAAGAAAAAATGCTATGGCCTTTTTTGTTAAAACACTTCATTGTTTAAAAAAAAAGAAAAGAAAAAAAAGAATCCTTCCAATTGATTGGGGAGTGGCTGAACAAATTTTTGTATATGAATCTAATAGAACATAATTGTGCCCTATGAAATAACAAAGAAGATTTGATTCAGAAAAAAATTGGAAGACACGTATGAATTGATTTAAATTTTTAAATCAAGAAATATGAATTTCTTGAGAGGGGGTAGAATTCCTAAAAGAAACTTGTTTTATTCTTTAAAAGTTGTTTTCTACAAGCTCGGGTATTTGGGGCTGTAGGTGTATGGCTGCAAGAAACAACTTAGTCAGATTCAAAGTTCTAGAGCAGGAGGGGGCCTTACTGGTAATATAACCCAACCCTCTGATTTTACAGATGAGAAAACTGAGACCCAGAGAAGTTAAGAGACTTACCCAAGATCACATAGGGGGCAGAGCTAGGATTCAGACTTAGCTTAGGGTTAGTATCTACTCTCCTCTGTAAAAATCACACACTTCTGATTGCTGTGACTCCAGCTGTTCACTCTTTCCACCATACTTATACTAGTGCACAAGTATATTTCTTAGCCTCCTTTTTGCCAATAGAGTTCATTTTTTTTGGCTGTTACAACCTCTCATTTGTAACAGTGCTCCAGGCAACTCCGAGACTCTAATTTGCAGAGGGAGCTCCCTAGACCAATGAAATTACATATTTAGTCCCTATCCTTAGCCCTATCCCATTTCCATCTCCATCCCCATCCCTATTCCTATCCCTAATGCTGTCCCTATTCCAATTTCTATCTACCTAACAGAGGCTCTGTGATTTTGTAGTCTTTCAAAAGATCCACAATTCCATCAATGTGGACATCCCCTCTCCTTTACAAGTCAACCCCTCCACACTTTAGTGGATGATATTTGTTAGTTATTATGGCTAAAACAAATAAATAAAAGACACTCAGTGATAAGCCAAACTTCTAGTACTAAACCACAACCCTTTGACTGTCCATCTTAGGAGGCCTTGCCAGAAATTTTTTCCACTAGCCTGGATGCTAAGAGTCCAAGGTCACTTCCATATACTGATGAGAAATTGGAGGAGGATGGAAGCGGAGAATGGTGGCAGACCTGAAGGTCAATCCATCTCTTTGGGTATCTCACAGACAGTCGTATGACCAGCCTCCCCAGTAAGAATGCTGGAAATGGGTTTTCCCGGTAGCGTAAGAAGAAGTCAACTCTAATCTATAGTTGAATTGAGCTGCTTCCCAATGAGCTCCCCGGGGGGAGGAACACTTGTTATATACAATGACCAATGGCTATACCAAGAGCACCCAAACTCGATCAGCAGAGACAGTCAGTTGTTAATTGGCAGTCATATCATTTGGGAGCTTTGGAGCCCATTCTTGCATATCATTGAGGGAAGAAACACTGTACAGGCTCTTGATTTTATTGTTTGGTTGTTGCTGCTGCTGTTGCCGTTGCTGTTGTGTATTTAAACCATGGTCCTGCATTTGTAGAGAAGCAAGTTTCAAAGTTGACAAATTTTCCCCTCCATAAGAGAATGCTGGAGTAATTTGTCTTTTTTGGCTGAGTTCTCTGGGTCTGGGTAGCATTAAAAAGTGTTGTCCTTGTCACCTGCCATTGTTCCAGCCAACCTGACACCCCCGGGCTTCCCAACAGCTCTCTCCAGCAGGAGCTGTCTCTGAGCTCTTAGCACCACCAAATAATTGAGGTTGTCACATCTCTTGTTCATTGTTTTTTCCAGCCCTGGAAAAAATGCAAATATTTCATTGTAGTCATTAATTTTCCCATCCTTTTCTTCAAGCATCTCATCGGTTTGATCTGATGAAAAGGGCTGAAGGCATTATTGCAAACACAGTGGCATCCGGGCTCCTGCCCATGGTGGGGAGAATCTCATCAGATAAAGTCTCAGGGAGGTCATCAATCACGCTTGCTGACAACCATTTTGCCTTCGTTTGTTACAGATGTGAACATGCTTAATTATTTGTAGTGTAATTAGTTCATGAAATGTCAGGAAATGTCAAACTGTGTTCACAGCACAGATTTTTTGCAGCAAGGAGCAATAAGAGCAAGTGTCAATGGGGAATGAGAAGGACTGATGAGAAGAATGGTGTCTGTCTGTAGGCAAATGAGGGAATGGCTGGGGGGACAAATGAGGGTCAGAAATATGAAAATTAGGCGTTTGGAAATGGAGCCTTTAAAAAAAACTCAGGTAACCATCAGACAAGCGGAATGTGACAGACAAGGCAATATGACAGTCCTCCAACAGGGGAATTTGGATTTTATTTTAGTCTTAAATTTAATAGCATTAGGGTGTGTATGGAAAAGGATGCTGGGAAAAGAAAAAAAAATAAGCACCGAGTTACCCAGTCTCGTGTCTATACCACCAGCACCCTCAAAATTCTACTTTTGTAACAGTTTATTTCTGGAGTCTTAAAAGGCCAAATATTGGTCAGGACTTTGATTAAGGGCAGACTGTATCATATGGCAGGGAAAAAGCCAAATACCTTCAGTCCCCAGTTAGTCCCAGGAGTTTGATATTTTCATACTTGGACACTGGCTTGTTTGTTCCCTGGTTAAAGACCAGGCAGATGTGGTAAACCCAACACACTGCGGCCAAAATAGAGAGCCAGACAATTGAGTGGTTGATCTCTGGGCGTGGTAAGACACACTTTCTTTGCAGAGGCCCTGGTCTCAAAACAAATGAGCCCAAAATATACTCCAGCTTCTGTTTGACTATTGACAAACTGGAAGTGTTTTCTGGTTAAGCTCCAAATTTTTAGTCTGGAACTGTTTTGTGAGATAAAAAGTATGGGTAACCTAGCCACAGAACAC
>NW_027185754.1:2751479-2760219 GCF_028583685.1 Petaurus breviceps papuanus
AAGAGAAATAAAGAGGAAGGAAGGAAGGAAGAGAAAGAGAAATAAAGAGGAAGGAAAGAAGGAAGGAAGGAAAAGGAAAGAAAGGAGGAAGGAAAGAATGGAGAGAAAGAAAGAAAAAAGTAATGCCCCCATGCATACATATGAATACATATTCTCCATATTCTCTCTCTCTCTCTCTCTCTCTCTCTCTCTCTCTCTCTCTCTCTCTCACTAACCATTGATTGCAGTCTTGAATTTTATGAAAGAAAAATTCTAAGCACAGAGAGTAGGAGTAATCCGAGGGCACCCACAGCAGTTCATTTATAATCTATCTCCTTTTCTTCTGCATTAAGTGCCATGAGAGTGTATTTATTAGGATCCTGGAGAAAACGAGCAGCAGAACTGTAATACAGATTTCATTATAGGCAGACCCCAGAGTCACTTATGAAAGCCTTATTTTACCCACAGACTACATGAGCCTCACAGCAGGGACCTACAAGTTTGAGAATTAAATATTCAGAATGGGCCATCCAGCTGTCTTTTCGCTTTTTGGTGTGCGTGGAGCTTGGAAAGTGTTTCCCACATCTCTCACATACAACTACCCAAATTTATAGAGTACAAGCTGGGCTCCTTTCGATGATGTGTATACTTTAGGAAGCATTTCTTTTGAAGAAGAATTGAATAGGAAAAGTTAAGCTCTCAATTAGAAGCAAATCATAAGGATTTACAACTAATCCACAATGGAGGGAGAGCCCATTGGTAAAAGGCTGCCTGAGTGAATGTGGATCTCATATTCTGCACCTTGTAAAGATGGGCTGCCTTCCCAGAGTCATATATTGGAAGCATCATGTGATGTGTTTAAGACTATCATTTTTACATCTCTCTTTCTCTCTCTCTTTCTCTGTGATTATTTTCCCTTTCACCAACTCTACAGTAGACCTGCAGATCCAGGAAGGGAACTGGCAAATTAAGCTTCCATCTGATTGAAACATATAGGTCGTTGCCAGAGGCCCATAGAGTTAAAATAAAATATACATAGAGCACATGTATGACTGAATCTATCAACCACTGTCAAGTTAAGCAGAGGTTGTCATATGGAATTTAAACATCGTGGATTTATGGAATCATGTAATAAATGGCTGCTACAAATGATACTTAGAGGACTTCCTCTGCCTGTACCAGAGTGCTATGAGGGCCTAGATGATTTCAGAAGGAAAAATAGGTATCTTTAGGTACATGCCATATGTTGCTGCTTCAGCTAGCTCAGTAACTGTTTATTATTGCTTGAAAGCAGGGCACCTTCTTTTGGTGAGAGGAGGGTCTTCCCAAAGTTGCAGTTTTTGCTTTATTTTCACATGAAGAATTTCTATGGGCTCTAGAAATATGAAAACTTTTTAGATCCACCTATGACTTCATCTGTTATGTAAAGCTATTTGAAGAAAGATGATGAGACATTATCAGGTCCTCTCAGGGTTTTGTTTTTGTTTTGGTTTGGTTTTTTTGCTTTTTTTCTGCAATGAGATAATTTTGTAGGCAAGACACCTGGCTAGGCTGGTGTGGTGATTAATTTTATGTGTTTAGGGTGCAATCATCACTCGGAAAAAGGCTTAGGGTTTGGATGATGGATGGTGGGTAAAGTACAGGCTGATAGGACATGGCCCATGAATCTGTTCTACATCACCAGTTCCTTTGATCACTGGCAGAAGTTCAGAGATATCTCCTTGCATCTGTCCAGAATAAACAAGGTGACCATATCTCTTTTGCAGTCACATTTTTAGACACTGGACAACTTAACTTTCCTCATCTGTAAAATGGGAATAATAATAATAGCACCTACTTCCCAAAGTTGTTGGGAAGATAATAGCAAATAATATTTGTAAAGTGCTTTACAAACCTGAAAACTCTATATAAATGCCAATTATTAACAGGAAGTTTGGGCAGCTAGGTGGTACAGGGGACAGAGCTCTGGACCTAGAATCAGGAAGACTTAACTTCCCAAGTTTAATTCTAGACTGATATACTTACTACCTATGTGATCCCGGGCAAATCACTTACCCCTGTTTGCTTCAGTTTCCTCATCTGTAAAATGAGCTGGAGAAGTAAATGGTGAACTGTTCCATTACCTTTTCAAGAAAACTCCAATGGGGTCATGAACAATAATAAGAGAAAGTTTTGTGTCAACAATGTACATATAACCAGGAGGGGGAAGGGTTAATGTTTCTCTGGAATTTTCCTACATACAAGGACATCATATATATGAGTTTATGCAAATATGCGTATGCAATATGCTTTCATGTAATTATATATGTGTATATGTATATATGTTTGCATGTGTGCACACATAAAATCAATAGCCACAGATTAATGATTCCCCCCTGAACATTAGTATCCATGTTGACAGCCCAGACCTGCAATGCATATAACAGCTTACACAGCTACCCTGACAAGCAATCCTCCAGTGAGTAGTAACCACAATGTGTAAGATTATGGCAAAGAACTACGAATCTGGAAAATTACCTACAGAATAAGATAAACAGGACAAAAGCATTTTTGGTAAATATATCAATAAGGGTCAGGGGGAGGGATGCTTATGCCAATCAAGAATTAATATATATGTCTGTATGTTGATGTACAACCTACTTTTTCTAATTAATTAGCAAAGAGTAATTTGAATAATTGGAAGCAAATATTCCTATTTTTTTAATCACATAAATTCCACAGTTCTTTGCCCAATGCTGTCCCCTGCAGGGTAGAAGAAATCAGATATGAAGAATCAGAACCATTCACTAGCCAGGAATACCAGAGACTTGGGACTAGGGGGACAAAGACACTTCAGAGGGGACATGGTATAACCTCTTATTGAATCCCAATCTCTAATAGCTTTCAATGTTTCTAAAAATTAGGCCATCATTAGGAGACTCTAGACTTTTTTAGTTCTAAAGTTATAATAATATTATCCTATGAATATTGCCCTAAATTATTTCCTGGAGCACATCTAGTAAGTTCCACAGAATGTTTTTTAGGTTGCCACCTGATTCCTGAAGAAGTGGATCATTATTTCCTCTGGGAGTTAACCTTGAACAAACCCCCAGTCTAAGCCAACCACAAACCCTTAAATATCCTTTCTGTTTGGAGAAAAAAAGTTTTGTGGATGCCCTCAAGATTCACGAAAGGACAGAAGACTGGGAACACTTATTCCTAAGCTCAGCAGCTTTCAAACATGATAAACAGAAAGTCAGACTTGCAATATAAGGTGGAAAAACCAAAGAGTTATCAACTAAGAATGAGTGGAGCCTTAGAGATTGTTAGCATCATTCACAGGATTCATCACTTGTCAAGGAGCTAATTGACATTAGCCCCGAGTTCTACTCCTTGATTATATGACTTGGACTGCTTTCTAGGTCACCTTGCCCCTCATTCCCTAACTTGGGAAGAGAGCACAGGAGAGATTTGGAGCTCCTTGGAAGGAAGGTGCAACATTCCTTGGTGGTGAGGACAATGCTTTTATAACTGCTGCTATACCTACGTGAGTTCCAGACCCCTTGTACTACTCTCATACCGTTTGTAAGCTGGACACTTATCCTTGTTAACTTTTAGATACTTCAACACAACCCATACACCCTGCCCCTGGCATCTCAATAACTCTTTCCTTCATGATTTCAGATAGCATTCTAGGTCTCTCTAAAGCATCTATGATATATTATTGTTTTTTGTGATTGTGTCTCATTTCTTTAACATATTTTATTTAAATCTGCCAAGATCTTCTTTCCCAATCCCCTTCCCTCCCACCCCCAAACATGTAAAACCAATTAAAAACAAATGTCCACATTGGCTATGTAAAAAATAAATAAATAAAACCTTTTTGCCTCATTTCACAGTCTTCATTCATCTCTCCATAGCATGTATTTATAGATGTGTATATTAATACATGCATATATGTGTATGTGCATTATATGTGTATACATGCATATATGTGTGCATGTATGTATATGCACATGATAGGTAGCATATTTCACAACTAGTCATCTGTAATTCTGGTTGGTCATTAAGCTGATAAGAATTCAGCATAATGGTAATCTATCACATTTATGTATCATAACTTTTTCATCCATTCCCCAATTTATGGACAAACCACCAGATTCCCATTCTTTGCCACTGCAAAAAGAGCTAATAAATATTTTTCTATGTCCTTAGAAATATGAGGCAACAAAAGGCAACATTTCCCATTTGCTTAGGACTAATTTCTTCTTTAATTTACTGTCACTCTAATTCCCGTCCTCCCTTTTGTGGCTTTCCTTCCTATTTCCCTTATTGAGTGAAATGTATTTCTGCATCCAACTCTATGTGTGTAGATGTATTCTTCCTTTTTCACTAGTTTTCACTAGTTTTTCACTAGTTCAGATGAAAGTTATGTTCAAATGTTAACTATTACCTCTAACCCTGTCCTCCTTTATTTCTATGGATGTCTGTATGACCTGATTATGTGAAATAATTTTCCCTAACCTTACTTTCCCTTCTGTTCTTCCCCCAGTATATTCCACTTTCACTCTCATTTCATTCTTAAGATCATCAAGACAATAAAACCATTCCTAGGCCTTGTCTAATTGGACTTCCTCTATAAACTCCAATAATGATAGGATTCAGAGGGAACACAGGTTATCATCTCCTAATATTTGAATGTAAGCAGTTTATCCTTATTTATTCCTTTATCATTGTTTATTCATATTTACTTTTTTACATTTCTCTTCACTCCTGTGTTAGAATTTCAAAGTTTCTCTGCAGCTCTGGTCTTTTCATCAGGATTGTTTGGAAATTCTCTATTTCATTAAAGGTCTGTTTTCCCTCTGTAGCATTCTACTCACTTTTTTTTAAGGTAAATTATTCTTGGCTGGAAGCCCCTATCCTTTGCCTTTTGGAATATCATATTCCAAGTTCTCTGTACCTTTATAGTGGTGGCTGTTAAATCATGGGCAATTCTAACTACCCTTATATTTGAATTCTTTCTTTCTGGCTGCTTACAGAATTTTTTTTCTTTGACCTGGAAGTTCTGAATTTTGGTTATAAGGTTCCTGGGAATTTTTACTTGGGGTTCTCTTACAGGAAGTGATTGCTGTATTCCTTCTATTTCTAATTTGCCTCATTTTTTATTAAGCCTTAATCAATGAATGGGCACTGCCTCAGTCAAACTGAGATTTGCTAAAGACCTTAGCTTGAAAAGGCCTAGGTCCCCACTGCATCGTAGGCCATCTCCAGTTGTTCTAATCTATATCTGGCCACTTGACCCAGATGGCTCTAGAGGAGAAAGTGAGGTTGGTGACTTTGCACAGCCCTCGCTCACTTAAATCCAATTCACTTGCAAGTCGTGGCAAAATCTCCCTGATGTCATGATCCTCTTTGAGAATGAAGAACAAATAACAATTTGCTTACAGGTTCTAGGAGATTTGGGTGGTTTTACCTTAAAATTTCTTGAAATATGATGTTTAAAGGGCTTGGGGGCTATGCCATTCAGATAGTCCAATGATACTTAAATTTTTTTCTCCTTGATCAGTTTTCCAATTATTTTTTTCCATAAGATACCTTGCATTATCTTCTATTTTTTTGGCTTTGTTTGAATATTTCTTGTTGTCTCATGGAGTTGTCTCACTGGCTTCTGTCAAGTCCATTCTAATTTTCAGGTAGTTTGTTGGTTGGGTAAGGTTTTATACCTCTTATGCCAAGCTCTTAATTCCCTTTCCAACTTTTTTCTTACAAAGTTCAAATTTCTTTTTCATTTAATTTATAAAAAATATATTAACTTAAAAAAAACTCTTGTTTCATCTCTTCCTGGAATTCTAATTGAATTTACATTCAAGCTGTGTTTTCCTCTGAGGCATTGCTGATAGATATAGTGGAACCATTCTCTACTGTGTTTGCACCTTGTGTGTCCCCATCCCCATAATGGTTTATTATGATGGGATTCTTTTTTCTTGTCTGCCATTCTTCCAACCTGCCCCCTGACTTCGAACTTTATGACAAGGTTGGGCTCTGTTACACTTCTGGAGGGAAGGTCTGGGCTGGTCCTATTATTACTTTCTTGGGCATTGAGTTTCATGTCATTCTAAGATCTCAGGGACAAGCTAGGAACCTATAAGCTTTCAGTGCTTCCAAAGTGATCTGCTTCAGGACAGACTTAGTGCCGTTCCCCCTCTCTCTTGGGTCCAAGGTCTGCAAGACCAGGGTTTGAGTCAGTTTCAAGAGCAGAAGAGTAGACTGTTGCTGAACTCTACTTTTGTTGGCCAGCTGGGAAAACTGTTGGTTCATTGTAGCAGCTTTATATCCCTCTTTGTTCTGGGATTTCCTGCCCTGGTTATTCTAATGCAGGCAGGGCTAGAAGCTGGAAATGAGATCCTGCTCTGCTCCTGGGTCATGAATCATATAGCTGCTATTGGCTTCTGAACTTCTTTCTTTCGCAGTATATTGCAGAGGGCCTCACTGCCAGAGAACACTACTCCCCTGCACTGGTCCCCTTCTCAGGCTGCCCTGAATCTGTGGCTTGAAATGCAGAAATCAGTGACAAAGTAACTTGTCTGCATTTGTCCCTTTCACAGTGACCCATATGGGTCTGGCAATGCCCCGGTATGGATCTGGGACCACACTTGCCCTGGTATGTAGTCTCTCCTAGGAGTCAGAGGGCTCCACATGGTATGTTCCTGGTCTGACTCCGTCCCCAGCTTCTGCCAGCTTCCCTGCGTGTTTCCTTATGCTTACCTGATCTGGACAAAGAATTCACTGTGTGACTTTTCCAGGATTTTCCTATCAGGATTCAGGCTAAAGCATTTTCTAGATCTGTTTGAAGGAGTGTAGAGAGGAGAGCTCACTAAACTGTTTTCGACTGTTCTGCCATTTTGGCTCTGCCTCCTCCCATCCCTTCTCTAGACTGTAAGCTCCATGAGATCAGGGATCTTATCCTTTTCCAAACTTTATCTTATCCTTATCCAAATTTTATCCTCATCCAAACTCTAGATAAACTCCAGTGTCCATCAAATGGCTCTGTACACAGTGGGTAAACATTTGTTGAATGCTATGGATGAATGAATGAAATTAATCATTTTAGTAAGGGCTCAGCATCACACAATGCTGGGGGTCACTGGGCAAGATAGGACTATTTCTTCCTTATCAGTAATTCTAGATATTTGGGGGCAAATGGGGAGAAGGGAAGGGAAGAATGGGGTTTACTGACCATATCTACCTTCTTACTTTGAAAAAGACCCTCATTCCCACCCCCTAATTTACCTTGTATTTGATTCATATGTGTGTGCATGGTATACATACATACATGTATATTCATATCAATATATTTGTGTGTATTATTTATATATTTACATACGATGCATGTGCATTTATAGCTTTATATGTATGCATATGTGTATGTGTATGAAAGAGACAGCATGTAGTTATATATATTTGTCTTCTCTCCCCATAAAATGAAAGGTCTTTCAGAGCAAAGACCATTCTTTTTTGCCTTTGTATTCCCAGAACCCAGGACAATGCTTAACAAATAGTAGGTGCTTGGTAAATGTATGACTGATTGATTGACTAATTGATCTATGATCTAAACTCTCAAACACAATCTTCCCAAAATTATTTATTTATTTAGATTTTCTTTCTTTCCCACTTCTTCACCCAATTATATAAGGGGAAAAACCAAAACCCTTCTAATAGATATACAGAGTCAAGCAAAACAAATTTCCATATTGACGATGCCCAGAAATATATGTCTCATTCCATACTTCGAGTCTATCACCTCTCTGTCAGGAGATGGGTAGCTTACTTCATCATCAGTCTTCTGAAATCATAAATGATCACTGAATTGATCAGAGTCCCTACATCTTTCAAGGTCACATCAGGAAGTTTTGATAAGCATATATCTGGGCCACTCCCAATACACTCTTTGATAAGAAGGAAAGTATATATTACCCCCAATCCCTCTAAATGGAGGCTGCCGTCATAGGTTCCAGAAGGGCCCAATATGCCATTGCCTAATACGAAGACCTCTATGTTCCCTTGCCATCCTGCAGCTACTTCCAACACTGTATCACTGGACCAGCTCAGGCCTGGATCTCCTTGCTAAGAAGCCATTCAATTGTTCAGTTAGCATCTGGCAGCTGCCCCACATTTACCACTGATTAAGCCATTGTGCACCCATCTGTTTCATTGCTAATGTATAGTTGCAGTCATTCTCCATCCGCCTCCCCCCACTGCCACCCCACCTGCTTATTTTCTGAAGGAAGTGATCCAAAAAAACATCCTCCTCCTCACACCCAAAGCTGTTCACAGTCCTTTGTTGTAGGCCGCGCTTTGTTCCATTTTTTAACACAAGAATTGATACCTGCTCTTGATTGTAAAATAATCCCTTGGACTCACAGGGAGGATTTATAGCCTCAGCCTCCTCCTGTCTGTAGCTCTGACTCTTCTGGTCCCCCTCAGAGGAAGCAACCATAGGCTTGAGTTTCCTCTGGTGAGTGGATCAATCAACCACCAAATTGTATGTATGCATGTGTGCATGCATGGATGTGTACATATGCATGTATGTGTGTGCACATGGGTGGATATACACACACATGTGCACATACATGCGTGTGTGGATGTGTGTGTATAAATCACCTACCCAGCCCTGTGCTGGTCCTCATATATAGTCCTTGCTGTGTTTGTCCCTCTCATTTGAAAGATAAGACATATATATATATATATATATATATATATATATATATATATATATATA
>NW_027185754.1:2760229-2778827 GCF_028583685.1 Petaurus breviceps papuanus
TATATATATATATATATATATATATATATATATATATATATATATATGGCACAATTTAACAAACAGGAGGCTTCGTGTGGCAATGGAAAGATCCCTGGATTTGGAGTGAAGAGACCTGGTTTGAGTTCTGATTCAATAACTTTGTGGTTTTGTGACTGTGGAAAAGTCACTTTAACTCTCAGGGCCTGTTTTCTCCTTTGTAAAATAAAGGAGGTTTATTTATATAGGTCAGCTGTTCTCAAACTTAAATTTTTATCTCAGGACTCCTTTACACTTTTAAAAAGTATTGAGGGGCCCTCAAAAGAGCTTTTGTTTATGTGGATTATATATATCTCTCAACATTCGTCACATTAGAAATGAAAACATCTTTGTACTATTACAAAAATGGTTTTGACCATAGGCATCCCCAGACCATACTTTGAGAACCACTACTGGTCTAGGTGATCATTAATATTCCTTCTAGATCTAAATTCTGTGAGATAATATGAGATGTATTTCAATCAATTTAATGATTTGAAACCCTACTATGCATATTTTATCTATTTCCATTTTTTTATCTGGGTCAAAAAATACATCATAGGCACTCAAAAAAGTGATTGAAATGTATATAACATGCCCCTATTTGCTGATTGTTTCATGTGCAAAGATCTGTATCTTCTCCTAAAAGAGATCAAAGTCATTGTTCATGCTAGGGGAAAAAATAGATGAGCCCATCTTTTAACTTGTAATTGTACAAGAAAGACAGACAGGCAGACAGACAGAATGCTGAGAGGAAACAGGGAGTCACAGACAGAGAGTTGGCCTCAAAGCCACAACAACTTGGCTTCAAGTACTACTTCTGATGCATGTTAGCTGTGTTACCCTGGGAAAGTTACTTAACCTTTCAAAGCCCCAGGCAGAAAACTATCTAAGAATATAAGTTACAAAGCATTTGTTGATCTGTACTGATGAAGGAAATTTTCTCACTGAGAGTTCCTCTGTGAAAGCCAAAATATACATTTATATGAATCATATGCTCTAGCTCAGTGATGTTAAATTCAAATAAAAAAATAAATAAATAAGCAAGCAAACAAATTAACAAAATAAAATAATCAATAAAAACTAAACTATACATAAAAATTCCTGTGGGCTACATATTGGCTTAGAAAACCACATATTAACATTATCTATGTTCTATTGTAGTTTTGTTTATTTTGTTAAATATTCCCAATTACATCTTAATCTAAATTGCACTTAGAAATATTGGTGAGTAGTGTGTTTGGCACCTCTGATTTATCCTACATTGTGACTGATTGTGTGTATGTATACAAACGTGTGAAAATATGATCTAGTTTACTATGACTGTTTACACATCTTCACATATGTATGTATTGTATTTGTGTATATATATATGTATACATGTGTGTATATTTTTTATTCACACATATAATTCAATCATGTCTGACTCTTCAGGACCCTGTGGACCATAGCATACCAATATTGTTATTGTGGGGTTTTCTTGGCAAAGATACTGAAGTGCTCTGCCATTTCATTCTGCGGTAGATCAAGGCAAATAGAGGTTAAGTGACTTGCCCAGGGCTCCACAGGTAATAAATGTCAGAGGCTAAATTTGAACTCATGTCTTCCTGACTCCAGGCCCAGTGCTCTATCCACTGAGCCATCTAGCTGCCTTTTATATGTATGTATACACATACACATACATAACTTCTCACCTAGAAGTAATTGTTAATAATATGTAGCAGTCACATCTTTGTGACTTTGAGTTGCCTGCACTTTTAATCCTTTCAAGGTGGTGATGTTGTTGCTTCCATACTGTCTCATTCACTAATGGTTCCATGTGCTTTTCTGACCTCTTGAATGAGAACATAAGCTCCTTGGTACAGAGTATATGCTCTAGAGATACTTGTTGATCACATATGATGGGCACAGCAGAAAATGGACAGTGAGCTGGGCCCAGAACCTAGCAGGCCAGATTGCATTTGGGAAATCACCCTATGCTTTCCATGATTCCATGGTCTCATTGCCTCCAATAACATAACCAACTTGAAAGGATTGAAACCGCAGGTAACCCAAAGGAAGATGGAAATGTGTGGCTGCCACATGTTATTAACAGTGACTTCTGGGTGAGAAGTGACATATGAGATATTATCAAGGACAGGTACGACTGGACAAAAAAATTGGTCAGTCAAGTAAGGAGTGAGAGAAAACAGAGGAACAGCTGAAATACTTCATTGGTCCTCTGGAGGTATTCAAAGAATTAGGGGGTAATTCTTCCAAACTATGGAACTAACCATCCCCCAAGGAGGATTTAGAGGTAGGCAAGAAAGAGAAGGTATGGATGGGCTGGCCTCTCCACATGCATGCAATATTTGTTGACTATAATATCACCAATAGATCACATTTGTATAGCTTTTTATGGTTAACAAATCACTTTCCTGGCAAGGAAAGAGAGGGTCAATGCTAATGAGATCACAGATCCCTCTAAGAGTCTAGATATCATCTATGAGCCAATGTGGGGGATAGAATCATAGGAATCACTTAGAGCTGGAGGCAACCCCAGAGGTCATCTAGTTCAACCACCACATTTTTCAGAGAATTGCCTGTGGACTGAAGCCACTGATAACAGTAGCTGTTATCCAATTGAAATTAATATAGTGCTCTAAGATGTTCAAATCTCTTGTACATACATTACTCAAAGTTGATTCTCACAACTGTGAAAATCATATTATTGTCTTCCATTGTATAGATGGTGAAACTGAGTCTCAGAAATACTCAGTGACTTAGTCTTAGTGACATAGGTAATAAGGGTTAGATCCAGATTTTGAACCCAAGTCCCTTTTAGTTCCAAATCCAATGCTTTTTGCATTTCACAGATTTCACAGATGACCTAGGTCTTGGACCATGTTTTACAAAAAGTAGAATTCAGGAAGGTACAGCTAGGTGGTATAGTGGATAGAGTGCCAGGCCTGAAGTCAAGAAAACCCCAGTTCAAATCCAGCTTCAGATACTTACTAGTTGTGTGCCTCTGCGCAAGTCACTTAACCCTGTTTGCCTCAGTTTCCTCATCTATAAAGTGAACTATAGAGGGAAATGACAAACCACTCCATTATCTTTCCCCAAAAAAAGCCCCAAATGAGGTCACAAAGAGTTGGACATGACTGAACAACAACCAAGAATTTAGAAAAACATGAAGAAGGGGAATGATGTGAGCAAGGTGAGAAGTAAGAATATCCTTGATTTATTTGGATAGTGTAAGGAGTAGAGTGGTTTGACCTATGCAGAGGTTTCCTGTAGGGTATAGTATCAGGTGAAGAGAGCCTTGAAGTCCAGACTACAATACTGTGGCCCTCAGCTCAGCCCTGAAGGTCCAGTTATGTCACTCCTTCTCCATGAAGTGCTCCTTGGCTTTGGTAATCATCCCTTCTTCTTACTGTCTTACTATCTAAACCAGGGCTTCTTCTTCTTTTTTTTTTTTTGCCTTTTGGAGGGCAATTGGGGTTAAGTAACTTGCCCAAGGTTACACAGCTAGTTATTTTTTGGGTGGGTGTTAAGTGTCTGAGGCCAGAACCGAACTCGGGCCCTCCCGACTCTGGGGCCGGTGCTCTTACTCACTGTGCCACCTAGCTGCCCCTAAACCAGGGCTTCTTAAACTTTTTCTACTTGCAACCCTGTTTCTGCTTTTGGCAGTGTTTGTTGGTGCTGCATGGCCTGAGGGCATGAGCTGTACAAAGTGCACATGCTTTGTATTCAGAACCAAGGATGCAACACTGGCAAGCGCTGCCAGAAACACCTCAGATTCATTATATGTTTGATTTTGAATTAATTTTTGGCTGTTATACATTCAGGATTCTAGACAGAGTGGGGCAAAGACATGGAGGCTGGAGACAGAAAGCCACATAGGCCATAAAGCACATGTGAAATAAATCTGGCTAGTTAGGCTGAAGCCAGATTGCAAAGTGCTTGAAATGCCAAACAGAGACATTTATATTTTATCCTTGAGACAATAGGGAGCCACCGAAGCAATGTGTGTGTGTGTGGCACTGGGCCAAATCCATGCTAAACAAAACACATGAATGGTTTTGGATCAAGATGGCGATGATGGAGGCAGAAGCTTCATCTGCAAGCTCTTGAAATGAAGACTCCAATCTCAAATTCCCACCCTAAGCAATGTATGCTCCGGGCCTCCAACCTCCCCAATGTCTGGAAACACAAGGGGCAGAAGCAGTGTTCAGAACCCCCAGTCCAAGAGCTGGATGGCTTCCCTTCTGCCAGCAAGAACTCCCTGGGTTTGGGGAGCCATGAGAGCTGGCCCCATTGGTATATGGGCCTATGAACACAGGACCATAAGCACAGACAGTCTCAGAGGCCCCAGGACTTACAGAAATCCTTCATCTCATTTCAGGTGATAATGGAAAAGATTCATTAACTAAAAATATGGATGTACTAAGGTATGCCAACACGCTACAGGAGTGTTTATATAGCTTGTTTTGTTTTGTATTTTGTTTTTTAATTTTTATTTATTTATTCATAACATTACATTATTATTTTTTTTTAATTTGGAGTTCCAAATTCTCTCAACCTCCCCCCCCCCCACAGGCCACCTCCCTTGTTGAGAAAAAAAAAAGAGTCATTTCAATTTAGGTTCAAGAGGGTAGTTACCACAAGCACATTCAGTTCCATTATTACTGAGAGGAGTGAACTCCCTCCCTTCTGAGGGGGAGCCTCCAGATGTGAGATCAGCTGTATATGAGCAGAAGTGTAGACTGCCTCAGGGAAAGGGTCTCTTGCTGAACCCCAAGTGTCTCTGAAAAGGCAGGAGTAACACCTACTCTATGGACCCTCCATTTGTCTATTTTTTCAAGACTCTGGAATATGTTTTTGTCTGGGGGGGGGGGGGAGCGAGGTGAAGAGAGGAAGGGAGGGAAGGAGAAGAGCTGGGGGAGGTGGCAAGGAAAAAGGCAGGACCGTCAGTGGCCATTAAGTGGCTTTGTTCCTGGAGCCAGACAGATGCTTTAGCACATTGATCTCCTTCCCATAGAAGCTTTCCATATTCCATCCTAGAATCTCTGACCTTTTCTTAACACCATTAAAAGATAAAATGTTAATCTACTGAAAAGAGATGCGTGACCTTTTCCAAGTGAGCTTTGCAGTCTCCCATCATTAAAGAACTTTGTGTTCAGGAGCCAAGCATTATGTGTATCTTAGCAGGATAATTGTTTAGAATAATGTAATTGTTCGACCAAGGAGCTCTGTACCCCCACCTAACACAGCAGTGGAGAATTAGATGAGGTGAACTTTGGTAAACCTGATCAAGTGAACATGTCGGACCACGGCTCACAATCAGTTCTAATCGGCTCCATCCTCAGAATTTATTTTGTTCATATTAAACTGGATGTATGCTGGGGAGACAGGTCTTCCAAACTAGGAGGCATAGTCTAATAGAATAAACTAACTAATTGAAATCCTCAATTAATCTGTTTTTTTCTTTGCCCTCCATTTTTTTTTAAGAAAGAGGCAGATCTTTAATGTAACTAGCATGAGGGGGGCAGCTAGGTGACAGTGGATGGAACACCAGTTTAGAATCAGGAAAGCCTTAGTTCAAACCCAGCCTCAGATACACTAGCTGCGTGACCCTGGGCAAGTCACTTAAGCACAGTTGCTTAAAACAAAAAAGCAACAATAACAACAACAAAAAGCTTAGTATGGGACTTTGCTCCAGGGCATCAACAAGAAAGGGGACCACAACTGCTTCTGCAGGGTAACAGCAGTCATCCCTACATCTCACCTTGTGGCCGTCCACTGGACCAGACTGTTCCCATCCTGAAGTGTCTGCACACTTCTCCCCCACACACCCCACTATTTTTCTGCCCTGGATTAAAAAATAAATATAGTTGTGTCTCTAGGCTAATCAAGAATACATCAGAGATTTATTAAGAAAAACACTTTCTTATCCTTGTTTAGTAATTTTGCAAAATAGCTCATTTTTAGGATGTGATGATAGCATCAGTCCATATTCAATCCATTTCCTACATTTTTTTCATGTCCAGCTCTTAGCACAATGCCTGGTATATAGTAGTTGCTTAATAAATGTTTATTTGTTTATTAATTATTGGTTGATGACAACAACAAAAACAAAGTATAATTTGGCACTTTGTGCTTTACAAAATGCCCTCCTAACAATTCACAAGAATTGGATGGTTAGATGACCTCTAATTTCCTTTACAACTAATTCTTTTTTTAAAAAAATTATTTATTTACTTTTAGTTTACAGCATTCAGTTCCACAATTCCTTGATTTCCAAATTTTCTCCCCCTCCTCCTTCCCTCTGCCCCCTTTACAACTAATTCTATGAATCTAGGTAGGTATTAGAAATAGCATTGCCCCATTTTTGCAGATGAGGAAACTGATTTAGATGAGTTGATTTTTTCCAAGAACACAGACTTGAACCCAGAAGAACTGCCTCCCCAGAAAACTAAAGGAAATAGATGTCGGTCAGAAAAAAAATCAACAAGCATTTCAAGAACCTACTATGTGTTCTGTACTAGGTACTTGGGATACAAAGAAAAACAGAAAACTGTCCCTGAGTTCATGATCTAATGGCTAACGTATGATGAATTTAGATTAGTCACAAACTTGAGAGCATTTCACAGGGAAGTGTCATTCTCCCCTGTATGCTAGGAAATAAGTAGATTAAGGAGCATTTTGCAAATATCTGTCTAACTCTTGGGGAAGAGAAAGCATTGGAATAGATGTCAAAGGTCCCAGGTCCTCATCCTGGTTTTGCTACATTCTACCTGTATGACTTTGGGCAAGTCACTCTTGGTCTGTTTCCTCATATATGAAAGGAAGGACCTTTCTGTTTCGAGGATATCTTATCCCTAAAATGGTCAGAGAATCATAGAATGTTCAACCTGGAAGGTACTTAAGAGGTCTTTAAACCTAACCCTAAATTTTATAGATGGGGAAACTGTAATGGCACAAGGATGGGAGCTGTCAGTTGACTCAAAGATTATCCAAGGTCACATGGTGAGTTAATGTTACCTTTCATTCATTTCATGAACTGAAAACATTTCCTTCTTTCAACAAAATGGCGATGAATTTCTGAAGTGGGGACATTTTTCACAATGAAAACTAGAATCACAGCATGGCTTCATCTGAGTACCACGTGTCCAAGAAAAAGAGCCATTTTAAAACATGGGCATACCAAACCATAAATCAAATGAAAGGGTCCCATGATCCTCAGAGTACAGCAGCAAAGCATATGGCAATGCTTCTTCTTTAATGCCATTTTCACTGATGACATCTTACCAGTTTCTGGTATTAAATCATTGGACAGTGCTAAGGACTTGGATGGCCAAGAACTTTCTTTTCTAGGTTTTCAAAAGTTGTAGCTGCAGTACCCAGAGAAGCTGTTGCCAGGTGGCATCTCTGTAGGAATGGCTTCCCAAGAAGATGGCTCCAGGGGCTGGGCTGGAAGAAAAGCCAGTGATCTGGGGGGAGAGGGAAAGTTGTACTTCCACTCTTACATTCTTGGGCTTATCTGCCATTGGTTGCACTTAAAAATCAGTTGGTGTTGGCTGTGTCCAAGAAGATGAACCTTTTCTCTGCAGTGATTTCTTCTTTCTTTTTTTTTCTTGCTTTTTGGAGGGCAACTGGGGTTAAGTGACTTGCCCAAGGTCACATGGCTAGTTTTTGTGTTAAGTGTCTGAGGCCAGATTTGAACTCAGGTACGCCTGACTCCAGGGCTGGTGTTCTATTCACTGCACCACCTAGCCGCCCCCTAATTTCTTCTTTCAATGATGCCCTTGGGGCATTTGCTAATCCCAAAGCTCAGGGTTCAGGGGTCTGGCCTATCTCCATCGAGGTCTCAGGAGGGTCGGTGGTTGAGGTGGTGATGGTGATTTGACTTGCCAAACACAAGCTACCTCCTTTATCTCCCTCAGGGTGCTCTGCTGCTCTGGCTAAGTTGGCTTGCCTGTCTTATAGGTGGAAGTTGGTTAAAAGTTAAGTTACTTGCCCATAGTTAGTATTTGAACCAAGGCCTCTTCTGACCCCAAATTGGGTCTTCTTTCCACTACAGCAGCTTCTTGCAGCAAAGATGTGACATCACAGAGCCACTTGCAAGGGGCATGTTAGTCTTGTCTCTAATACCAATGCTCTTAGTAGTCCTGCTGCATTGCAGGCCCCAGATATGTTTCTGGAGGGAAGGATGGGCTGCAGCCTGTGCCAATCAGCCGCTGGCAGCCAACCTTCCTCATGGCTTCAACTGCTTGACAGGAGCAAGATGTCACAGCGGGATGAGAGCAGATGTGAACATCAATAAAGGATTCCAGAACTATAAACTATTTATCAGAGCACCAAAAAAAGGCCTGTTCCCAGCCTGACATGCCTGCCTGGATGCATGCTTCCTTCCTTCCTAATAGTTGTCATACAATTACGATTTCTCCTTCTCAACCTGTGATTCCTCTTTTGGCACTAGGGGTGAGAATGCTCTGCATGGCAGCTGTCCAGAAGGGGCCCACTAACTCACTAGGGTAGCATGTTGCTCCCATCAATTCTTTGTGAAATATCTTCTTCCCCAATGTAAGCAGTCATCTATTTACCATAATCTCAATGCACTTGCTTGGCAGAAACCGTCTGAGCTTGAATGTGGTTTCCAAAGCAAAAATAAAACACTGAAGGAAACAAAAACACAACTTGTCATTCCTCCCCACGCCCCCCTTCCATGCAAGTCTGAATACTCTTGGTGTGTATCATAACATTTGAAATTCTCTACAGTCTGGCTCCAAACTACCTTATCTCACCCTATTCCACTTCCTTTGCCTTATGCTTTAGCCAAATTAATGTACTTGCCATTCATCAAACATATCCTGTGTTTTACCACCACCACAGCTTTGCAGTAATGTTGAAGGGGAAAGGTTATGCCTTGTATGTCTCTTCCTTTCCACTGGCATGTCCCAGCTATTCCACACCATGCAGTCTTTTCTCTGGCCATTCTCTCCATCTCCTCTCCAAAGTAACCTTGGATTCTCTTCCTGTAATGGACCAGTCTACTTCCATGCCATGTATTCCCCACCTCCCCAGCCCCTTTCCAGCTACTCCTCATGCCCTGTCTCTCCCTTGGAATATAACCTCCTTGGGCACAGGGACTGTCTTCTTTGCTTAAATTTGTATCCCTAGTGCTTAACACAATGCCAGGCACACAGCCTAATAAAGGCTCTATATATCTTAATCCTCTTTGAGGGAAAGGCAGGACAGGATGTATGTTCATCTTTCTTCTTCATTAGCATCTTGTGCATCACTGGATACGCATTTCTAGAATCAACAAATGAAATTACCTGGAAAGTGAAAGTTTTTGCCTTGACCAAAGACTTAGTGGACATTGTAGAATAAATAATGGCACACATTTATACAAGGCCTTGAGTTTTGCAAGGGATTTTACAAGGCCCACAGGGCACAACTCTATCAGTTTATAAAGCCAAATAAATGTGAGCTGTTGTTATTATTATAGTGCTTAATAGGGTGATCATCAGTAATATGTATTCTTGGCCTTATCTGCCCCTCCTAGCTAGGTGGTGCAGTGGATAGAGCAGCTGGGCCTGGAGTTAGGAAGACCTGAGTTCAAATTTGACCTTAGATATCTAATAGCTATATGACCCTGGGAAAGTCACTTAACTTCTTTCTGCCTCACTTTCCTCATCTCTAAACTGAGGATAATAGCATCTACCTCCCAGGGTTGTTGTGAAGGTCAAGTGAGACAATATTTTTAAAGTTCTTAGCACAGTACCTAACACATAGTAGGTATTTCACACATGCTTATTTCCTTCCTTTCTGTGGTATTGCAGGAATAATGTATACCTCCACCTCCCTGGAAGTCATTTTTGGAAGAAAGAACATATGCAAGTCCATTGCTGACCAATGGTGGCCTCTGAACCAAACAGAGATAACAACAACAACAGTTATATATCACATTTTTATATCAGTTTAAAGTTTATAGAGGAGCTTCTTTACAACAGCCCTCTGATGTAGGCAACACAAGAATTTTCATGTTGTAGTTGAAGGAGCTGAGGTTCCGACTTGACCACAGCCACCTGACTAGTAAGCAGCAAAAACAGAGTTTGAACCCAGGTTTTCTGAGACCATGGTCATAAGTTCATCAGAGAAGCACAAGATCATAGAGTCAGAGACAGAAAGGACCATGGAGGTCTTCTAGCCCAACCCCATTGCTTCGAAGTTTACTTTTATTTCTGGCTTCTGTGTTTATGTCACTTACCTCCATTTCCCACTATATCCTGCCCCTTTCCATCCTTTCCCTCCCCTAAAGCCATTCCTCATGCTGTTGTTATTTTGTTTGTTCTCCAGTCATTTTCAGTCATGTCTGACTCTCCATGACACCATTTGGTGTTTTCTTGACAAAGATACTGGAATGGTTTGCCACTTCCTTCTCCAGTTCATTTTACAGATGAGGAAACTGAGGTAAATAGGGTTCAGTCACTTACCCAGGGTCACACAGCTAGAATCTGAGGCCAGATTTGAACTCAGGAAGATGAGTCTTTTTGACTCCAGACCTGACACTCTATCCACTGTATCACTTAGGTGCCATTCCTCATGACAAAGAATAAAAAAAGAAAAAGAAAATTGTGCAGCAAAAAAGACACATAAAAAAAGTCTGACATTATATATAGCATGACACACTCATAGTCCCCTGCCTCCACAAAGAAGGGAGGGAGATGCCTTCCCATAGCTTTTATTTGGGGCTTCAATTTTGATTGTTTACCAGCCTGCCTATTTTACAGATGATGAAACGAAGTCCCACAGAGTTTAAGTGACTTACTTGGGGCCACACAGGGAGGAAGTGTGCCAGATTTGAATGTGGGTTTTCTGCCTTCAAATCCAATGTACCATGTTAGCTGATGAAATTGCTTTTATTTTTCAAAATCAAAGCTGAGCCTTAGGAGTAGGAGCCCAAACACCCTATCAGTGTCCTCACTCCAAGACAGCCCTTGAAACCACTCCCACCATGTGCCTGAGATACTCACCAGGGAGCCAGAGGCTGCTACAGAGAAGACTCTCTTCCCCAACTTGACATCTTATTTCCCTAAAGGAGAGTGAACACAGAAGAATAACACTTTTCTAATGCTAAAAGCCCAAAGGGGAAATTATTTTTCAAATAAACAGTGTTAATTGGTACATATTTGGCATTAAATTAACAAAGCATATTTATTTTAAGGTAGGGAATGTGTGTATATATTGGAAGAAAGGCTTCTTTATCTGATGGTTTAAAAAGGAAAGCTAACATGCTACATGCTACAAGGGGGCAGAAAATATGTCCAGTTAGCTAAAAAGAAATCCATGCAGGCTTCATGTAAGGAGATCATTAGCATTCAGGCACCGAATGTCCTATCCTTTGCATCTGTCAATGCTTCTTAGTCAAGGGTTTTGGGGGTTGTTCAGACACTCCAGGCATGAGCTATTAAAAACATCCATCTTTCTCATTTTTTCCTTTACTCCCTTCTTCTTACAAACTTGAAATCCTTTCTTGGCAATTGCCCCATCTTATCTATTCTAGATTAGTTATAAGTGTAGAGATTAAATAGTACAGAGAACTGATATCAGGTTTGAAGCAAGCAATTGGTCTTTATCTGGGTCTCTGCCTTTCTAAAGACAGTTCACCTAAGGTCTCCCCAAACTCTCCTGGGTTGAGGCTTTCAAGTGAATTCGCTTGAACTTGGAAATAGGCAGATATTCCCAAGTTTTAGAGGGGAGAACTTGGATCAGTGAAACCCCATAGACTGCACTCAAGCAGAAAAAAATGGTGGGAAATGAGGACCATACCTCTTTTTCCCTTCCTTTCTCTCCCTTCATATAGCACTAGAAAGTCCCTTTCTGTATATATTCATTGGGGTGGGTTTGTCCAGACCCAGCTGTAGCTCTGGAGATAGAAACATCATTCATATCCACACTCCTAAAAAGCAAGAGCCTCTGCTCTGCTCCTTTGACATTGAGTGGAATGTGACACTTAGGGCCTTAGCTAGAGGACAAGGGAGATTCATTTATGTATGTAGTGGTGGTAGTGGTGGGGGAGTCATATATGCAGGAGAAAATTGGCTTGTGCCCATTCGTGAAATAGGTCCCCTCATCACAGAGGTGATAGACCAGAGGTACAGAATATGACTTAGATTTTTGGACACAGTTAATTGATGGGTGAATTTATTGTTGTCTTTTTTTCTATACTTACTTGTTATAAGGGAAGGCTTTTGATTTGGAGGAGGGTAGGTAGATAGTAATAGTAATTTTTTAAAAATAGAAGAAAGGGCATCAAACACTTTAAAAATTCACAAAAAAGAGAAGAAGGAAGTTTGGAAGGAGACAAATAAGCAGGGTAGTATTGATACTATCATGTTAAATTTAATATAGACTCTTGAAAAAAACAGGCTATATACAATACAGGTTCATGGTTCCATACATAATCCTATTTCTGTATCTTCCTTGCACATGTAAACATTCATGCTTGTTGACATTTATTAGATTCATGATAAAAAAAAATTAAACATAAAAAGAAATGTCACCCCAAAACAGCATTTTCAGTCCTGTTGGGACCTGGACATAGGAAATTTTCATTTGCAGGAAGATTTTCCCATGTTCTCTGGCTCCACATCCTAAAAAAATCCCTCATCTTCAGAAGCTCTCAGCAACTGGCTAGGTCTAGGGACTAGCCATGGATTTGTAGCCTTGCTTACCATGGAACACTTGTAGCACACGCGTTCACCTAAACATACAGGTGCCAGTGTCCAGAATAGTTATCCCAGGTCCATCTAGTCCATTCCCTTCATTTTAGAGAGGACAATGAAGTGATGTGACCCTCAAAGGTTTTTAAGTAGCAAAGTTAGATCTTCTAACTCCAGATCTTTCCATTGAAGCCCACAGCTATGAATCATGAAAGATAAAGTCATGATATCATCATGACTAGATAAAGAACAATCAAAATTGCCAATCAAGTCAAGACATCAGCATTTATTAAGCACCTACTATGTGCCAGGACCTATACAAAGCACTTGGGACATAAAGAAAGATCAAGGACAGACCCTACTCTCAAGTAGTTCACAGTCTAATGGGGGATACAACATACAAACAACTATGTGCAATCAAGAAAGCATTAGCATTAAGAAGGACCAGGAAAGGCTTCTTGTTGAAAGTGGGATTTTAGGAGGCCAGGGAAGCCATGAGACAATGAAGAAAAAGAGAATTCCAGGAATGAGAGACAGCCAGTGAAAATGTCTGAATCTGGGAGAAGTATCAAATTTGAGGAGCAGCAAGGAGGCCAGTGTCATTATATCACAGAGTATGTGAAGCAGAGTGAGGTGTAAGAAGTCTGGAAGGGTAAGGGCATCCAAATTATGAAGGTCTTTAAAAACAAATTAGGGGATTTTATATTTGATTCTGGAGGTGATAAGGAGCCTCTGGAGTTTACTGAATGGGGTAGGGAGTGGGGAGTGACAGGGCAGACCTGCCATTTGGGAAGATCAATTTGACAGCTGAGTGGAGGATGGATGGGAACACAGAAATCCTTGAGGCAGAAAGACTAACCAGCAGGTTACTGCACTAGTCTAGTTTTGAAGTAATGAAGGCCTACACCAGGATGGGTGGTAATGTCAGAGGAGACAAGGGGGCATACAAGAGACATGTTACAAAGGTAGAATTGACAGCACATGACAGGGCAGTAGTTAGAGGGAGGAGTGGAGAATGACACCTAGATTGTGAGCCTGGGTGACAGAGATTGATGGTGCCCTGGATTGTAATACAAAAGTTAGGAAGAGGAAAGGGCTTGGGGGGAAAGATAATGAGTTCACTTTTGACATGCTGAGTTTAAGATAGCTAATAGGTAGTTGGAATTGTAAGGCTGGAGGTCAGGAAAGGAGTTAGGGCTGGATAAGTACATCTGGGTGTCATCGAGATGATAATTAAATCCACCAGGAAAACCAGGAGAAAGTAATGTCATGAAAACCTAGAGAGAAGAGAGTATCAAGAGGAGAATGATGGACAGTGTCAAAGACTAGAGGACAACCCTAAAGTCAATGGAAAGACACGAGATAGATGTAAATCATCTATAGTATATATTACCATGATTATCAAGCTCATGGGTGACCAAAGAGATGGGCAAATCATAGAGCCAAAGTAAGATGGACAGCATCATTGATAGAACAAGATGGAGGCCTCTAACAAACTGGATAGTTTCTCTATAGACTTGGATAAGAACCTTACAGGATGAGAAGATGTAGGGGAGTTGAGATCGATACCAGAGGCAGGAGCACCCCACTGATCCACTTCCACACATCAATTTATTTATTTATTTGCTTGCTTTTTGGAGGGGGGAAGGCAGGGCAATTGGGGTTAAGTGACTTGACCAAGGTCACACAGCTCGTAAGTGTTAAGTGTCTGAGGTCACATTTGAACTCAGGTCCTCCTGGCTTCAGGACCGGTGCTCTATTCACTGCGCCACCTAGCTGCCCCCAAACATCAATTTATTAAAGACAATTTAGAGAACTAAGAGCAAAACCCTCTCTTCCTTACTTACTTTGTAAAAATCAGAAGAGAATATGGCACATGATGACTTTTTCCCTCTGGCATTGATAGATATATATCATATGAGGAGATCAAGCTATGATCATTGTTTTCAGAATAATTTGACTGTTTAAAAGTCCTTTTAGCCCCTTAAATGATGCCAGCTCTAGGGACCATCTCTCTAAAGCTCATTCCACAATCCTATTCTCAAACTTTCCCCTTCAAAAGTAGTTTACAAGCTCAGAGTTTTATTCCTTTTCCTCATGGTTCCCCATTATTATGCCACAAATCTTTGCTTTAAAAAGTTGTCTATTTAAAACCAACTCAAATGGCCTATTTCATTTTCTCTGACTGTTAATTAAGATGTTGATTAGCCCTGTTATTAAAACCCTACCTAAGAGAAATAACCCCCATTCCAACTTTATTTTAATTCCTTAGACTTTGAGGTTATTTACTGCCTTGTCATCCAGTGAAGCAGAGCTCCTTAATTTGATATTTAATCCAGGGGTGTGCCTACCGTGCAGACCTCCACAATTACCTAGACAGAAATGACACTAGTTAGCAAAATTGTTTAAGGACATTGAGGAGTCAGCAGCCTTCCAAGTGGTAATTTACAAAACCAAAGAAGAAGAATGTAGGGTAAAATAGCAATTGTTATCTTGTCAAACAAAAACTGAACAATGTATTTTGAATGAACACCCAGTAGCTTCCACCAATTTTACAAAGCTTGTTTCCCCTTGGGTGGGGATTGAGGGATCTTCCCTTCTATGCATCCTTCCATTGAGATGCAACAGGCCCCTGGGGAGGAGAAATCCACCCAGATATTTGTAACTCTCAAAGTTCATTTGCGTCATTTACAGCCTAAAATGGGTCATTATTCTAGGATAAAATCACATCCTGCAAAAATGAAAATAACAGTGACCTCTGGCTTTGAGCTGGGGAGCAGAGGAAAGGGGGGAGGAAGGAGGAGAGAATGGAGCCAAGGGAGTGGGGAAGACTTTTAAGGTGTTAAAAGAAATAGACAATGTTAACTGAGTTTCAGGAAACAAATTCTCCCTGTAATGTAATGTAATTACAACCTTTTCTTCAGTAAGTATAGTACCCTAGAGATTACTATAAGTAACTTATAATAGAATTTTTATTAGCGGCAATAATTTTTTATGATAATTAGTGTAATCTGCAGGCCATAAAACCAGAAGATATATAGTTATATCTTTGGAACAAGAAAAGTGTTTCTTCCCTCTATGGAAACACCATAAATGCAAAATGTTATTATTTTATAGTCAGTGCATACTCTGATGTTTTGAATGATTGGGATCCTTTTTTTTTTTCTTGTCACATTTTGAAATGTTGGCTAGAAATATTTCAGGAGGAATTCCAACTGTGCTCCATTTATGGAAGAAAAAGAAAGTAACTCAAACATCTACATATCTGCAGCAGACCTGGTGAAAAAGAGAAGTTTTCCTACATCCCAAGGTCTCATTAGGCAGTTGGATGACTCTTATTTCTTTGGGCTCCACCAGATCTGTCCAACCAGTCTGTGTACACAGAGGGGCAATTGCAGTGAATTGCTGGCTTCTGTGCTACTATGGCATTGAATAAGCCAATGCTAGGCACATTCTGGTTTGTACCACAGTTATCGGTACCCCTCTCTTATCCATCATCCTGGGTACTAAGCTCCATGAGGACAGGGATCTTTAGGGAGCTTTCATGTTCATGTTCATCCCAGCATACAACACAGTGTCTTGTAGAGGGTGACTCAATTCAGTCTAGCACAGACATAATAAAGGTGTCTGAGGAGGAATTGAGGAGACTCTCAGGCTTATGGTCTTTCCCTATATCCAATCCATTCTACACACAACTGCCAATATAACCTTCTGAAAACACAAGCCATTACCTACTCAAGAACTTTCAATGAATCCTTAGGATAAAATATAAACACCCTGGTTTGGCATCTAAAGTCCTTCATATTCTGTTTTCAGTCCCCTATTCCATACTTATTTAATATTAGTAGCCTTTATTTTGTATTAGTATCTTTTTAGTAATCTATATTGAAGCAAGGTTGGCCTTCTTGATGTTCCCTAAACTCAACCTCCCATATCCTGCTTCTCTGTCTTTGGAACATGAGCTCCCCACGCCTGGAATACCTCTTTCCTCCTGACCATTTAGAATTCCTACCTTCTACTTTCTACAAGGTTTGGCTCATGAGTCATGCGCCACTTCCTACAGAAAGACTTTCGTAGTCCTCCTGATTGTTAGTACTGTTTTTCTTCTGAAAGTATCTCATATAAATAAACCTACACTTAACTAAGAAGACACTTCTTTGGTTTATATCCATCCCAATCTGCTCACATGCTGCACTCTCCCCACTCCTGGTAGAATGTAAGTTGATTGAGGGCAGGGACTACTTTTCAATTTGTCTTTGTATTCCCAACATCTGGAGAACAGTATCTTATATATACATTTAAATAATTGTTAGATCTGGGAGAGAGGGAATAGAGATAGATAGATAGATGATAAATAGATAGATAGATAGATAGATAGATAGATAGATAGATAGATAGATAGATAGATAGATAGATAGATTGATAGATAGACAGATGGATAGATAGATCACTGAAATGATGGTTGCTGGGAAGGGAGTCACCAATGAGGAGAGTCCCAGGGTGAAGGCAATGTGGCATTGGATGCTTATTATTGCTGTTATTATTACTGCCTATTGAACACTTTAGTACAATTTAGTCTATGAGATCAGATAGCCCCTGATAACTAGGCCCGAAGGGAATATGATGGAGGCCAAGAAAGTTAAGGGGAGGGGTGGCTAGGTGGCGCAGTGAATAGAGCACTGGCCCTGGAGTCTGGAGGACCTGGGTTCAGATCTGACCTCATACACTTAACACACACACACACACACACACACACACACACACACACACACACACTAGCCGTGTGACCTTGGGCAAGTCACTTAACCCCAGTTGCCCACCAAAAAGCTAAAAAAAAAAAAAAGGAAAGAAAGTTATGGGGAAAACAAGTCCAAGTAGAGCTTCTAGATATCCAGAAAAGACCAGAAGGATCATGGGCATCCAAAGGTGACTGATAGAGCACCACAAATTCCCTTTCTTCCAGAGTTGTCTCTGCTTCCAAAAGCGTTTTGCACTAATAAGCATTGCAATGAAAACCAGCACAGCTCCTGCCCTTGAAGAGTTTATAATTGATTTGGGGGGAGGGAAATGTGGATGAGGAACCCTCGGCCTGCTCTCTTTCTCCTGCCGATTTTGATAGAGAAGGTGGCTGCACCACTCGATACTGAGAGCCAAGATGTCCTTGAGTATCCTGGCCTCCTCTACTCATTCAGAGGGAGGTGCACATGAGCCAGGGCTGCATATTGAAGGCTCTCTGTGCAGCAAGCTAGTACTGGCTTTGTCACCCCAGTTGGTAAAGGCTTGGCTGGGAAACCACTCATCCTGCTGGTTTCACAAGAGCTTGTTCTACTAGACTAAGCACACCTCATTTAATCTGTGGCAATCTCTCCCCACCTGTGGCTCCAGGTCATCCTGCCCTTCATTAGACAGCGGCATCCTTGGCAGAACACTGAAGTAATCCACTGAGCAAGAAAAGTATTAACCATGGGCTTATGGGATGAAATTTCCACTCTAACAGTGTCCTCACAAGATAGATAAGCAAAGAGGACTAATGTCTAGTTTTATTTCATTTTTTTTGCCCAAACCATCTTAACCTCATAAGGTAACCTAATTTAGCTTTTCCTTTCTTCTTTCCTCCATCCCTACCTTCCTGCCTTCATTCCATCTTTTCTTTTCTTTCCTTCACCTTTCCTTCTTTTTCTCTTCCTCCCTCCCTCCCTTCCTTCCTTCCTTTCTTCTTCCATCCCTCCCTCCTCGCCTTCTTTTCCTCCCTCTTCCCTTTCTTCCCTCCTTCCCTTTTTTCTCTCTCTCTCTCTTTTCCTTCCTTCCTTCCTTCCTTCCTTCCTTCTTTCCTTCCTTCTTTCCTTCCTTCCTTCCTTCCTTCCTTCCTT
>NW_027185754.1:2778837-2780301 GCF_028583685.1 Petaurus breviceps papuanus
TCCTTCCTTCCTTCCTTCCTTCCTTCCTTCCTTCCTTCCTTCCTTCCTTCCTTTTCTTTCTTTCCCATTCTTTATCTGGAAATAGACAGAAACAAATGAAAGGTAAGCATAGAAACATGGACCCTCCTAGAGCATTTACAGAGATACCTGGAGCTAAAAGAGCCATTAGTAAAACAGCAACTGTAGCAGCAAGCACCCCAAGCGTCCTCAGGGTTTGCAGCTACCACAGGTTCTTGGATCTGCTTTGTTAAAGGAAAGCAACTCAAAATGGGTTAACAAGCTTACTTTAATCAGTCAGACATATACCGTTTACCTTGTTCAGGAGAAAAGGTCAGCACCCTGAACCTCAAAGTATACAGGCATAATTATCAAGACAGAAACATCAAGTAGACAGATTTCCAAACTGTCCAACCATTACATCCATACCCAGTCAACATCTGGGTTTCCACATTCTGGGTTTTTCAAAGCCGGGGGACTCTCAACAACGGCTTCCCAGAATTCAGATCAAATCACAGAACACTTCTCAAAGTGAGTCCCAAAACAAAGCTACACATCAGGGCTTATATAGCCTTCTCCTGGCTCAGAGAATGTAACAACCTTATTGACCCACTGGCCAATCAAAAAGTATCTACTGAAAAACAAGCCTCCCTCCCCAGGCTTCTGCTGCACTTTAGCCTAGGGGCAGGGAAGATCTTTAAAATTTACATTCGCATTACATTCGGCCCCAAGATCTTTCAAGCCCATAGCATAGACAATTTACTTTTGAATTAGCTCTGAACATTTCTTAGGTCACATTTTCAAAGTACAGAACTAAAGTTACCAAAGTGGCCACTGGCCCTTAAACAAACACAAAGTACATTCTTAGGTTACATTTTCAAGGTACAGAACTAAAGTTACCAAAGTGGCCACTGGGCCTTAAACAAACACAAAGTACATAGCACTATCCCTTCAATTCAGAACAAGAGTTCAAATAAAGTTCTGGGGGGAGGGGAGTGTCCTTCCCCTCACACAGCTCCAGCCCCAGCTTCCAAGCACAGAGAGGGGGCTGGGCAACAAAACCAACAAGGTGGGGTCCCTGGGGATCCAAGGCACTTCATCCCACCCACCATAGTCACAAGTCCATCCTCCCCCTGGGTCCCAAACTGTGGGATGCAGCCAGGAAACACATTCAGTGCCCCTGCTTTGCTGCTCAGTTCTTATCTTTTCCGGTGGCTGAATTCCGAACTCCTGGGCTCCTTCTCCTCCCGCAGGCGGCAGCCGGTCCTGGCTTCTGCCCAGGTCCCGATGCAGGCAGCTCACCATTCCCGCTCTCAGCTCAGTGAAGTCTGCATGCAGGCCATTCTTCTCTCCTGCTCCACAGCTCCACAGAATCACAGCTAACACAACTGGGAAACAAACAATTATCCCAGTCCCCATACTTTCCTTTTACTCTGCAGATCCTGTTCGTGACGCCATTTTGTAGCA
>NW_027185754.1:2780311-2856095 GCF_028583685.1 Petaurus breviceps papuanus
TTAGCCTAGGGGCAGGGAAGATCTTTAAAATTTACATTCGCATTACAGCAACATAAAGCACTTTGTGAATCAGATGACCAAGCCTCAAATTCCAAGTCTGCCACTTAGTACCATTATGCTTTATTACCTCAAGCAAATCATTTAATATTGATAGCAACATTTATACAACCGATTAAGGTTTACGAAGCATATTATATACATTATATCACATGATACTCAAAGGATTTTGTGATGTAGTCAACGCCATCACCACCACCCCAATACTCATCATCAATATCATTATTTTAACTGAAATTGATTTAGCACTTCAGGATTTACGAAATGCTTTCCTGAAACAACCTTATGAGAAAGCAAGCAAAAGGATCATCATCCCCATTTTGCAGATGAGGAAACTGAGGTTCTAGGAGGGTAATTTTCTGAGATGCTTTCCTGCCTCCAAGTTGATCATGTAACAGGGATTATTCATTTTATTAATGAAACATGTAAGCTCTCTCAAGGTATTTATATTGCATATATTAAGGGCTTTATAATATTTATTAGATTGAGAAAACTCTGTTCACATAGTTAGGAAATATTAAAAGTGAGATCAAACTCTGGTCTCTTTGGACTCTTTCCACTATAGCATACTGCTTCCTACTGCATTATCTTTTTAGGTCCCAGGTTCTTCATTGGTAAAATCACTTTTGACTTTAAAAATCCTAGGATTCTATGATAGCTTCTGGAGACAATTGAATGGCGATAAAAAGGAATATCCATATTCTCAGCTATATACGGTTCCTTTAAAAAAATCATCTTATATCACAGCATTAAAACCTTTCAAACAAATGGAGAAAAGCAGAAATACTAAACACATCTTTTACAAACCACAATGCAATAAATTTATATTCAAGGGGAAGGAGCCAAGGTGGAAGTGTAGAAGCAGGAAAACTTGTGAGATCTCCCCATAACCACCTCAAAAATTTATAAAATATGACTCTAAACAAATTTTAGAGCTGCAGAACCCACAAAGTGACAGAGAAACAAATCTCCCTTTGAAGGCAGCCAGGAAGGTAGACAGAAAGGGTTCATCATAGCACACTGGAAGCCAAGCCCAGCCCTGCTTGAGCCCACAGTTTTAGCCCCTGAATGGCCCTAACCAGCGGACCTCGGGAGAGTGGATCACCAGCAGCTGTGGTGGTTTCCAGAAATATCAATCCATAAATGCCAAATACAAAGTAAAAGGTCAGTGTAGAACTCTGTTGGAACTGAGGGGGCTAGGAGTACAGTCCAGCCCCTGCCACCCAGAGCAAGAAGCAGTGGAGGCATGGTAGCCATGCAGCCACCTCCACATGGCTGCTTCAGAGCTCATGGCCTGCAGATCATAGTGGGCCAAGAAACCATTCAGAGGGTAATCACTCTTGCTTTAACCTGCCTAGATCTGGATCGCGATCTTGGGTGGTGGTCCTGAGGTGTGTGACCAGTGAGCCAGCTTGTGGGGGCTATAGAGACAGCTCCCTCCTAATAGCTCTGGCAGCTGCAAAAATCCCAGCAATTTGGGACATAGCTCTCCCCTCTGGAAGCAGAGTTCTACTATGGCAAAGAGCTCGAAAGTCAAGCAATTGGCTGCCAATATGAGCAAGCAGAGGAAGTGCAATCAGACCATACAATCCTTTTTTGGGGACAAAAAGGATCAAAGCATGGAACTGGAGGAAGACAATGAAGTCAGAACTTCTGCACCAAAAGCCTCCAAGAAAAATATGAATTAGTTACAGGCCATGGAGGAACTCAAGAAGGATTTTGAAAATCAAGTAAGAGAAGTAAGGAAAAAATTGCTAAGAGAAATGAGAATGATGCAAGAAAATCATAAAAAGAGAGTCAACAACCTGACTGAAGAAAATAACACCTTAAAAAATAGATTAACTCAAATGGCAAAAGAGGGCCAAAAAGCCAATGAGAAAAAGAATGCCTTAAACTAAATTTGCCAGATGTAAAAAGAATTTCAAAAACTCATTGAAGAGAATAATTCCTTCAGAATTACATTGGAGCAAATGGAAGCTAATGACTTTATGAGAAATCAAGATACTCTTAAATAGATCCAAACAAATGAAAAAATAGAAGGCAATGTGAAATATCTCATTGGAAAATCCACTGACCTGGAAAATAGATCCAGGAGAGAAAATTTAAAAATTATTGGACTACCTGAAAGCCATGATCAAAAAAAGAACCTAGAAATCATCCTTTAAAGAAATTCTCAAGGAAAATTGCCCTGGTGTTTTAAAACCAGAGAGCAAAACCTTTTTTCAAAATATTTTGCTGTCCCATCAGTAAACCATGCATGTCTCTTTTGTTCCTCAGTTAATACATCGTATCCCTCATTCCACTTTACAGTGGACTTTACCAACTGTTGCTTTGGCTCAGGGGGTGTGTCATTCCTCTCAATTTCTATGTTTGCTACAGATTCATGTAGAGCAGAGACTCCTCTTTTGCCTGTTTTCGCTCTATTTTGAATATACCACTTCCATTTGATTATACTAGCCTCTTGGGCATGTCCAATTCTGTGAGAAGCTGGGGTACTCATTACCCAGGTCATAATTGGGATTCCAGGTCTTAATATCACTTCATGGCCCACAGTCAGTTGTTCAGTCTCCACCAAAGCCCAATATGCAGCTAACAACTGCTTTTCAAAAGGTGTATGTATACTGAACTCCAGATGAAGGGAGTTTCCTACACCAAAATCCCAAAGGTACATTTCGGCTTTGTTGTTTTTGCCATAAGCTCCAGTTTGCATAATCATCTTGTACAGTCACTTGCAATTCCACTGGACCATTTTGCATGGGCCACAAATCTAGGGCCAATTGTATGGCAGCCTTGGCTTCTTCAAAAGCTTTACTCTGCTCAAGTCCCCAATCGAATTCATATTTCTTCCGTGTGACTCTATATAAAGGTTTTAAAATCTGTCCCAAATGTGGAATGTGGTGCCTCCAGTATCCAAACAATCCTATGAACTTTTGGGCCTCCTTCTTATTGGTAGGGGTAGGAAAATCCTGAATCTTTTGTCGGGCTTGAGGAAGAATCTCCCTTAGCCCCTTGTTCCATTGTATACCCAAAAATTTCACATTTTGAGCTGGTCCTTGAACCTTTGCAGGGTTAATTTCCCACCCTTTACTTTTCATATGCTCAATTAGAAGGGTCAAACTCCTTTCCACTACTTTCGCATCTTTTCCCTGTATCATGATGTCATCAATGTAGTGGGTAAGCTGTACACCAGGTAGCTTTAATTCATCCAACTGTTCAGCCACAATCCTGTGACAAATAGTGGGGCTATGTATGTACCCTTGTGGCAAGTGGGTGAAAGTATGTTGTCTACCCTGCCAAGGTAGAAATATTTTGAAAGAATCCACTGATCACCTATTGAAAAAGATCCCAAAAAGAAAACTCCTAGGAATGTTATAGCTAGGTTTCAGAATTCCCAGATTAAGGAGAGAATATTACAAGCAGCCAGGAAGAAATAATTTGAATATAGTGAAAACACAATCAGGATAACATAAGACATAGCAGCTTCTACATTAAGGGATCAAAGTGCTTGGAACATCATATTCAGGAGGTCAAAGGAGCTAGAACTAAAACCAAGAATCACCTACCCAGCAAAACTAAGTATAATGCTTCAGGGGCAAATATGGTCATTCAATGAAACAGAGGACTTTCAAGCATTCTTGATGAAAAAACCTGAGCTGAACAGAATATTTGACTTTCAAATGCAAGAAACAAGAGTAGTATGAGAAGGTAAACAGGAAAAAGAAATCATAAGGAACTTATTAAAGTTGAACTACTTACATTTCTACAGGGAAAAATGATAATTGTAACTCATAAGACTTTTCTCAGTATGAGGATAGCTGAAGGGAATATATATGTATCTCTCTCTATATATATATGTATACATACATATATATGTATGTATACCATGTTTCCCCGATAATAAGACACTGTCTTATTAATTTTTTGGACAGAAAAACACCAGAGGGCTTATTTTCAGGGGAGGGCTTATTTTAATGAACATTGACAGCAATTTTAATAAACAGGTAAATGAACAAAAAATTGTACCTTTATTTAATAAGCAAATCACTGGGGAAGAACAGGATGACTCACTGCTGCAGCTCTGATTGGATGCAGCTCGGAGCACGGCGGGCATTTCACGGGGGGGGGAGGGGGACGGTGCATACAGAGGTACCGTAATGTAGTGTGTTGCGCAGGGGATCACCTTCACTACAGTAGCAATCTCAATAGGGCTTATTTTCGGGGGAGGGCTTATTTTAGAGGAATCTTACACAGTAAGGGGAGGGGTTATTTTGGGGATAGGTCTTATTATCGGGGAAACACGGTAGGAGGATGTATATGTATATAAATATATATGTGAGTGTGGGCATTTGTATGTTTATGTATACATAGTCAGAGGGCACAGGATGTGTTGTATATGAAGGGATGACACCTAAAAAATAAAATTAACAGATGAGAGAGGAATTTATTGGGAGAAGAAGAAAGGGAGCAGTAGATTAGGGTTTATTATCTCATATAAAAGAGGCAAGAGAAAACTGTTACAATGGAAGAGAAGAGCAGGAAGGTGAAAGGAAATGGGACAACCTAATTCTCATTGAATCTGGCCTAAGGAGGGAATAACATACACACTCAATTGGGTATCTTACCCTACAGGAAAATAGGAGGGTAGGGGATAAGAGGGGGGAGGATAGAAGGGAGGGCAGATTCAGGGAGAGGGTAGTTAGAAGCAAACATTTTTGAAAAGAGAGAGGGTCAAAGTAGAAAATAGAATAAGTGGGGGGCATGATAGGATATATATATATATATATATATATATATATATATTTAGTTAGTTAGTTAGTCTTCTGCAATATAACTACTATGGAAATGATTTGGGTAACTACACATGTACAGTCTATATTGAATTGCTTATCTTCTCAGTAGGGGTGGGTGAGGAGGGAAGAAGGGAAAAAAGTCTGGAACTCAAAGTTTTAAAAAGATATGTTTAAAAATTGTTTTCTTACATGCAACTGGGTAATAAAATATACAGGTACTGTGGTATAGAAACGCATCTTGCCCTACTAGAAAGTTAGGGAGTAAAGGGGGAGGATATAAGAGAGAAAAGATTGGGGGAAGGGGTATTCAGTAGGCTTGTTATTTTGGGGTGGAGGATAGGGGAAAGACAAGGAGAGAAAAAATTGTAACTCAAAATCTTGTGGAAATGAATGTTGAATGTTGAAAACTAAAAATAAATAAATTTAAAAAAAAAGAATAGATGAAAAAAACCTATAGTCTGACTAAAAGTAATTACAACAATGAAACAACTTACCAATATTTTTGGAATGCCCCAAAGCAACCCTAAGGAGAAAATGTATATCTCTAAATACTTTCATCAATAAAAGAGAGAAAAAGCAGATCAACAACTTAGACATGCACTTTTAGGAAAAAAAAATTCAATTAAACACCAAAATAGATATGAGATTGACAATCAAATAAAGGATTGAAACAAGAAGCTGCTTTTTGAAAGTACAATAAAATTTATGATCATTACCTAATTTGGTTTTTAAAAGAAAATTATATAAGTAGCAAAAATGAAAAAATGTAAATTCACAATAAATGAAGAAATAAAAGAAACTATTAGAAACTCTTTTGCCCAATTATGTGGAAATAAAACTAATAATCTAAAAGGAATGGAAAAATATTTACAAGATATATGATGCCCAGATTAACAGAAAAAGAAACAGAGGATTTAAGTAACACAGTCTCGGAAAAAGAAATGGAATGAGTCATAAATCGGTTCCCAACATAAAAAACTCAGGATCAAATTGATTTACAAGTGAATTCTATTGAACATTTAAAGAATAATTAATTATTTAAAAAAGTTGGAAAAATGGGAAAAGGACTCATACCCAATTTATTCTATGATACAAATATGGTTTTGATATCTAAACCACGGAGAGTCAAAACAGAAAGAAAAATATAGACCTACCCCTAATAAATATTTATGCAAAAATTTCAAATAAATATTAGCAAAGAAAGTAAAACATATCACAAAAATTAAGCACTGTGACTAGTTTTGACACTATATTCTAGAATGCTTGGCTGGCTCAGTGGTAGGAAATTATAAACATAATTGACCATAACAATAACAAGAGTAACAAAAACCATTATTTTATCAAAAGATGCCCAAAAGACTTTGGACAAGATATAACTACCATTACTGTTGAAAAACACTAGAAAGAATGGGAATAAGTGGATTTTTCACTAACATGATAAATAGTAATTTTCTAAAACCAAAAGCTAACATTATATGTAGTGGAGATAAAATAAAGTACTTTCCAAAAAGATCAGGAATAAAACAAGGATTCCATTTTTACCATTACTATTCAATATAGTATCCAATAAAATGCTAGGTATATCCATAAGGCAAGAAAAAGAAGTTGAGAGAAGAACTATAGCCAAAAAGGGAAAAAAATATTACATTTTCCCAGATAACATGATGATTTACTTAGAGAACCTAGAGAGCAATCTAAAAAATTAGTTGAGACAATTAACTTCAAAAATTTTTTTTCAGAAAATAAACCCACATAAATCGTCAACATTGCTTTATGTAACCAAAAAGAAAAAAAAAATCAGAAGAGATAGAAAGTTAAGCAGCATTTGAAATAGCTACATATAATATAAAACACTTGGGGTAGATTCCCAAGACACACATAGGAACTATATGACTACCATTACAAAACACATAACTGAAAAAATATTAATTGCTCAAAAGTAGGTTAAACCAATGTAACAAAAATCACTATGCTACTTAAATTAACCTACTTATTCAGTGTCATACCAATAAAACTAGCAAAGTATTATTTTATTGAACTATAAAAATAACTAATTACTAAATTCATCTGGAGAACAAAAGGCCTAGAATCTGTAGGGAAATAATGAAAAAAGTGGGAAGGAGAGAGTCTCCAAGTGCCAGATCTAGAACTATACTACAAAGTATATATCTGACACTGGTTAAAAAATAAAAAAGTTGATCAGTGGAATAGATAGATTATGTTTACAATATACAGAAGCAATACAACATACAGAAACACAGTAGACTTGTATTTGACAAAACCAAAGACCCCAACTATTGGAGCAAGTACTACTGACAAAAACTGTTGGGAAAACTGAAATAGAGTTTGTTAAAAATTAGCTAGAAACCAACATCTTGTGCCATATGCCAAGATAAGCCCTAAATAAGAACATAACTTAGACATAAAAGTGACATCATAAACAATTTAAAGGAGAATAAAAAAACTACCTGTTGCATCCATAGCTAGGGGAAGACCAAACAAGCCATAAAAAGAATTACAGAAGGTAAAAGAGATAATTCTGATTACATAAAATTTAAAAGGTTTTGTAAAAATAAAACTGATTTAGCTAAAATTAGAAGAGAAGTAGCTAAATAGGGAAAAGAAATCTGTGCAGCAAGTTTCTATGATAAAGGACTCATTTCTAGGATATGTAGGAAACTGGTTCAAATTTATATGAATAAGAACCATTCTCCATTTAATAAACAGTAAAATGATATGAACAGGCAGTTTTCAGAGGAAGAAATCCAAGTTATCAGTAATAAGAAATGCAAACTAAAATAACTGAGGTTCTGACTCACACCCATCAGATTCAAAGTTGACAAAAAAAGAAAATGGCAAACAATGGAGGTACAATAGGAAAACAGGCACATTAATGAACTGTTGGCAAATGTGTAAATTGGTTCGGTCATTCTGGAGAGCAATCTGGAACAGTACTTCAAAAGTTATTGAACTGTACATACCCTTTGATTTAGCAATACCACCATTAGGTCTACACTTCCAAAGAGATTTTACACACACACACACACACACACACACACACACACACACGTATATATATTATGCATATAGATACATATATTTATGAAAAGAACTCAAGTACAAAAATATTAATAGTTATTTTTTTTCAGTGGCAAAGAACTGAAAACTGAAGTAGTTGTCCATCAATTTGTGAGAAAATGGATATTATCATATATTAATACAATGTGATTCCTTACAGCAAGACTTATATGAAATGATGTGGAAAAATGTATATAATAACAAGAATATTGTAAAGACAAACAATTTTGAAAGATTTAAAAGCGCTTATCAATGCAATAACCAACCACCATTTTAGAGGATTCATGATGCAACATGCTATTATTCATTCCCTGATCAAAAGGTGACAGACTCAGACGCATTGAGATACTTATTTTGGACATGACCAGTGCAGGAATTTGTTTGCTCAAACATGTTTGTAACAAGGGTTTTGTTTTTCTTTCTTTCTCAATTTGGGGAGAGGTGAGGAAAAGGGAGAGAAAGTAGATTTTAATGTATAGAAACAAAATAAATACTTTGATCTTTTATCTCTGGGCCTTGTTATCCTTATCTATAAAATTGGGGGTGGGAATAGTTAACTGCAATATTCCTCCAATCTCTAAATCCTACATTCTAGACTGTGCTTCATGCTAAGAGCAGAGAGAGTGCTGGATGTAGAGTCAATGTAGGGTTCCAATTCTACCTCTGACATTTACTCACTATGTGATCATGGGAAAGTCATTTAATCTCACTGCATCTCAGGTTCCTCATCTGTGAAATGGGAATTGTAGTATCTTCCTCATAGTTTTGTTAAGTAGAACATGCACTGAAGGGACTGTCCCAACTCATACTCACAGTGACAAGTTGGGTCCCCCTACCATGGCCACTAGGTTCTCTCAAGGCTGAGAGAGACACCCCAGCAGTGCTGAAGATTGTCTTCCTAATGCTATAGTTCACAATCCTCCGCCAGTGTGCTTCCACCCATAATTATGGATTGATTGTCCATTTATTTAGTCAGATTTAAGTAGCTTTTAGAAAGTTACTGTACCATTTACAGTTGTACAGTAATACCAATTGATCAAAATTATTCTCCCAAAAGTAAACAACACACTCTCTCACCAGTAATAGAGTCCAGGGGAAAGCGGGCTCAGGAGAGCACATGTAAGAGGGGAAACTCATAGCTCCTGGAAGCCCTTTGACTGGAGTCCTCAGGATGATCCCCTTGGGGTGGTGAAGTTTTCTGCTGGGCTCTCTGTAGAGCTAGGAATAGGAGTCCAGTCTGTCTTTGGCTCCCAATATAGACACAACTATCAACTGATCTAGGGACATTGCTAATATGCGAGTGGGAAGGTGGAAGTCTTTCTGACCTCCAAAGTTCCCAAGATCATCTTCTGCTCAAAGAGACAGGAGAGGGAAAAGGAAGAAGAAGGGACCAAGGCTGAGGATGAAATACCTCCCTTTCTCTAAGTGACTACTTCTAGGGTAGAAGGAGAGAGGATGATACTCTCCATCTTCGCTGCTCTATGGACTCTCCATGTCTTCACTGTTACACTGGCCTGTTATTATATAGAAGTCTCATGAAGCATATTTTCAATGAGCCTTTGAATGAACTGGAGTGATTTTACATAGGAAGAGGGAGGAAAAGGGTTCAGTGGCTTATTGAAAACATCAAAATTGATTAAGACCTTTTTATATTTGATTTTTAATACTTAGTTTTTAGGGTAAGGACTATCTTTTGCCTCTTTTTGTATCCCTAGCACTGAACACATTGCCTGGCACATAATAGATATTGACTGACTAACTGAAGCGTAAATAATTGGGAAGCTGGACACAAAGAATGGAAGAAA
Organism: Petaurus breviceps papuanus; assembly: GCF_028583685.1. NCBI lineage: Eukaryota > Metazoa > Chordata > Mammalia > Diprotodontia > Petauridae > Petaurus > Petaurus breviceps. The sequence goes on from NW_027185754.1 coordinate 2,790,042, forward strand.
AAACACATCTTAACTTTGTCTTGACATTGCTTGCTATAAAGTAGATTCGCTCAAAGACCACGTTCCATATTGGACGCCATCCAAAGGGTTAAAACAACTCAGTTCAATTCAATGAGAATTTATTTAGCAACTTCTATGTGACGGGCACTCTATTTGCTATGCACTGGGAAAACAAAGACAAAATGGGAAAACAGTCTCTGTCCTCAAGGTGCTGCTTACATTCTACTGACTGTGGAGGAGGGGGAAGGAACCTAACATATCAGATAAGTAAATATCAGATAATTTTCAGAGGTGAAAGCACTAAGAACTACAGAGTCCAATCAGTCAAGCAAAAAGCATTTATCAAACACCTACTATATGCCAGGCACTATGTTAGGTACAGGACAGTCAAAGACAAAAGCAAAAGAGTATCTGCCCACAAGGAACTTACATTACTGTGGTCTGAGGGGATGCACATACATATAAGTATATACAAAATACATATACGGCAGATAGAAGGTCCTTGAATTCAATTTGCAGGAAGCTAAAATTCTAGGAGTTGGAGGAGTGGAGGGAATGCTTTCTAGTTGTGGAGGACAATCAATGCAAAAGCACGGAGAAAAGAGATGAAGAGTCATACAAATAGTTAGGGAAGGCCTCATGTAGGAGGCAGCACCTTAGCCACTAAGAAGCAAAGGGTATAAGGAAGAACGTTTACTCCATAGCTAGGCTTGATAATCACCCCAAATCCCTTCTTGGTAGATTGTTTCACCTATGAGATAGCCTTTTTTTTTAAGGTCTTAATTCAAATCGGAAGTAACTGTGACATGGAAGGTACATCTTAATAAGTTTTATGGAATCAGGCTTGTTCCTTGTGTCTTGAAGCCAATAATAATAATTAATAGTCATACAGCACTTCAAATTTGCAAATCATTTTACATAATTGATCTCATTTGAGCTTTAAAAATTTTAAGAGTAGGGTCAATTGGGTATGTCAATCAAATTACTCCCACCTCACTCAAACTGAGTGATAAAATGCTATTCCAGTACCTTACCCAGTTGGAAACTCATCTTGATTGAATCAAATAAATCAATCAATAAACATTTATTAAGCTTTTACTATGTGCCAGACTAAGAGCTATGGATACAAAAAGAAACAAAAGATAGTCCTTACATTAAAAGCATTACAACTAAATATAAAAAGATACTGATCATTTTTGATGTTTTCAATAAGCCACTGAACCCTTTTCCTGTGTAACATCACTATATTGAAAACATGCTTCATGGGTCTTCTATATAATAATAGACCAGTACAACACTGAACAAAGGTAAAAGCCAGTCCCTGCCCTCAAGGAGCTGACAGTCATGATGAATGAATGATGAATTAGTCAGTTGAAATAACATGCAAACAATGATGCACAAACAAGATAGGTACAAGATAAATTGAAGATAATGAACTGTGGGAAGGCACTAGAAATAAGGGAGATCAGGAAGCCTTTTTGTAGAAGGTAGAATGCTAGCTGAGATTTCAGGTGTTCTTTCTGTTGAGCTGAAGCAATACTCATTTCCTCTCTATGTTAAATGAGATTTTGCAAAGCCTTTTGCAAAATTGAAAGTGCAGTAGAAGTTATTATTTTTTTATTGGTCTTCTCTTATCTTGCACACAAGGTAGAGTCTATAAGGCCACTCTGCCAAAGTTAAGATGTCTACCCATGGACTGGGCAATGAGATCACACAAACTTCATTCTGTTTAGGGCAATAGATAGTAGGCTCTTATAAACATAGACCTAGAACTGGAAAGGCCTTTAGAGGTCATCTAGTTCAACCCTCACATTTTGCAAATGAGGGAACTGAAGCCCAGAGAAGTTAAGTGAGTTGCCCAAGATCACCAGGAAACGAGTGACAGAAGCAGAATGTGAACTCATGGCAGGTTCTTTCAGCTTAGGGTCTTTGGCATTTAACATGAGTCTCAAATTAAGACCTTGAACATGAGTGGATGTGCTACATAGATTTCTCTGATCTCTTTTGGGTTCGATAAACATTTTATGAAACTCTGAGGCAAATGTTTGTTTGATTTCTACATATAATAGAAATAACAATATTAATAATAATAACTGATCACTACCTAGAGACAGCATCTAGTGTGATTAATTATAGCTCTGTTGACACCACAACTCTAGCTTATATACAAGGTAAGAGAAGACTAATAGAAAAAGAATAACTTTTATTTCACTTTCAAATTCACAAAGGGCTTTGAATAATCTCATTTAAGTTTCAAATGAGAAGACTGTGGAAGAAATACTATTATCCTCATTTTAAAGAAGAAGAAAGTGAAGCTCAAAAGTTAAGTGACTTGCTTATGGTCACTCAGCTGGTAGATGTCAGAGGTAAGATTTGAACCCAGTTCTCCTGAATTGAAGCCCAACACTAACCACTGTACTAGGTGCCTTTAAGCAGCATTCTGGAACATTTCTGCCCTTGGGAATGTTTGACAGCTTCCATTTGCAACAGCCTGAAAGAGACCATCTCTCCTTCAGCGGAATGCATTGTCAGCTGTTGAGCAGTGGAGCTGATTGCAAAAACCAGTCAGCTCTCTGGCTTCTCCTGAGTCATGTATTCCCAGCTGGCTTCATTATTTGATTTGAAATGAACATCAAACACCCATATTCAAATGTGAGTATGCAACATGCCCCAAAGCCAAATACACATCTAAAAAAAAAAAAACCTTGCTTAACTGGAAACCAACTAACAGGTGCCCTCAATTAACCAGAATGTGCCCACTTTGCTTTCCACATTTAAGGGGAAACAGTAGATGACAAGTATTGACAAGAGTGACTTTCTAAAAAAACCTACATCCAGGTCATAATTAAAGGTCACCTCAGAACTAGATCTCCTACACCTTCTGTATGTACAGGCTCATGCAATACCTGGTATTTAGAGTGATGATTCAAGGCTTCTGAGAGTCACTTCACCTTAGGGGGGCTGAAACTCAAAAAAATTTAGAGTTGATGCTACATCCCCAATGTGGAAGACTTTCTTTTTGCCCAGTCTCTACATGGCTATGAATTCATTCTATTCATTCTCTTCTAATAAAGCCATGATAAAATGATCCTGGAATCATAGAGTTAGAGCTAGATATTAAAGGCTATCAAGTCCAGTCTCCTCGTTTGATTGGTGAGGAAACTGAGACCTATGGAGGTTAAATTCACACAGGGAAAGGAGGAGGGGACAAGCATATAACAAGTGCCTACCACATGTCAAGCACTTTTCAAATATGATCTCACTTGAGCCTCATAACAACCCCAACAGGTAAGTGTTATTATTATCCCTGTTTTACTGTTGAGGAAACTGAGGCAGACATGTTAAATGACTTGCCCAGGTTTACACAGCTAGTGAATATCTGTAATTGAATTTGGACATGTCTTGCCGACTCTAGGCTCCCCATTCTATCCCCACTGTGTTAGCTAGTTACCAGATTCTGACTGTAGAGCCCATGTTCTTCCTATGACTTCTCCCTTCCTAAGCGGGGGGGGGAGGGAGAAGTCATAGGAGGGAGGAGGGGGAGAAAGAGAGACAGAGAGAGCCAGAGAGAGACAGAGAGAGAGAAGAAGAGACAGAGAGACAGAGGGGGGAGGGAGGAAAGAAGGAAGGAAGGAAGGAAGGAAGGAAGGAAGGAAGGAAGGAAGGAAGGAAGGAAGGAAGGAAGGAAGGAAGGAAGGAAGGAAGGAAGGAAGGAAGGAAGGAAGGAAGGAAAGAAAGAAAAGTCTCACATATACTTGGGAGATAGACTTCAAATTTCATTGCTGTACTCTGGCTATGGGGCCATATTCTTTAATTCAGAGATTTTCAAACTTTTTGGTCCCAGGAACCCTTCAATTATTTAGGGCCCCCAAATAGCTTTCTGTTTGTGTGAATTATATCTATTGCTATTTACCACATTAGAAATCAAAAGGTACATTTTACAAATATTTGTTAATTCATTTTAAAATAACAATAATGAATTCATTACATAACATAAATAACATTTTATTAAACATAATTATATTTCCAAAATAAGAAAAAAGTAAGAAGAGTAACATTGTTTTACATGTTTTTGCAAATCCCTTATATATCTGATTTAATAGAAGTCAGCTGGATTCTCATATCTGCTTCTGCATTCAATCTGTTGCTATAGATTGTTTTGATTGGAGCCTATAAAGAAAATCTGACTTTACACAGTTATATAGTTGGAAAAGGAGAGAATATTTTAGTTGAAAATAACATCTTTTTTTTTAAATAACATTTTATTTTCCCCTGGTTACATATGAGGAAAATTTTAACATTCATTTTAAAAAATTGAGTTCCAAATTTTCTCTCCCTCCCTCACGTGGGTCCTCCCTGAGATAGTAAGCTTTGAAATAGGTTCAATACATGTTCAATCATGCAAAATATGCAAATAACATCTTAATATTATTATGAAAATAGTTTTGACTTCATAAACCCCCTGAGAAGTTCCAGGGTACCCTGTATATTCAGGGACCAAACTGTAAGAACTGCTACTCTAACTTAAGGTCACCAACCCACAGAGAATGGCATAGAAGATGGAAGGGACAAGAGAATGTGTTTGAACCAGACCAAGAGAATAATCAAGGGACTGCAGATTAAATAGAAGATCTGTGTTGAAGTCCTGTCTTGGCTGTGTGACCTTGGGCTCGTTATGCCCCCAGATGACTCTAAGACAGTAAGGTATAGATGAGTTGGCATTATTCTACACTGGGAGTTTCCTACACTGATAAAATCAAGTGTATGTCTATTAGGATAGATCAGGACACACTTCCCCACCCTCTCCCTACCCTCCACCCCAAGAATGAAAGAGAGGGAGACAGAAAAACAGAAGAATAGAGGCAGAGAGTGACAGATACAGACAGACAGACAGATAGATGCAAAGTCAGGAGAAACTGGATCTAAGTGTAGCAAAGGGGAAAGGAAATTCCCATTAGATTGTGTCAAATCTGTTTAAAAAAAGAATTAACCTCCAATTATAGTTATTCTATTGTCTGCCAACTTGTACTCAGTTATTACAAGTGGGGTGTGTCTGTTACTATTCTGAAGTGAGAGTTCCTTGACTTCCTGAAAGAATGTGTGGGGCACATTGAGAGACAGGATAGGAAAGTACACTGAAGGATGTGATAAGAGTGGATATGATTGAAGCAAAAGACAATTAGACTCGTATCTGCCCCCATGATAACATGGATTATCTCCTGTGGTATTGAGAGAGAAGGTGATTATAACCCCAGAGTTTAGCACAGGAAAGAGTTTAAAGACACATCACCAACACATACATACATACATCAAACTAATCAAAAATGCAGCATTTATTAAGTTCCTACTGTATTCCAGGCACTGTGCTAAGTGCCAGAGATAGAAAGACAAGAAGAAAACAGGTTCTGCTCTCAAGGAGTCAACACATACACACAAATATATTCAGTACAAAATACATACAAGATAAGAACAAAGGAGAGGGAGGGCGAAGGGAAGAAGGGCACACACTAAAACAGCTGTTAATTGGCTAACCCGAGTTAAAGCAATGTTAGTGGGTGGTACCCTGTTTTGACCTGGCCCTCCAGTGAGCAGCAACCTACTATATCCAGAAGCTGCCCATTCCACCTTTGGATAGATCTTAATTGTCAGGAAGTTCTTCTTGATTAAGCCTGAATGTCTACACATTACACCCTCTTCCATCAGACAGTCCTTCAAATACTTTGAAAAGAGCTATAAGGAGTCTACACTGCTTCTCCAGTCTAAACATTCCTGATTCCTTCAACTACTCTTCATATGATCTGAAATCAAGGCCCTCCCACATTTTGTTTGCCTTTCTTTGTATATTTTCCAGTGATCCATGCCCTCTTTAAACTCTAGTCCCCAGAACTGAACACAGTACCTCAGTTTCAGTCATACCGAGGCAGAGGACAGAACTCTCACCCTCTCATTTCTTGAAGCTTTATCTCTTAGGGCAGCCCAAGATCACTTTAGGTTTTGGGGGCTGTCCTTAAGTTCTGTCAGAAGGTGGAGGATAGCGAGATATCACTAGTTGCCTTATTTTTCCATGTTGTGGTTAGACAACTTCTGAGCTATGTGTCAGGGTAGGTTGAGACACCTTCACACATATTGAGTCATGCAGTGAAAACTCTTAATATGCAGCAGACTGTTTTGTCAGTTGCTCTTTGGAGGTCATTGGGTACACATCATTATTATATTTAATCCTGTTTACTCAAGCATTTGGAATTTTGCAACTAATGATGTCCATTACTTACATTCCCAGCCTGCCTTGTGTGCATCTAAATAGTTTTTGTCATATATGTGGAGAACTTTGAAAACTCAGAGATGAAATTTTATTTCTCTGGTTAAGAAAGCATTTGCACTCTATTTTGGTTGTAAAATAGGAGATCATGGTAAGGTCTGGGCCCCTCACTTGTGCTGAATCACTTGGATTAGATACTACCTGATTGGAAATATGGATCATGGGATAAGAGAATCATAGATTTATAGATAAGATCGACCTTAGGAGTCAAGTCCAACCCTCTCATTATTACAGATGAGGAAACTGAGGCTCAGAAAAATTAAGTGTTTTGTCCAGGGTCACACTATTGCTAAATGTCAGAAGGCAGTATTTGAACTCAGGTCCTTTGGATCTGAAGGCCATTCACTACACCATTCTGCCATGACAGATTATATTCAGAAGTCCAATTGACTTTAGCCCTTTTGTTGCTCAGAACTCCCAAATGCAAATGATTCACCAGTCTCGGGATTTCTAGTAGCAGATATTACAGGCACAAGGCACTATGCCTGGTTAGCAGGTTTGTGGGTTGTTTTTTTTTTTTTTAATGGCTCCAAAGGAAAGAATTCATTCTAGGGAAGAAATAGATGGCAAGCTAACCACTGATTAGTCCTGAAGAAGTTTTCTTAGCACTGTTGCACATCAAACTTGGTTTATTAATGCATGCAGCTTTGCTTTATCTAAAAAAATTAATTTCTAAGAATCAATGAGGGTAATAAAGATGAGAAGATATTCGTGGCCCTCAAATAAGAGACATGATGAAAGATGGAAAATTTGAAGAAGCTCAATGAAATTGAAACAGCTGCATGGAAATGAATTTTAAGTGAACTGAAAATTTATTGGGAAACTACAGGACCAGAAGTTTAAAAAAAAATTTCCAATGTTATTCTTAAATCCTATGAAGTTATATAACATGCCACTCAAAGCCTCATTTCTTGGATTTACATTTGGATTTTTCCCTAGGAAATGTAAGCACTATCAGTGATAAGCAGAAGAAATGCTTCCATTGAGAAATCTTCTAAGGCTAAAAATATGATATCTGTACAAATGGAGACCTATAGACTGATTGGGACAGAAGGAGGCCACAGTCAAAGTTCTATGTGGAACTCTCCAAGCCTTGTATCATGTGTTAAACAAAGACTATTTTATTGAGTAAGACACAATTTTTAAAAAATTATATAATACTGATTCCTATAAAAGTAGAAGTGGCATGCAAAATTTATATGTATATGTATATGTCACTTCTAGATATGACAGAAATAAAACCTTTTTTTTCCTGTTGTTTTCCAAAACAATTAGGCCACAAATAAACAACATGCATAGCTTCATAAAGATAAATCTGGTGTAGAATGGAAGGTGTCATTGTGGTTTTGGAGCAGAGTGGGGGAAAGGAAAGCCAAATAGGAACAAGGTCTGGCCTCTAAATCAGAAGATTCAAAAGCTAAATTAGGCCTAGAGAGATTTCACTAAAAATTAGGAGAATTCACTAACAAGCCTAGTTACCATCCAGTTTAGGATGGAAAGACGCATATAACCATTCACATAGATCTGGAAAAAGCCCAAAGGAAAAAAGAAGCCTGGAGAATTCCCCAGATGTCCTTTGTTCCCAATAAACTCTGAACTTAGGTCTGGGTATTATCCATTTAGCACTCCTAAGGTCTGAGTGTTCTCTTCTGACACAGGCTTTTTTATATTCCGCCAGTGTAACCAGGTTAGTCAGGCATGAGGGTTCCCTACACAAGTGCCTTCAGCTATCTGGACCTCAGTTTTCCTACTTATTAAAATGAAAAGCTAAGGCTAAATGATCTCTAAGATCCCTTTTGGCTATAAGAGTTTGAATCCTGGAAAAAATCTACTCTCCCTTCTGAGTCCTCAGATCATAGTTTATCTCCAGCCTGATCCTTTCAAGCCTATGGAAGGCAGCTGTACACTTGTGAATCTAATTCTGATATATCTTTCCACTACTGACCCAGACTGGACATCAGCTTTGTTTCCACAAATGACTTGGGGGTTGGAGTTTCCATTTTTTTTATTTTATGGGCTAAATGCATTCCTTCTAGAAACAGTCTTATTTTTATAATGAGACTTGGCCAATGGAAGCCCCATCCCCAGAGCACAGGTACACAAGTCCTATCTGTTGCTGGTCCATTTGGAAAACACTAGGGAGTCTGTTTCCAGAAAGGTGTGACAACATGTCATGGAAGGGCCCAGCAAACTGCTTCATAGAATTTTTTTGTCATTTGTTCTAGTTATATAACTGCCTGCTGAAGGGAGGGACACAGAATCTGGATTTTGGAAGTGAAGTGGTCATAAACAAATACTTGGTAGAAACTGCTTTAAGCTTGAACCCACTCCCCCCAAGGACCAAGGTGGTTTAGGTAGTGTGCCCTCAAATAATGGAGGGAAATGCCTTGTAAGTGTTTATCTTACTATAGCTTCATAGTAAATATCCCTTTGTAAAAGTTAATTGATATTAATTGATTAAATGACATACAAGCGCTAATGGTTAAAACTTGGGCGAATATACTAGAATGGACTTCTAACATTAGAGAAAAATCACCCCAACTTCCCAGGGGTATACCTACAGCCATAAGTGGTAGATATAACCAGCAGAGATTTGGAAACCTGACTCATCTGTGAGAGTGAGGATAAAGATAAGGCTACACAGAGTTTATAAGGTCTCTTCTTTAATATTTTCATGAATCTATGATCTCATCGATATGAATACTCCCTTCTAATCTCTCATTCTGCATTTTCCTCATCCATGTCCTCCTGTAAATCAGAGGCGGGTTCTCTCAATATGCAGGGTTCCTTCCTCCAGATCTTTCACACTTGTGAGGGTATTCATGACACACACAGGCTGTCCATTAATTATGCCCTGATGCCATAACTGACTCAACTTCTTAGTCTTAATTAATTAAAGATCATGATCTAAGATCATTGGTAAAAATTCATCACTCCATTTTCTTGAATAGTAGGGCAAGTTAAGCCAAATTACTTATCAATGTTTCATGAAATCATGTGAAAAGTGTTGCTAATTTCTACTCTGTGGTTCTGACCATAGCTGATGAAGATAGCAAACCCTATAGGACTTCCAGACCATATATGTGCCCCTTATGTGCAGCAACTGGCCAGGTTTTATGTACATAGAAGACTTTTCTTAAAGTTGCATGTATAACTTTCTCCAAGCCTTGACATGCACTGCCTATCCTGCACTATGCAATATTCACCATCCCTTCTCTACCTGTCTCCCCTTGCTTCCTCCCCTCCCCAGCGAGGAGAATTCATCATAGCTTTCTTTAAAGGAATGTTTTGAGCAACAGTTTGTGTGTGTGTGTGTGTGTGTGTGTGTGTGTGTGTGTATGACCTTAGGCAAGTCACTTAGCCTCTGAGCCTCATTTACCTCATCCTTAAAATTAAGAGGTTGGGCTAGATGTCCCCTGAGGTTAATTCCAGCTCGTATTATCTATGAAGAGGCAGAAACTAAGAAAAACTAGACCTCTACCTGGAAATTATGTTCAAAATTTTAATTTGCATAGCTATCTTTTGTGTTTATATCACCTTAATTTGGGAATATATTTCCCCCTTCTTCCCTTACCCAGCAATCATCCCCTATAGAAAAAAAATAGAAAAGAAAAAGAAGGGGGTGGGAGGAGGAGTTCAATAAAACTAATAAATACATCTCCAGTGTAGTAAGGGAGGTAGTTTTCTCATCTCTTCTTCTGGAACAAGTCTGGTCATTATAATTATACAGAATTTCACTTCTGGAAACTCAATTCAGAATGTTCAATGTTTGCACTCAGGTACTACTATTACTACTACTGCTGCTACTACTACTACTACTATCACCACCACCACCACCATGACTACTACTACAACTAATAATAATAATAATAATGTATATATCACTGTCAATGTTCCAGGCACTGTGCTAAGTGCTTTATAATTATTATTTCATTTGATCCTCACAACAATCCTGGGATGTAGGTGCTATAATTAACCCCATTTTACAGATGAGGAAACTGAGGCAAATAGCTATTAAATGACTTGCCCAAGATCACACAGTGTGTGCTGTCAGATTTTAATGTAGGTCTTTTTACTCCAGGCCCAGCCCTCTATCCACTGGGTCCGCTCACACCTCTCATTCTTATTCACAGAGATTAAGTTATTCACTCTTATACAAAGACAATGCAAGATGACCTATACAATGCCCAGATTTCCTCTCTAATGCTGACAGGCCAAGTTTTCCCACATGTGTGACTCTTGCTATGGGGAGAAAATGCCAGAGCTGTCAATGGCCAGATGTGGAGAGCTTCTATTGCACAGAATTATGGGAAGTTTGTGTTGCCCATGGAGGATATCAGGCCAAGTTCTCATCTGTTCTAAACACTAGTCTGGATTTTGCTCTCCATGGAAAGAGCCAATGTCCAAATCATAATGTTTACTTTCTGCTCTCCATTGCTTTCCCATGGCCAACTCTGAAAGGTCTCCTTCTCATGCGTTCCTTTGCTTGGGAGAAGAGAGTGTAGTTAGGAATCACTATGGACTGTGCCTTTCATTTGTTTATTTGAGACTTAAGCTCAAAAAGCCAGATCCAATCTTCAGAAGCTTATCTTTATGGTTTCCATTTTATTGAATCTCATTTTGCTAATTCCTTGTGATTCCACACTAGCTATTAGACATAATGTGCTCTTTATTGGTTTACCCTTAGTAATATGTTAATTGATAGCTCTTATTGCTTGAAAATCATGTAGTTCCTACATTGGGAATCCCAAAAAAATTAATGATTCCCAACAAGATTTGAAATATGGATATAGGCAGGAATTTGTAGATTCCTACCCACCCCAAAAAATGTTTTTGAGGAGTGGTGAGCTAGCATTTGAATATAGCACTCCTGGGTTAGTTTATAAAGGAATGGAACTTGAGTGATGGTGGGTGGGGGAGGTGAATGGGGCAAAGCTGTACAAAGCTTGTTGCCGCCTGGAAAACCCATTTTGTGACAGGTGGTGCTATGGGAGCTCACTGAATCTGCTTGTTTCTGGCACCCTAAAGCTAGGCTGCACCCCGGCAACCTCATGTTCAGCTATTTGTAAACTAAGCAGGGGCCTAAGAAACATCCCGTTCACAAGGAAAACATTGATTTGAAGAGGCTTGGAGAGGGTCTTGAGCATCAATGAGCACTGAAGGGCCTTCTTAAACTGACACAATGAATTAGTTCAAAACCTGTGACAGCTCTGCAGATTACCCACCTCCCGACAAAGGCGGAGCGTTCTGGTTCCCTTCATGAAAACATAGATAAAAATTGTGTTCTTCTCCTCTAATGAGGCAAGCTCAGATATAAGTCAATAGAGCAATTCATTAACAAATCTAATGAAATCCCCCCGGGTTACCAATGAGATGGCAGTGGAAGTGGCTGGGCTATGAAAGGTCTCCCTTTGGTGGAGATGTCCATATGTTAAGGGTCAGAGAGCTGAGTGGTTTGCTCTGTTTGCTATTCAGAGTACACATATGGCAGTTAAGGTCACTGTTATCAGACACTTTCTCTGTACACAAAACAAAATTTCCATATGGTCCATGAAAATGGATCCGCTCAGCTCCTGGGCAGCTTCCCACGGCTCTCTCTTTGTGCGGCACTGGTTAGAAGTGTAAAAGAGGGTGTGAGGGGTTACCTCGTCAGTCAATTGGACTCACTGCTTTGTGCGTCAGTCCAATTTAGGGCAAATCTGCATCACTTTCTCCCCCTGTCTTTCAGGCACAAATGCTCATGTCAGTCTATTAGAACGTGATGGAAGTACTGATCGCTGCCTCTGCATTTCAATCCTTTTGAAACGGCAATGACCTGCTGAAGAGGATTTCGTGGGCAAGGGCCTTCACGAGACTCTTTCAAATCCACATAAATAAAGCCCTTTACTGGCTTAAAATGGCCCCTCAGATTTAGCACCACAGAGCCCACTAAAAAAAAAAAAAGCACAACACGATTGTCATGGATATTACATGATGGTAACAAGAACAGGCCAAGAAGACAAGTCTCCAGGCTGAACAAAACTAGACCAGACTTTTTTTTTTCTTTTTACGATTTGGGCTTCAGATTGCTGACAGCCCAGTAAATAGGCTGTTTAACCCTTTGAAAGTGAATAAAGAGGGTGTAGACAAATGCTTTCTGATGGAGTTTGTGCATGTAATGGGCAAGAAAGTACACACTCTTGAGTGCTTTGGGGAATTTGGGAGGTGGGGGCAGGGGGTGATGTGAGCAGCAGAATTCATTCTTATAGTGTGATCAAGAGGCACTACTGAATTTCTTATGCCTTTACTAGAATGCAGAACACCAGGCCTGAAAGGCACAGGTGATGATGCTGGTAATAATGCCTTTAATATTCCAGTTATACTCTCTTGGCCTCTTATAGTCCTAGGGAAAGTCTGGGTGATGGACATACATCCATCTCATTACCTACCTCCCATCCCAGGACATACATGGCTTCCATGCTAGAGGCATTCCCATTTGCAACCTTGGGTCTCTGCTCCATCTTCCCACTGTTTTCTCTTAAAAGCAAAAACACTAAAGCCTTAGGTGCAAAGGAACTTTTCTGCAGACCCAAGGAACTGAAATAACCTGCTGATGAAAACTGCCTCCTAGAAATTAAAAATTATATCTATTGCCTTTAATTTTAGAAAGCTGTTTGGGTTACTACTTGAATGGGTCCCTTGTTGCACACAATTTCTGCGGCTTGGCAGCCACAGGATTTTCATAAATCCAAATACTACTGTTCCTAACCTCTGACCATGCTTTAACTGGAAAGGGCTTTTTAAAATTCATTTAACTTATTTTAATTGTTTTTGGAGTGCATGAGTGGTGGGGAGGGGTGGGGAGAGCATTCTTTGGCCAGCTTCATTGACGGGGAACTCTGCCTGCCCGCCTGCCTGCCTGAGTTCCCTCTGCCATTCACAGACACTCCTCATGAAAATGTATGTGGGCCTTACGCTCTGCCTTCAGTAATTGTAATATTTCTCCCTTACTGTTTATGTCAGAGAGTCATTTCTGGGAGATGCTGACACGTTTGACATGTGCAGCATTGCACACATTAGGTGGTCCTTAGATAATTTTCAGACAAAGTTTGGTTGTTATAGCACAAGCTCAGCCCCGTTTCCAAGCTCTCAAAGTGAAAGGAAACACGCCACCTTCATTTATTTGGCAGCTATCATAGTCTCTGCTTGTTGGCTATCTTTCTAAGAACTCACCCTGTATGTCTGGTTAGACTGTAAACTCCTTGAGGGCAGGGACTATCTTGTCATCCCTGTATCTCTCCCCAGAACTTAGCATACTGCTAGATATAAAGTAAGTGCTTGATACTTATTGATTGATGTGGGGGGGGGGGGGGGGGGGAAGGGGGGGGGAAGGGGGAGGTACTTTCTCAAGAGGTAGAGGTGATGGAGGGACACATATGGACACCTACAATATTCTACTTCTTTTCCATTATACAAGGACAGTATCGTTGACTGCTCCCATCACATTTTGACTTAATTCCTTATATTTTCACAATGTCTTTTCACAGCCTGCGCTTTCATTTCAGGTGAGATCAATCTGTGTTAAGAAATCTATTATAATCACTTGTGTTTTACTACAGTGAAATAAATGAGCAGTTTCCATCACCTGGCTTAATAGCTCTTACTTTGATTGCAAGGAGTAGCAAATCAATGGCTGGTGAAAGAAAGGACCATTTATAATAACTTACACTTTAGGTATGTGATCCCTAAGTTATTACAAATTATAAGGTTAAGACCTCTTAGAGGAATCCTAGCTACTTAAAAATGTAAAACTCCAGGGGTAAAGAGCATAGGCACTAATGAGCTGTAGGCTACTAAATACCAGAATCTGAGGAGAGATGTTTTATATTCAAGAGTACTGGTGAATAAAAACCAGTTTATGAAGTATTTAAGACATAATTAAATTCCTATGTGGAAAGGAGGGAGATAAGTAGGGCGTGCTTAGATGATGGGTGGGGGAGAAGGGCAGAGAATGGTTGGGCAGGGTGGGAGAAGGCCCTGGGATATGTGCAGGAAAGACAGCAAAGGGAGGAAGAAGGCAACGATGATGGAAACAGAGTAGGGACAAAACCAGAAATGAGTTGACACTGCCCTTTCAGCAGCTAACATGGGCCGAGGTCCAGAAATAAGTCGACATTGCCCTTTCAGCAGCTAACATGGGCCGAGGTTGCCTGGTCGTCTGGTGCAGAACTATAAGAGAGATTTCTTGGAAAGCTTCATTATGTAAAAATAGCACCAAGTTACAACAGCATAGCCCATCATTCTTTGAATGGAAAAAGAAAAGCATTTCCACTGGCAGCATGTGATGGGGCTGGGGGTTGGGAGTAGGGGAGGGAGGAGGGGAAAGGAACCCTTTCATAAAGTATTTCTATTAAAACCTCTAAGAAAATATACTTGGAAGAAGAGACATAAAGCATTTATTTTCCCCCATGGAAATGTAAACATAAGAGGTAAAAGATGAAGGAAAAGTTAAGAGAACAAATTGACCCAAACCAATTAAACAGAAAGTACCTGCATGCTGGGGACCACTGGTGACCACTGGATTCATTGTATACATCCCTGTGAGTCACGTGGGCATAAGCAGTGCCCACCTAGGACCCTCTCTATTAAATGTCCCCACAGCGCCTTACCAAAGAAAGAGCATTTGAGCAAGTAAACAGCTCCCAGAGGCAGATATGGAGCTGATGAAGTTCAGACTGCTGTTCAAAGATTTCCTGGGTATGTGAAATGACGATTCTCAGGTTATTTCTGTTGCCTGGCTTTTGTCGGTCTGAACATAGACCTCATCTACACAATCTTCCCAGTTTTCCTCCTCACTTTCCCTTGGTAATGGTCCCCAGTGAGTCCCATCATGCTGGCTTCACTTGCTTGTCAGGATCCCAGCTACCTGGGATCCTAAACCAGAAGTGGACCCCATTCTAATTAATAACACTAAGTTCCCACACCAAAATAGTCTATTTGGTGAGAGCTCCTGTTTGTTCAACACAAATCTCCTACTGTCTGGTCAGTGAAGGTCTGAGCTCCCCATTTAAAATTAAATTATGCTTGTGATAATATTGTCTTGAGCTTACAGTTGCTGACATGGATATTGACAAAGACTTAGCCAGTGTTTTAATAAGAAAACAAAACACAGGAAATACTCCTGAGTTTCCAGGTGGATCATTAACAAGCGGCCTCGGAGGGCCGAGACTGGCAGCAGGCAGAGGGAATGCATCACAGTTCGTCATACGACTTAAACTTCTTTTGACATCTAGTTATGTCGAAATGTGACTGATCACCTAGGGGTTCGGGCTCCTGTGAGGGAAAAGTTCACTGACAGACAGCGTACGAAGTGGATCTTAAATGAGAATCAAGAGAAAGCAGCATTCCAGCGACTTGACAGTCTGCAGCTGCTACCTGGCCCTGCCTAACGAAGCCAGACCTGCTCTGCTGAACAGTTATATTAGCATCTGTATGCTTCTGTCTCATTATCACACATCTGCCCACCTTTATTCCAGGAACGCTCCTTCTGATCTGACAGTTCAGGCATTGTCAGTGAATAGATATTATGGAATCAGGGTACAGGGGCTTACAGTGTTCTCTTTTATTTTCTAAAGATGGTTGTACAGTTTGACAGTCTAATGCCACCGAGGCAAAAAGAAAAAAAAAAAGAAAAAAGGTAATTAACATATTGGGCAGTTCCTAAACAAAGCCGAGACAGTTTTGTGGGATAAACTACCACTAGACAGAGTAGGATTCTTAGTGTTCCTGAAATATCAAAGCTTTTGAAGGCCTGCAAACCCTACCTCGCCCTTCCAACCCTCCACCCCATCCCCTCCACCCCAGTCCAGAAGTGGACCTTTAACCAGACCCACATTTCTGATAGAAAGTTGGGTTTGGGATTCTGATCAAACTTAACCACTGGGCTGAATGACCATCCAAGTTCAACATCTCTGAAGATGAAATAAGAACACCTCTTCTACCCCCTCACATAATTTTTTTTTTACTGGTCATTAAAATCTCACACATTAAAATCCTCATACACCTAGCCCCACTTAGTCTAGCTCTCTAGACAGAAGCTTCCAATTCTACCCCAGAGTCTTTAAGTGTGACTCAAATGTGCCAATATATTAAATAAGGGCACTTGTTTCTTTGACTTTCATAGTTAAGAAGTGATCAGGTTTCTGATAAATCTGCTTTCCTCTTTCCCTGGAGGAAATAGTATTTTGAGGGTACAACTGTACCTTGAATCCCACTCAGAGGTCCAGATTTCTTTTCACCATTTTCCCCTGCTTGGGGAGTTCTAGGTGATGGCTCTGGTCCAAGGTAAGCCAGGGAGGCAGATGGCAATCTCACAAAACATCTATAAAATATTGCTCTAGCAAGCCCACCACTCCAGACACACAGGAATCTTCTTCCTAACACAGGAGAAACAATGGAATTTGGTAGAGAGGGCCTACAGCTCCCAATGAGAATCCAATCCCAAGAGACCTCAACTTGAATTTAAAATTGCATAATGAATAAGCCCCGTTACCCTAAGAAGATGATTTGAGGAGTTACATTTATAGCCAATAAGGAAACTCCTGGCTTTCCTCATGGCAATCAGGGCTTTCATCCCCATGCTATTTCTTTGTTCTCCAGCTTGTGGGAGGGTTTGTATGGGTTAATGGAAAAATTACTGCTATTTTGCAACAATGCAATCAAAGTCAGTTCAGCGTACACTGATAAAGTAAGTATAGCTTATTCAGATTGGACTGGCAGGCCTGAACTCACAATTGCAAAGTTTGAATACAAAATAAGATATTCATTTAAAAAAAAAAAAGGAATCCGTTGTCATTCATTCTAAAAAGGCATTACAGACTGTCGACACTGTACAGAAAAATAGGAGATGTTGACCTTTTTATTATAGACTTTTCTCTACCGTTGCCCTCCTTTCAACTGCACCCCCCCCCCTTCAGCCCCCCATACACACACTCTTCAGCTGTATGTTATCTCAAATAATTACCCTGTGCTTCTGGCTGTCCCTAGTGACTTCTGCTGCTAAAAAAGCTACTCATTGTCGGAGAGTGAAGAGGGATTTCAAACCTGCTTCTTGTGGCCCAGCAACAGCTCTTAATTAACCACTCAGGTATTGTGGAGACTCCCAGCCCAGCTCCCATCCATATGGCAGAAACATGTCCGCAGTGATAATCATGGAAGGAAATATTGTATCAAAAAAAAAAAAAAGAGCTCACAGAACAGAAAGCTTGCGCAAATTATTTTTAATGATTCTCCTCTGGTGAGCCAACTTATTTGTTATTACTAGCGGAGGGGGCCAGATTTATTTGTCCTTGATTCCCCTCACCCCTCCCTCCCTTTGGCCCCCTCTTGCTGGGTTCACCCAACCCTAAATCTGATCCTTAACACTGCCAGAAAGAGAGTGCCCCAGGTAGTAAAGGAGTCCCTCTAGACTTCCTAAAAAGCTTTAGTCATTGTGATTGCCACAAGCTTTTGTTACTGCAGGGTGACTTGCTTTTACACACACACACACACACACACACACACACACACACGTGTGTGTGTGTGTGAATATGTACTCACATGCTCCCAAGAACAAGTTGTTTTAAATATCTTGACTAACGTTCTATCTGCAGTGCCACACATATCTGGTATATCATGTTCTTTTTTTTTGGGGGGGGGGCGAAAGCAAGTTTATAAACCTAATTAAAAATGAAGTTGCATTTACATTGTAAAATACCCGCTTCCACCAGCACACGGTGTCACCAGGCATTATGTACGATTTTACTTTGCGACAGAAACCATTACATTTAAAAATTCATTACAGCAAGGTTAGTTAGACACATGATGGATGCAGTTTTAATCCTGCCATATATTATTACAGTTAAAATGTAAATGATGAAAAATATTTTGTGCTTATCAGCATTTATGTGGCAATGTGTTTCACAGTGATATATGGAGTTATATTTCTATTATTGTGATGAAACAGAATGAAACACAAAAAAGATGAAGTGTTTATTAAAACATGGTTACTTGTGATAACATATTCCTGTTGTACATAGTTTTAAACATATTCACTGAGGGCATTTGTCCAAAACAACCGTGAAATGTGTTTGCTGTGCAAATCGTTCTAAGTTTTTTCTCTTGTTACACTGATTACAGCTCTTTTTAATAGGCTAATATTAATTCAGAATCATGTAAAATGTGAACTGAGCAGCAGAGTTTTCTATCATGCATAGCTAAAAATGCATGTGAGTGTGTGTATGTGCACATACATGTAGACATGGACCTATGACCTATATAAGTTGCAGGTAAATGCATTACCTGAAGGAAACATGCCAGGCAAAATGGGCATGTCCAAATGGAACCACCAATTATACCAATATGACTTTACATGTTTATATCATGGTATATAAATGAAAATAATACACATATGCATGTATATACACCTAATAATAATTATGATTAATGAAATGGAATACAAATCCAGATTCTACTTCAAAATCAGGTTGTAACAAAAAAACGAATGTTTGGGGTTCCATGACATAGCCCTAAAATAGTGAGTCAGGTAAGGTACTTGAAATATCGCCATGCTGACATGACTGCTAAATTGTCCCCAAAGAGAGACTAGATCAGTACAGATCCTTTACTGGGTTAGCCTGGAAAGTTACTTCCTAAACTATGTTTTTGCCAATTTCCCACCCTCCTCACCCTCCACAACCCCTTTTTGGCAAGATGCAGAACAATGGATATAATACAACTGCAAAATGAAATACGATTTCATAAGAAAATGAATCATTGTCATAGTAAAAAAAAAAGAAAAAGAAAATTTATGAATAAATTACATCTTTAAAGAAAAATAACATCGTGCCTTCCTGAACACTTTCTCTAGATCGGCATTTGGATTTGGGTATTTAATAAATAGTTCACTCAAGTGCCCATTTCCTCATCACTTTCAGAGTATAATACCGTAATAATGTTTATCCAGTTACCAAGGAAAAGAAATATCATTTGTACAGCAGTCCATGGTTACCTAATTTGTTGCATAAATTGTGACTTTTTCTCCCTCCTTCTGCTGATGACAGAATCGTTTAATAAATTTGGAATTGGCCAGCCCTGAAAATTGGTTCCACATTCTCCCCCTTTGGTTCAGTTTGCTAAGAGTCCCCAGAGTGAAAGCGACGTAGGCTTAATGCAAATTTCCGTCAGCTTTGTTTCCTTTCTTTTCTTCTCTCCGCCCCCCTCCCTTTTTAACATCTGCTTGTAAGAGGATGTTGCTGTGTACATTAGCACTGTAAAGTTTAGCACCCTTCAGGGCTACCTTTAGCTCAGGAAACAAGAAAACCAAGAGCCAACTCTAACATATCAGGACCTGAGATATTTCCTATCTCAGCACTCTCCATAACTCTCCTGCTCAGCTGTCTGGAATTGTTTTCCTTAGGAAGTCCAAAGTGAGGGTTGAAGGGGGTGGGGTGGACTGGGGGAAGGTTGACCTGGCATCTATCCTATTTATAAGACATGAATCTCCTCCCTGTACACCTTGGGAACATTGTCATGTAGAGGTCACATCCGCTTAGAGTCACAGCCAATGGTGCCCATGACCTATATTGTCCTCCACCCCCCTCTTTGTTTGAAGTACAAAAACTGATTCTCTTCAAAGCAAGAGGTTACAGGATTTGCAAAAGTGTCTTGCCATACAATTAATTAGGAAGGAAAAAGGATCCGTCACCCTCTGCACCTCATGTACTTTAAAATTTGAAGGGAAAAAAATCTACTTTTTTTTTTTTCATTCATGGCCTACGAATGAAACTAACCCTGAGCACAGAAAAGTCCTGTGTTTGGAAGAGGCATGAGGCCATTTCCTTAACCTCAGACAAGTTGTAATGTCTTCCCAGAAGGAAAGTCCCTTTGGCTTCTTTTCTGCTGAGATATTCCCAAGTTGGGATTCATGGGGCCATCTGACAACCTGGGGTTACCCTATTAAATGTATTATTTCTTGGAGCTGAAGAATATTTGCTGAAAGCTGGATTATCACTTGGTAGACCACCAGCAGCTGCTGAAAACCAGGGCATAAAATCTTGTTTATGTCTTTAATGGCCCACTTAATGATGGAGCAAGTATGTTATTCATAATAAAATGCCAAGAAATAATCTTAATACCCCAATGCATGGTGCTAGTGAATTAAGAAACATCTGCTATGTAATAAAAGAACATTATTTGGGGTTCTACATTAAAAATGATTCTATGGAGTTCTACTGATTTACATTATAGAAAACAAATTATGGTGTCTTGAAGTGATTATACTTTACACTTAAATCTCCAAGGACTGTGACAGGAAAAAGCAAATACTGACCAGTTCTCCTTGTCCTGGGTCTCTCAAGTATACATGTGTGGCCAATCCTCTCTCTTCAATGTAACTTCACCAAGGAAATATTCCAAACCCTATAGAAGACTTTTTGCCCCTCTAAGAATATGGCAGATATTGACAATACACAGCTGCTTGAACAGGAAAGAGAAAAGTTGTTAGTTCAGTTTTTTTTTTAATTATTCCTAGCCACCTGGCTATTGTCTAATCTCTTCCTATAGGTTCCATAACTCTACCTTGGGAAGGAAGGCATAGACTCTTTTGGTCTCTGGGGTGTAAAGACTTCTCACATTCCATTATGAGTGTACTGTTTGCAGTTAGAAATTCTGTAACCAGGACCATAACTGCGTGAGGGATAAAAAGATGTTGTTTGTCCTTTGTTCTTGAAGAGCACCATGACCTCAGGATGCCATGACATGCAAGTGAATTGGATTTAAGTGAGGGAGGGCTATGCAAAATTACCAGCCTTACTTTCTCTTCCAGAGCCATCTGGGTCCAATGGCCAGATATCAATCAGAATGACTGGAGATGGTCCTGGATTCAGTGGGAGGCCTTGGTCTTTTTAAATAAAGTCTTAAGGTCTCAGTTTTACTGAGGCAATGCCTCATTCAATGATTAAGGCTAGGTAAAAAAAAATAAGACAGAGAATACTGTGGACATAATTCTGAAGATAGAGGAGATGTTTCAACGGCATAGGCAAAGCTCCTATTGCACTAGACCTTCACTAATTTTTTTGGGAGGGTTGTCCCCTGAGCAAATGACTCCCCCTCTCCTTGTCTACTTCCTGTATTAAAACAGGAAGTGATGCCATAGCAACTCAAACCTCCATCATAACTCACGCGAGTGTGCATGTCATCGATTCCTAGAAAAATACAATTTCCCCGACATTCCCTATACCTTGATCCAGGGCTCTCCCAGGCTCCAAAGTCTATGACTGTTTGGGTTTGAGATGACTTCAAAGTCTAAGACAAATGCAAAGACTCTTCACTCTGCTACATTTATTATTTTGAGAGATTACTCTGCCCAGTCTTTTATCACTCTCCCCCCCTCCCCCCAGGTTTGTGCCATTCTATTCTGCCTGGCCTCTCTTTTAATTCTCTAAGTGCATTAAAGCCCTTTGGTCCATGTGTCAGACATTGCTAAGATAAATGTTGGTAGCAGAGAGGTCCAGTCTTTCCAATGAAATTATCTTGGTCCAGGTCCCTGGTACATAGAGCAATGTGCTGTGTGCTCATTGGCTATAAGAGTTTGTGTCCTTGGGCAACCACCTTGGACTTCTTTTAACCACCCTGGGCCTCATTTCCTCATCCGTAAAATGAGGGTATGTTTGATTAGATAGCCTAAAGACCTTTCCAGCTTTAGAGCTAAAAGCCTATGAGTATTTTGCTATAATCGTGTTTATATGGTATGATATCAGTTCAACAAACATTGAATCCATGCTTACTCCATGCAAGAGACTATGCTATGTCCAGTCCTTAAGTTGGTTCCTCCTGCCTCAGTTTGGATAACCTATTGCAAAATTTTCATTCTGTAGGTGACCTGCTAATAAAAGCTAATAAAAAATGGGGGCAGTTTTGTAGACCCATGAATGAGATGACTTCTTTTCCCTATCTGAGTATCAATCTGCAAGAAAGTAGCTCCACTGGAAATGGAATCTCTCAAAGGCCATTGCAACATGGAAAATTAGAGCATGCATCATTCAGCCACCAGGGCCAAAGTCAACATCAGTGATTATTGTGGGAAGAGAAGCAGCAGCTACTGGAAAGGAGACTGGAATACATGCGTGCAAAGGAGAGCACATTTTTCCACTGAGCCCATTGTGAGCATCTGGTGTGTTTGCATTTCTCCTTTCTGGCTCCTGCTTCTTTGAGAAGACTGGCCAGAGTTCCCTTTCTCAGTCCTGCCCTAATCATTGCCTTTGACCCCCAGACACATTCCAATTCTGTTCTGCAACCTTCCTCACTGAACTCGGGCTTTCCCGACAGCCAGCAGCAGGTCATAGCAAAGTAGTATGCCGTCTCTCTTGACCTTACTTTTCCAAGTAGTAAGGAAATAGTGGTTATTGTTGTTGTTGTTGACTCTTTGTTTTCAAAGAGGACTGATGACATCATCAGAGGCGTCTTGACTCAAAAATAAATTGGATTTAAGTGTGGCAGAATTGCCCAAAGTCATCAGTCTCACTCTTTCTTCTAGAATCATCAAAGATGAATGACAGGAAAAAAAGTCAAGAAGACAGGTGATGGCCTGGGATGCAGTGGATGACCTTGGCATCTTCGATGTCTGACCAATCTCAAGAAAATGATAGGGAAGGGTCTTTTCCAGATTAAACATTCCTTGCTCTTCATCCCCCTCCCAGCTCTGCTTCTGACTTTCTGGACTTTGTCAGCATGCCTCAGAAGCCTTCTTACCAGGGAACTTCCCTCAATGTCTGGGCCTCCTCACCCTAGAACATCTTTCCATCACGCCAGGTCTGGCCCCTGCCCCCAGGCAAGTAGTGGTGGTGGCATGGTGGCTGCAGCTGCTGCAGCATGGCTGCTTCCAGAGCTCCTGGCCTGCATATTATAGGGAGAACAAGCAACGATTTCTTTCTTTGACCTGCTTGGATTTGGATCACTGTCTTGGGTGGTGGCTCTGGGGTATGTGGCCAGTGTTCCAGAGCTCATGGGGGCTGCAGAGAGGGCACCCAACTAATAGCTCCAGCAGCTGTGAAAACCCCAGTGATTTGGGACAAAGCTCTCTCCATTCTGTAAGCAGAGTTCTACTGTGGCAAAGAGCTCAAAAGTCAAGTGATTGGCTGCCAATATGAGCAAAGCAACAGAAGCACAAACAGACGATAGAATCCTTTCTGGGGACAAAAAGGATCAATGCATGGAACTGGAGGAGGACAAGGAAGTCAGAACTCCTGCATCAAAAGCTTTCAAGAAAAATATGAATTGGTCACAGACCATGGAGGAGCTCAAGAAGGATTTTGCAAATCAAGTAAGAGAAGTGGAGGAAAAATTGGGAAGAGAAATGAGAATGATGTAAGAAAATCATGAAAAAAAAATCAACAGCCTGCTAAAGGAGATGCAAAAATACACTGAAGAAAATACCTTAAAAAATGCACTAACTCAAATGGCAAAAGAGGCCCCAAAAGCCAATGAGGAGAAAAATGATTTAAAAAGCCAAATTTGCCAAATGGAAAAGGAATTTCAAAAATTCACTGAAAGGAATAATTCCTTCAAAATTAGATTGGAGCAAGTAGAAGCTAATGACTTTATGAGAAATCAAGATACTATAAAACAGATCCAAACAAAAGAAAAAATAGAAGGCAACCACTGACCTGGAAAAAGATCTAGGAGAGACAATTTTAAAATTATTGGACTACCTGAAAGCCATGATCAAAAAAAGAGCCTAGACACCATCTTTCAAGAAATTCTCAAGCAAAATTGTCCTGATATTCTAGAACCAGAGGACAAAATACAAATTGAAAGAATTCACCAATTGCCTCTTGAGAAAGATCTCAGAAAGAAAACTCCCAGGAATATTATAGCCAAATTCCAGAGTTCCCAGATCAAGGAGAAAATACTGCAAGCAGTCAGGAAGAAACAATTTGATTATTGTGGAAACACAATCAGGATAGCACAAGACATAGCAGCTTCTACATTAAGGGATCGAAGTGCTTGGAATATGACATTCTGGAGGTCAAAGAAGCTAGGATTAAAACCAAGAATCATGTACCCAGCAAAACTGAGTATAATGCTTCAGGGGGAAATATGGTCATTCAATGAAATAGAGGATTTTCATGCATTCTTGATGAAAAAACCAGAGGTGAACAGAAAATTTGACTTTCAAATACAAGAAGCAAGAAAAGTATGAGAAGGTAAATAGGAAAAACAAATCATAAGGAACTTATTAAAGTTGAACTATTTACATTCCTACATGGAAAAATGATAATTGTAACTCATAAGACTTTTCTCAGTATGAGGATAGTTGAAGGGAATATATTTGTATATATGTATGTATAGGAGGGTATAGGTGTATATAAATATATATATATATATATGAGTGTCAGCATATGTATGTTCATGTATACATAGAGGGCACAGGATGAATTGAATATGAAGGGATGATATCTAAAAAATAAAATTAAGAGGTGAGAAAGGAATATATTGGGAGAAGGAGAAAGGGAGAGATAGATTAGGGTAAATTATCTCATATAAAAGAGGCAAGAGAAAACTGTTACAATGGAGGAGAAGAGTAGGAAAGTGAAAGGGAATGGCTCAACCTTACTCTCATTGAATTTGGCTTAAGGAGGGAATAACATATACATTTAATTGGGTATCTTACCCTACAGAAAAGCATGGGGGAAGGGGTTAAGAGGGAGGATGATAGAAGGGAGGGCAGATTCAGGGAGAGGGCAGTTTAAAGTAAACACTTGAAAAGAGACAGGATCAAAGTAGAAAATAGAATAAGTGGGGGGGGGGCAGGATAGGATGGAGGAAAATATAGTTAGTCTTTCACAATATAACTACTATGGAAATGTTTTGCATAACTACACATGTACAATCTATTTTGAATTGCTTGTCTTCCCAGTGGGGGTGGGTGAGGAGGAAAGAAGGGAAAGACTCTGGAACTCAAAATTTCAAAAACAAATGTTAAAAAAATTGTTTTCTTTTTACATGTAACTGGGAAATAAGATATACAGGCACTGGGATATGGAAATCCATATTGCCTTACTAGAAAGTTGGGAGTGGGGGTGGGGGCAGATATAAGAGAGATTGGGGGAAGGGGTATTCAGCAGGCTCACTATTTTGGGGTGGGAGTAGGGGAAAGATGGGGAGAAAAATTTTTAACTCAAAATCTTGTGGAAATTAATGTTGAAAACTAAAAATAAATAGATAAATTAGAAAAAATAATTTTTAAAAAAGGAAGCAGAAACAGAATAGTGGCATGAGGTTGATACTGGGCGGCTGCTAAGCTTGGGAGCAGGGAATGCTGGAGCTCTCTCCAACACTTGGCAGCTTCCTGTTCTAAACTAATTATCCTAGCTAACTAGGAACTAAGTCCTACTATTTCTATGGTGCTGGAGGAGTTGAAGTATTATCAGCGCCCTCTCATTTTGCTGCCCTGGGGAAATGCCCTGAACTTTCCATCCTAGTTCTGCCTCCATTTTTATTACCTTTTGAAAGTCAAAAAACTTGTACTCATTTAGACCATTTAGTTGTTCTTTTCTTTCTCACTCATCTTGGGCCCCAATTCCCACTAAACCATTTTTGATTCTAAATTTCAAAGTCCTAGGATCATCCTTCTTGACAGAAATAAGGGAAGCAAAGAGTCAAGTCATTCTCTTTTCTCTCTGCTTCCTGTTAACATTATACAAACCCCACTTCTCAGCCAGCTTGTCTCTTCCTTGTTCCTTTTCAGGCTCTAGAAATAGCTTTTCAAAAAATTATTTTGTTCCCCCTCCTATTTTGCAAGATTCAACTCAGTCTGAGCTTCTTGACCCTTCTCTCATGAGCCCTTGCCCTCTTCAGTAGCCTTCCTTGGTTACCTTTCCCTGCTTCTGTCCTTTCTAGATATCTGTTCCAAATCTGGGCATGCTAGAGATTCCCTGTGAGGCTACATCCCTCTAACTAAATATCTCCTTTCTTTTTTCATTAGGATCACTCATGAGCCAATCATCAGAATTTTTTTTTTTGAAAGCCCTTGATCCTCTTCAGTCATGTTCCCTTTCAGAGACTCAGGCCATGAGACCATATTGACCATTCCTTTGAACTTTTAAAAAATTGCTTTCTTCAAGCATAAGGGCAGTATTTTCCTCCAAAAAGCTCTCCTGAAGCTATAAGACAACTTGCTCAGTTTCTACCCCTGTTCTACTTGCTTTCTTTCCATCAGTCATGGACTCCTTGCTGGTTACAATTCAGTAGCAGTTGCCTGGTTCTAGAAAGGACTTCTGTCCCCTTCCCTTCTCTCCCTACATATAATATTAAATATTTGAGACACATATGTGGTAGAATGAATCTAAACTGGTATCTACATCAGAATTTAAGATCGGTTTCTACTATATATTGAGTATGTGACCCTGGGCAAGTCACTTAATCCCTCAATGACTCAAAGTGTTCTCTAAGACTAGAGGCTGTAGTGAACAGGCAGACTTATATTGGTGGATGGAGTTTCCTTACTGGAAGCTTACTAATCTGATAAAAATCACAGGTCCAATTTCTTAAAAATTTAAATATAAATTTATACACAATTCTTTCCTGTTAAAGACTCCATGGAGAAGGTGCTTGGGCCTACAGATATAAGAAGATGTCAGATTAGATGTCAATGTGTGAGAGAGATCTACTCATATGTGTGCAGATTTAGTTGGCATTGAGTCATGACTAATCCAATAAAGTGAGGTTAGATTGTATATCTAACCAGATGCTCAGCCAGGTTAGAAGGGTTGCTTCTGTCTTCTCATGATAGTGCCAAGGAAATAGAACTTTCTCAAATTCACAGTTACCTCTTTGCCTTTGGAATAACTCCCTAATGGGGGCCAAAAAACCAACACTCTTGAGTGGCATTTGACTTCCTTTCTTCTGATGGAAAATAGACAAGAGCAGGAATACGTTAGAAGGGCGAATCTTCTGACATAAAGCTATCTGCATCACCTTACCTTCTTGCTTTGTCAATGAAACAGGTATGTGTTTGCTCATGAGCTACTGACTTATTTTTTTAAGCAATCGGGGTTAAGTAACTTGCTCAAGGTTACACAGCCAGTAATTTCTGGGTGTGGTGCTGAGTGTCTGAGCACAGGATTCTATCTCCAGGTCATCCCAACACTGGAGCCGGTGCTCTTACTCGCTGAGCCACCTGGCCACCCCTAAGCAATTGGGGTTAAGTAACTTGCTCAAGGTTACATGGCCAGGTGTTTCTGTGGGTGTTAAGTATCTGAGCCTGGGATTTGATCTCCAGGTCATCCCGACACCGGAGCCGGTGCTCTTACTCACTGTGCTACCTGGCCGCCCGACTACTGATTTTCAAGAGAACCCACTAGGTGTATGAGTAACTCACAGAGCACTGGGGAAAAAACTCTCCAAGCCCCACTGTGGACTCAAATATGAAAGGATGCAGCCACCCCAAACAGTATAACATGATTAAACAATGGCATAATTAATAAATAGTATCTATGACAGCAAAGCTGTAAATGGCATGGGGTGAAAGAGGCTTTGCCCCCAGAGGGCTGACACTCAGACATCTTGGGGAAGCGTGTAGTCTCCCTTTGGGGCTATACTTCTTCTTCACTGTAGCTATCATTCCCAAGCCTAAGCTCCAGAAGTCTTCTGGTCACAGTGCAACTGACCCTGGGCCACTGATCTCAGGATCACATTGCCAAAGTACCATTTCCTATCCCCAGGATTCCACCTTCTTCCTTAGGGAAGGGAAAGGAATAAACATTTATAAAGCTCCTACTGTGTCAGGCACTATGCTAAGGACTTTTACAAGTATTATTTCATTTCATTCTTACAACAGCCCTGTGAGGTAGGTACTATTATTATTCCCATTTTACAATTGAGAAAACAAAGAAAGACAGAGGTTAAGCAACTTGTTCAGAGTCACACATCTAGGATGTGTCTAAGGAAGGATTTGAAATCAGATCTTCCTGACTACAGCCTTAGAGCTCTATCCAAAGCAAAACCAGGTGCTGGGAGACACCTGTCTCTTGGAGCCCAGTGGGCCTGTCCTCTGTTTCACCACCACTGAGTATCCCTCCAACTCAATCTTCCCCAGGCTCATTTACATCTATTTATGGTTCTTGGTGAAAATACCTTATGAACTCTTCAGATCTATACGCATGTGAGGTATGTAGTGGCAGCCCTCAAGTTATGTGTGATTCTTCAGAATTTTATGTGGATGCCTTTAAATAAGTATAGGGGGAAAATCACAATTATGAGTTATATTGATGTGATAATTAAAAGTAATGGGATATCCTTTGAAAGATGAAAAATGCTATGGCAGCATAAATAAGAATTACGATAAAATATATACAAAGAACCAGTTAAGCAGCATGGAAGAATGGATAGAAAGAATGCTGGACTTGAAGTCAGAGGATCTGGGTTCAAATCCTGGTTCTGTGATCTTGTGGAGGTCAGAAAACTTCTCTAGTCCTAAGTGTCTTCATCTGTAAAATCAGGGGGTTGTACCAGATGCTTCTTGAAATCCCTTCCAGCTCCAAATCTGTAATTCCATGAACTTCTATGTGTGACAATAGCAAATGAGAATCCCCAAAATAAATAATAATAATAATAATAGCATTTATATAACACTGTTAGGTTTGCTAAGTGCTTTACAAATATGATTTCATTTGATCTTCACAACAATCCTAGGAGACAGGTGCTTTTATTATCCCTATTTTACAGATGAGGAAAGTGAGGTAGATAAAAGTTAAGTGACTTGCCCAAGGTGACAGGTCTAGTATGTATCTGAAGCAAGATATGAACTCAAAACCAAATAGAATTGGAGAAAAAATGTTTCTCTAGAGACGTTTCACCCTTTCCCCACCAAATCACATGTTTTCAGTGATGACTACGGTGAATTTTGGATCCCACCTTTGGCCAACTTGACCACCCTTCCTCCAGTTCTGTCTTTCATCTTTTATCATAATCAAGATGATAATTACAAAATTGTATACAATCATCAACCAGCAAAGGGTGGCCTGTATTGGACATTTTTTTTTTTAAGCAATTGGGATTAAGTAACTTGCTCAAGGTTACACGGCCAGTTATTTTTTGTGTGAGAGCCAAGTATCTGAATGTATTGGACATTATTGATTCTTAAAAAAGAAGACACCATACTTTTCAAACATGTTATTTCCTTAAGGTCTGATGCATCTTAAACTTTTTTGATGTCATTTCACTGTCTTTTATTTTTACATCATAGTCACATCATAGAATGTATTACTTTCTACCCTTTCCTGCCGATGATTTTTTCCTTGTAACAAAGTAAAAACAGAGAAGAAAACCCAACTGACCCATAGATACAGTCTGACAGTGTACATCTGTAAGGGTTATGGGATTTAAAGATCTCCCATGCCCCATGGACGTGCTGACATAGCAGAGCAAAAAAAAAAAAAAAAAGCCGAGCTAACGGTCCTGTGGTTGGCAGTTGGCGGCAGTTGCCTTTTTTTTTTTTTGAGTTAGGACTCCTGCTGAGGACTGCCAGGGGCTGGAGCTGCTGGGAGCGCTCTTCCAGGACGCTGGGTGGTTGCTGTGAGTGGGGAGAGGAGGACCTTTGCCTGAGGTAGCCTGTTCTGTTTTGAGGGCTTGAAAATGTGGGTGCTTTCTACTTTATCTACCTGTGCCAATGTCATAACTACTCTGATGGCTTTCACTTTCTGGTTTTGGGACTCAGTCTTTTGGTATCTTAATAAATTTTCTAGTTTATTTACCCAAATGGCAAACCTGATGTATTTTGTGATGGATAATTATATCAGCATATTTGTAATCTCTATAGGCATTGTGAATATGGCATTGCTGATACATTTGGCGACGAGGATGGGATCACAAAATGTCAGGCCTCTATTTGGAAGCAGTGGGGCTTTAGAGGGAGAAATGGCTATTCCAGGATGGGAGGATTTGCCTTATTCCTCTCTAGCCAGAGAATGGGCTAAAAGCACAGGGCCCTGTGAAAACTGGGAACCAAGGCTAAAAGAGGGAGAACCTGGAGATTTGGAAAGATGTTTGAAAGCAATACCCATAGAACCAGGCAAAGAACTGGCAGGAGTGTGCAGGAGAGGCTGGGTGCTGCTAACAAGTTATCGCCTTATGTGTAAAAGTAGGGATAAGTTGCTGAAGGAAAGAGCTAGGATGGCTAGGGATTCAGCTGGTTTGCCTGAGGATTTTTCTGTGTCACAGTACTCAGAAGAGCAAACTGGAGGGACCCATGTGGTCCAGGAGCAAGCTACTGTTCATGTAGCTAAAAGGAAGCAAAAAACTAGCAGAAGGAATGTGCATGCAGCTTTTGTATAGGCTGGGCAGAGTTGCCCTGACAGCTTCCAGGAGAATGTGTGTGAGGAGAATGGAACAAGGTTAGATGAGGAGTCTCCTAATGTAGAAGCTCTCCCCATACGAAGAAGAAGGCAGGAGAACCACCGAGGCAAAACAGAGTCCAGGGAGATAATTGAGGATTTCACTCAACAGGAGATCACTGATATATTGAGTAGATTTACCCAAAGAATGGGGGAGTCTTTAGTGTCTTGGATGGTAAGAATCACTGATGAAGGCGCCGGAGGTATAACACTGGACAATGAGGACTGTTTAAAATTCATAAGTATCAGTCAGAATCCTTTTGTACACCAGGCTTTTAGGGATCACCATATGCAAGGAGGAAATAACAAAACGAATCTTCTAGCTTTAGCTGCAGAAGGTTGCAAAAAGCAATATCCAACTGAATCTATGTGGCCTAGGGGAGACAGACCCTGGTACTCAGAGACTGTATGAGAAAGTTAAAGGAGGAGGTAATGAAAACTGCTATCCTGATTGGAGATGCAAATGCATATTATGATACCCCCCTAGGAGTTCCTCATAGAAATATCATAGTGAAGACGGCTCCTCCTGCATATAAGCACCTAATTCTGACTCTTTTAATTGGAGAAATAGGGCACCCTCTTTCAGAGGTGCTGGATAAGATTTCACAATTAAGTGATTTAGGGGAATGGGAAAAAGACAAATTGCCTTTGAGAGAGAAGAGTAAACAGCCAGAGGATTCAGAGACAAAATAGACCCACAAGAAGGGAACTGTTTACTGCTCTATTAAGAGCTGGGGTGGACTTTAGAAGAATAGATGGTATTCCAACTGAAGAGCTGCATAAGCTGTACCAAGAAAAGGTACTTAGCATTAGAATGAACAGGGAAGCAGGAACCACCCCCGCAGGTATTTCTGAATCTGAATCTTTGTATCCAAGTTTGCCCCACCTTCAAGGGGAATAGGAGATAGGCCAAGCCCCAGCCCAGGTAAAAGAAATATGCAGAAGAGATTACAGACCCCATATTGGTTTAACAATATATTGGAAGAATGGATCAACTACTGTGACTAGGGCACTGATTGATACTGGGGCTGAGGCCACACTTATCTATGGAAACCCTGATAAGTTTAAACATGGAACTCCTATTACCATCACAGGTCTAGGAGACGCTGAAATATCAGCCAGACAGGTTAAAATAACAATGAAAATTGGGCAGTTACCTAAGAAGGAATATACTGTGGTTGTTGTAACCATTCCTGAATACATCATTGGAATAGATGTATTGAGAGGCATGACTCTGAATTTACCTGAAGGAAGATACCAATTTGCTGTGAGGAAGATAGGAATTAATACAGTTTTAGTAGGAAAACTAAAAATGGACCCAATCACTTTACCTGAACCTTCTGAAGTAATTACTTTAAAACAGTATCGTGTGCCAGGTGGGCAAGATGAAATTGCCACTACTATAAAGGAATATGTTGAAGCAGGAGTGTTAGTCCCTACAACCACAAGATGGAATAATCCTGTCTGGCCAGTAAGAAAATCAGATGGGACGTGGAGAATGACTGTGGATTATAGACAGTTGAATAAGGTGACTCCTTCTTTGTATGCTGCTGTTCCAGATACCATCACCTTAATAGAAAGGATCCAGAAATATGATGGGACTTGGTATGCAGTTATTGACTTGGCAAATGCCTTCTTCACCATCCCAATAGACTCTAAACAATGGGACCACTTCGCTTTCACTTGGCAGGGTAGACAATATACTTTTACTCGCTTGCCATAAGGGTACATACATAGCCCCACTATCTGTCACAGGAACTGAAGGATTTGGTTCTACTGATAGAATAAAATCAGGAGCTAAAGTATGGGTAAAACGGAAGCCAGATGATGTTCCAAAGGCTGCAGAGAGTATAGCATACGGGAAGGATAACACTGTAACTATTGTTTATTCTGGAGAAGATGATTACAAAATTGTACCCTTAAATCATTTATTCTACCGTGAGTGAGGCTACAATAGTCTGGTTATTGTTCTTGATTTTTTGTTTGTTCACCTTGTTTGTTAGATTTGTTTCCACAGGTTTGGTACCCTCCATCTGTAGATGCCTGATAGCTTAAGCTGGATGTCACCCCCTGTCTGCAACTGTGATGTGTCACCCTTGGACCTGGCATCAAGCATATTAAGAACTGACCTCTCAAATGGGACCCCTAAGGACAGGGACAGCTCTACATCCGATTTCAGCAGCAAGTAGCCATAGAAGAAGAGATCTTCACCCCTTACCACAAGATTTTGGGGCCCCATTTGTTCGGGGTGGGGGGAATGATGGGGAGCTTGTGCTCAAGCCCACCCTAAAATATGGTTTTTTGTGTTTATTGTGTGCTATTCTTGTTATATTGTTGTGAAATTTTGTTGACACCAGTTATTCCTACTGTATTTTTGCCAAGTAAGGGACATGAAAGATCTTGGGGCTGAATGTAAGGGTTATGGGATTTAAAGATCTCCCATGCCCCATGGACGTGCTGACATAGCAGAGCAAAAAAAAAAAAAAAAAGCCGAGCTAACGGTCCTGTGGTTGGCAGTTGGCGGCAGTTGCCTTTTTTTTTTTTTTTGAGTTAGGACTCCTGCTGAGGACTGCCAGGGGCTGGAGCTGCTGGGAGCGCTCTTCCAGGACACTGGGTGGTTGCTGTGAGTGGGGAGAGGAGGACCTTTGCCTGAGGTAGCCTGTTCTGTTTTGAGGGCTTGAAAATGTGGGTGCTTTCTACTTTATCTACCTGTGCCAATGTCATAACTACTCTGATGGCTTTCACTTTCTGGTTTTGGGACTCAGTCTTTTGGTATCTTAATAAATTTTCTAGTTTATTTCCCCAAATGGCAAACCTAATGTATTTTGTGATGGATAATTATATCAGCATATTTGTAATCTCTATAGGCATTGTGAATATGGCATTGCTGATACAACATCACATTCCATACCCCTCCCCTCCCCCCACAGCTCTCCAAGGAAAAGAGGGAAAAGGATTTATTCCTCTCCTATAGGGCAAAAAGTAGTTATACTTCTATATCGTTCAGCACCATTTAATTGTTCTTTTCATTTACATTGTTATTGACTGATATATTTTTAGAAACAACTCAGAAAGGTTTCCATTTTAACCCTCCACACCCTTTAGGTCACTCTCCTAACTTCTCTCAGTGACAGCTCTCCACCCTATGACCTGCTTTAGTCTTTGAGAATTCCATTATTTTTGTTGAAGACTTCTCTAACAGCCTGACCATATAATTACTCTATGTCTCCACCTCTGATAGCTTCCTTCCAAGGAGTGTGGTATAGTGGAAAGATTATTGACCCTGGAGTTGGGAAGATCTGGGCTTGATTCCAACTCCTGAGATTTACTAGCTAGGTAACAATAGGAATAAATACCATTTAATCTCTCTGAGCCTCAGTTTTCTCTTCTGTGAAATGGGGATAATAATAGCATTTACCTCCCAGAATTATTTTGAAAAGTAAATGAGATATAATATATGTGAAGTACTTTGCAAACTTTAAAGTTCATATAAATATTAGCTATAATTATTAGTATTCTCTTCCTCACACTCCAACATGGTCACACCTAAGTTAATACCATTCATAAGAGTATAATAATCTACACATAGAGTACACACCATTCCTAAGAGTATAATAATCTACAATCCCCCAAGACCACAGCCTTTTAGTCTTTCATTTCCTTTCATTCCTCTACCCTTCCTGAGATTCTAATCTCTCAATTCACCCTTATATTCCTAGTTCATCTCTCTCTTCTCTAGTTTTATTTACCTTTATACCAATCATAACACCATTGCAAACTACATTAATGTTTCTTTGGCTATCTTCCCAGCCCCTGATTTCATTGCCCTGAAGACTCAAACATTTACTAGTTATGTGACCGTGGGCAAGTCACAGCCTTTGTTTGCCCCAGTTTCTTCAACTGCAAAATGGGAATTATATATACCCCAGAGTTGTGAGGATCAAATGATCAAATGAAATACTATTTACAAAAGTGCTTAACACAGTGCCTGGCTTATTTGCTTCCTTCCCTTCCTTCTTTCCTAGTCTATCAATCCTCATCCCTAAGAAGTCCCTGAGTAAATTTGACTTCAGATTTTCCTTCTCACCAGCCATCTTTCTGCCTGAACCAGAGACCATGATCTGGAGGACATAAACCTCTTAGGTCTAGTACCTAATATGGCCCACTTTGTTGTCATTCCGTTATTTCAATCACATTTGACTCTTCATGGCCCCATTTGAGTTTTCTTGGCAAAAAAAAATAGAGTGGTTTGCTATTTCCTTCAGCTCATTTTCTAGTTGAGGAACTGAGGTAAACAGAGTTAAGGGACTTGCCCAGGGTTACACAGCTAGTAAGTGTCTAAGGTCAGATTTGAGCTCAGGAAGATGAACCTTCCTGACTCCAGGCCCAACGCTCTATCCACTGTATCACTGAGCTGCTCAATATGGCCCATTATATTTAGACAACCTCTGACACTTATGTTGTGTCCATTTCTCACCAGTCACCTTGCCGTTGGGCATATACTTTGTGATCCCTTCCACTTTCCAATTCTGAAAAAAAAAATAAATGAATACTTCCATTGCTACAGGAAAGAGTGTATCAATCTACTCCCCTATGTCTCCATCCCTATAACTTTTTTTTTTTTTGCTTTTTGGAGGGGCAGTTGGGGTTAATTGACTTGCCCAAGGTCACAATGGCTAGTTTTTGTGTTAAGTGTCTGAGACCAGGTTTGAACTCAGGTCCTTCTGACTCCAGGGCCGGTGCTCTATGCACTGTGCCACCTAGCCACCCCCATCCCCATAACTTTCTAAGCCAAAATACCCCACCATGTCTACCCATCCCTATTTGTGTGACTTCCTCTAATAAAATGTAAGTTCCTAGCGAGGATAAAACCAAAATGGTGGAATAAAGGCAGAGACTTAACTGAACTCTCCAAAATTCCCTTCCAAACAAAATTAAAATAACTCCTCAAAATGAATTCTGGGGAGACAGAAGCAACAAGAGGATGGACTTCCAGTCCAAGAAAACTTCGAAGATTAGTAGGAAAGATCTGTCACAATAGGATCAGAGTGGAAGGCAGTGTGTAGGTGGACCAGCAGCAGGCCATAGGAGTGACTGAATCCGTAATAGTGGAAGCTTCTTGAACTTTCAGCCAACGGATGATAAGAAGGTTGGAAAACTGGTCAGAAGGAGATTACAGAGGATTCTGTGCTGGCACTGAGATAAGGACTTTGGTGCATTGCTCATAAATGACTTCAGGTCACAGTTCCAGGGTGAAGAACAGAACTAGCAGGAGCAGGGACCTTGGTCATAGTTCTAGGACAGAAAAGGGTACTTGTGGTAACCCATAGCTCAAAGCCAAAGCCAGGATTGCAGTGACCACACCTATCTTTAGATCATACCACCTTGGAAGAACTGAAAACTCACAGACCCTAGAATTAGCTCTGAAAACAGTAGCACAAAAAACCAGAAACTTAGGAGTGCCTCCTCTACCCTGGAAGCAAAGCCAAACTTTAATATAAAGTTAAAACCAAGAAATAGGCTGAGAAAATGAGCAAACAACAAAAGTGGAACCTCACCATAGAAAGCTACTATGGTGACAGGGAAGATCAAAACAAACTAAGAAGACAATAATGTCAAAACACCAAATGCAAAACCTCAAAGAAAAAATGTGAATTGACCTTAGACCCAAAAAAGAATTCCTGGAAGAACTCAAGAAGGGTTTTAAAGATCTAACAAGAGATGTAGAGGAAAGATTGGGAAAAGAAGTTAGAATGATGCAAGAAAATCATGAAAAAGATTCAATAGCCTGGTAAAGGCAGCACAAAAAAGTACTGAAGAAATAGCACTTTAAAAACCAGAATAGGTCAAATGTTTTTTTTTTAAAAAGCCACTAAAATCCACTAAAGAAAAGAATTCCTTAAAAGGTAGACTTGGTCAAATGGTAAAAGATATACAAAAATTCATTAAAGAAAAGAATTCCTTAAAAAGTAGAATTGGTCAAATGGAAAAAGGTGCAAAAGCTCACTGAAGAAAATAATTCCTTAAAAATTAGAATTTGACAAGTGGAAGATAATGAGTCCATGAGACATCAAGTAACAATAAAAGTCAAAAGAATGGAAAAAATACAAAAGAATGGAAAAAAATAACAAAAAATTCAAAAGAATGGAAAAATAGTTCATTGAAAAACAATCAACCTGGAAAAAATATCAAGGAGAGGTAATTTAAGAATTATTGGACTACTTGAAAGCCATGACTAAAAAAAGAGCCTAGACATCATACTTCATTAAATTATTAAGGAAAACTGCCCTGATATCCTAGAACCTGAAGGAAAAATAGAAATTGGAAGAATCCACCAATCACCTCCCAAAAGACATCTCCAAATGAAAACCCCCAGGAATATCATAGACGAATTCCAGAGCTTTCAGATCAAGGAGAAAATATTGCAAGAGCCAGAAAGAAACAATTCAAATATCACAGAGTCAGTCAGGACCACACAAAATTTAGCAGCTTCTACATTAAAACATCAGAGGACTTGGGATATAATATTTTAGAAGGCAAAGGAGCTAGGCTTGAAACCAAGAATAACCTATCCAGCAAAATTTAGTATAATCCTTTGGGAGGAAACATGGATATTTAATGAAACAGAGGACTTTCAAGCATTCCTGATGAAAAGACAAGAGCTGAATAGAAAATTTGACTTTGAGATAAAAGACTCAAGAGAAGCATAAAAAGTTAAATAGGAAAGAGAAATCATAAGGGATTCAATAAGGTTAAACTGTTTACATTCCTACATGGGAAGATGATATGTGTAACTCTTAAGAATTTTATCACTGTTAGGGCAGTTAAAAGAATTATACATAGACAGAGAAGCAAGGGTGTGAAATGACTATGATGGCATGATATAAGAAAAATAAAATTAAAGGGTAAAAGGGGGATATACTGGGAGAAGGGGGAAGAGGGAGGTAGAATGGGGTCATTATCTCACTTAAAAGAGGCGCAAAAGAGCATATACAATGGAGGGGAAGACAGGTAAAGGTGGCACACAATACTTGAACCCTACTTTCATTGGAATTGACTCAAAGAAGGAATAACACATACTCAATTGGGTGTGGAAATCTATCTTACACTACAGGGAAGTAGGGGGGAAGGGATAAGAAAAGAGGAGGCTAATAAAAGAAAGGGCAGACTTGAGTAAACAGAGGTAAGAAGCAAAACAGTTTTGAGGAGGGACAAGGTAAAAGGCGAGAGAGAGAAAGATAAACAAGGGCAGGGAATAGGAAAGAGGGAAATACACAGTAATCATAACTGAATGTGAATCAGAAGAATTCACCCCAAGGTGGAAGCAGATAACAGAATGGATATCAGAATCCTACAATATGTTGTTTAAAAGAAACACACTTGAAAAAGAAAGACACTGACACAGTCAAGGTAAGGGAATGGAGCAGAATCCATTATGCTTCAGCTGAAGTCAAAAAGGGCTAGTGTAGCAATCAAGATTTCAGACAAAGGAAAAGCAAAAATAGAACTAATTAAAAGAGATAAGCAGGGAAACAATATTATGCTAAAAGGCACCATAGATAATGAAATAATATCCAACATTTTTACATCAACTTTCTCTGATAAAGGACTCATTTCTCAAATATATACTGAATATAGAACTCAGTCAAATTTGTAAAAATAGGAGCCATTCCTCAATTGATAAACAGGAAGTTTTAAAAAGAAAAATAAAAACTATCAATAAGCACATGAAAAATGCTCTAATCACTATTGATTAGAGAAATATGAATTAAAACAGCTTTGAAGTATTACCTCACACCTATCAGAAAAGAAAAATGCTAGAGGAAATGATGGAAAAATAGGTACACTAATGAATTGCTGGTGGAGTAGTGAACTGTTCTAATCCTTCTGGAAAACAATTTGGAAATATGCCCAAAGGGATATAAAACTGTGAATACCCTTTTACCCAGCAATACCACTACTAAGTCTATATCCCAAAGATATCAAAGGAAAACGAAAAGGACATATATGTACAAAAATATTTTATTAGCTCTTTTTACGGTGGCAAAGAATTGCATATCAAGGGGATACTCATCAACTGGAGAATGACTGAACAAGTCATGACATATGATTGTGATAGAGTATTATTGTACTATAAGAAACAGGAAGAGGGTTGATTTCAGAAAAAGATACCAAGACCTATTTGAGGTCTTTACTGATACAAAGTGAAGTGAGTAGAACCAGGACATCATTGTGCATAGTAACAACAATGCTGTAATGATGATCAACTGTGAAAGACTTGGCCATTCTGATCAATACAATGATCCAAGACAATTCCAAAGGATGTATCTCCAGAGAGAAAACTGATGAGCTCTGAGAGCAAACTGAAATAGTTATCCCTTCCACATCATGGGATCCAGGGGTGTGGCACCTCCATGATCTGGAAAATCCACCTAAAAATTTTTGACCTTCCTTCATATCAGAGAAGAAGTCTGACTTATGGTATTGAAAGATAAAATATGTTGATATTATATAGTACTATACATATATTTTATGCATTTCCAAGTTTCTAAACTTTTTCTGAGTTATCTGCTGGCCTTCACATATCATCTGCAGCTTCCAAAAATTTCCATTTAATTTCTTATGCCAAGTCACATTATATCAAAACTAATGGGAAAAGTCATGATGTGGAAGGGATAACTGTATGATTTTTTTACATTATTTTTATTGTTTTTTTAAAAACATGACTAATATGGAAATATGTTTTGCATTTCACATGTATAATTGATATCATATTGCTTGCCTCCTCAGTGGGTAGGGGAGGAGGTGGAAAGGAAGATAAGAATTTGAAACTCAAAATTTGAAAAGAATGTTAAAAATAAATAATATTTTTTAAGTATAAAAAAAGAATGCAAGCTCCTTGAGGGCAGGGACTCTCTTTGCTTTTTTATTTGTATATAGTATTTGGCATATAGTAAGCCCTTAATACATTTATTTTTAATTCTTTCATTCATTCATCCCCATTATTTATTTTCTCCACTCCTCTTTAAAAAAAATTATTTATTTTCTTTTAGTTTACAACATTCAGTTCCACAATTCCTTGAGTTCCAAACTTTCTCCCCCTCCCTCTTCTCCCTCCTCCCCCCACCGTAGCAGCATGCAATCTGATATATTTTCTCTACTCTTGATCTAAGGTTACAGACTCACAATAGAAGATTATAAAATGAAGTTGATTTCCCCTAGTATAAATTTATGTTACATAAACTCAGCTGGCTCCTCATCACTACTATACAACATTTATAATCTATCCTTATTCCTAGCACATTTGCCACAATGATTGTTCTAGGGCTTTTCCTTTTTCCCCTTTCATCTCCAAATGAAGCCTAACCCCCTACCCTCAATTTACAGCAAATTGTCTTGCCTTCTGATTCACTGAGATGGAGACTTTCCGGTGACAGCTTCCATGGCTACCCACCTTAGAATTACAAAACCTCTGAGTTGGAAGGAACCTAAAGGGCCATGTTATCGAATCATTAATTTAAAAAAAATCCCTTTTTCAAAATACAGCAAAAGTATCATTCACCCTTTATATGAAGACCTCCAGGTAGTGAAGGGGAATTCACTGCCTCCCAAAGCAGTTAGTTTCACTTTTGTATAGCTCAAATGGTTGGGAAGTTTCTTCTTATATCCAACCTAAACCCACCATTTTATCAACTTCAACCTAATATTCCTGGTTCCTTCAGAGACTAAATAGAGCAAATACAATCCCTCTTCCACATCATAGTACTTCATATTCTTGAAAACAGCTATCATCCCCATCCCCAACCTTTCCATCTAAGTCTTTGATGCTCAGTCATGTCCAACTTTTCTCACCCCATTTGGAGTTTTCTTGACAAAAATACTGGAGCAGTTTACCATTTCCTTCTCCATCTCATTTTACAGATTTAAAAAATTGAGGCAAAAGGATTTAAATGACTTGCCCAGGGTCACACAGCTAGCAATTATCTGAGGCCACATTGGAAATCAGGAAGATGTCTTTCTGACTCAAGGCCTGGGACACAACCCACTGCACCACCTAGCTACCCTAAGTCTACTCTAAGATAAACATCCCCAGTTTCATCACCTGGTTCTTATGTGGCATGATCACAAAATCCTTGAACATCCTGGTCATCCTATTTTGGATGGTCCCCTAAATGTGGTGCACAAAATTGAAAGCAATACTTCATGTATATTGTCTAGCCAGAGTAGGATGCAAAAGGACTACCTATCCCTTGCAGACACTTGGCCTATTTTAGTGTGACCAAAGATCATACTAACATTTTTGTCTGCCCCATCATGTTATTGATCTATATTGAGCTTAAAAGATCTAGTAAGGGGTGGCTAGGTGGCACAGTGAATAGAGCACCAGCCCTGGAGTCAGGAGGACCTGAGTTAAAATCCGGCCTCAGACGCTTGAAACGCTTACTAGCCATGTGACTTTGGGCAAGTCACAACCCCAATTGCCCTCCAAAACACACACACAAAAAAATCTAGTAAATCCCACACCCCAAATCTTTTTTTCAGACAAACTGCTGCATAACCATACCTTGCCTATCTACCACTGTGAAATTAAATTTTTGAACTCAAATGTAAGCATTTACAATTATCTCCATTAAATTGCTTTTTATTAGATATTTCCCAACATTGTAGATTTCAAAATATTTTTGTGTCCTGAGTCTAGCTAATTTCCTAGCTTCATGTAATCTACAAATTTAATTTATCCAAATCACTGATAAATATGTTAAATAGCACCATGGCAAGCACATGTCTTTGGGGTATTCTCCTAATGACCTTTCATACTT
This sequence comes from Petaurus breviceps papuanus, assembly GCF_028583685.1. Classification (NCBI taxonomy): domain Eukaryota; kingdom Metazoa; phylum Chordata; class Mammalia; order Diprotodontia; family Petauridae; genus Petaurus; species Petaurus breviceps. The sequence goes on from NW_027185754.1 coordinate 2,831,591, forward strand.
ACATCAAACTATTAACCATTCCAGTAGTTTTGAAGTCACCTAGTCTTCTGTCTGTTTCTCTCTAACTTGTCTTCAAAAATAGCACGAGACTTTGTCAGCACTTTGCTAAAATCTAGATAAACTACATCTATGTTACTCTCTTGATCAACCAGTCTAGTAACAAGTCTGTCACTCTTGTCTGACAACAAAAGACGTGACTTTATACTGGCATGTCCTATTCTTGATGAGGTCAGGCTGGCTCTTTATGATCACTGCTTCATTTTCTAGATGTTCACTAACCATCCTTTTAATAATATGCTTTGGAATTTTGTAATCAGAGTCCATCTCACTGATCCATAGTTTGGAGACTACATTCTTTTTCCCCATTATTTAAAAATGGGAATATTTGCCCTTTCTAGTCCTCTATATCTATATCTCACATTTTTCATAAGTTTTCAAAGATCACTGACAGTAGCTCAACCAGTCTTCAATTAATAAGCACTTACCATGTATCAGTCATTTTGCTAGGCAATAATAAAAATAAAAATAAAATGGACCCTGCACTCAAAAGGCTTATATCCTATGCTAATTATCCTAACTGTTAGTTCTTTCAGTACCCTTGGATACAGTTCATCTGGGCCTGGTAAACTGAAATCATCAAAGGCATCTAGGCATTTTCTTTCTGTCTCCCTAGTAATCTTGAGTTTCAAATTTCTATCAGCCATTTTTGTTCCATTCTTTCCAGTCCACTTGGCAGTGAAAATAGAAACCAAATAAGAGTTGAATATTTCTACCATCTAATATTTGTACCAACCCTGTACCATTATCAACCACACAATTGTCCTATCCTTTAATTATAACTCTTCTTGTCCCCAATATAATACACACATGCATGCACACATACACACACAAACACAAACACACACCTATTCATCCAACCAAGCCACCAAAAACCCCTTCTTGTCCTTAACATTTCTCAGCATCCTTGACTTCTTTTGAGTTTTAGCACTTCTGACACTATTCCTATAGAATGCTATGCTTTCACCCTCCACAACCTATTCTTGATTCCATCATAAATATATATATATATGTATATATATATATATCTACATACACTTATACATATGTCTATATATACATACATATGTGTAGATATAGATATTGAGAATTAGAAATAGAGATATATAGAAATAGATACAGCTATAGATATTGAGAGATAGAGAGATATAGGTATAGCTATTGAGTGAGAAATAGATATATAGCTATTGATATAAAGATATTGAGAGACAGAGATTGAGTGATTATACCTGTGATATAGATCTTGCTCTATTTAGACAGCTCCCTCTTTTCTCCTCATGAGAGTTGTTTCTCCATGTATCTTTAAAATTATTCCAAAGAGTTGCTATTTAGCTCTCCTAGGCTGACTTCCATTATAGAATTTTAGGTCATTGATTTTACAAGTGCCAATTAATAATATGCACAATGGCATCTCATATTCCCTTTACTTTTCAGTTACAGTCTTCCATAATATTGAAGTCTGACTCTTCTCCCTCAAATCTTCATCAAAAAGGCACCTTTTATGTGTCATAAAGATTTTATAAAGATCAGAAAGTAGACATATGGATTAGTAATATTTGTTTTCTTCTGATTGCTTTATTCAATAATAAGAATAATAATAGCTCATATTTATATGGATCTTTAAGATTTACAAAGCACTTTACAAATATTATCTCATTTCATACTCAAAACAAGACTTTATTGGGGTGGCTAGGTGGCACAGTGAATAGAGCACCAGCCCTGGAGTCAGGAGGACCTGAGTTCAAATCCAGCCTCAGACAACACTTAACACAAAAACTAGCCATGTGACCTTAGGCAAGTCACTTAACTCCAATTGCCCTCCCCAAAAAGGGCAAAAAACCCAACAACAACAAGACTTTATGGTAGATGCTATTGTTATTCCCATTTTACAGATAAGGAAACTGAGGTAAACAGATGTTAAGTGAATCTAGGGTCACACAGCTAGGAAGTATATTAAGTGAAATTTCAACCCCAGTCTTCCTGACTCCAGGGCCAGATCTCTGTCTACTTTACACCTAGCTGCCTCTATAAAAATAACAACTGCCACCACCACTACCATCACAACAAACACAATAATAATAAATCTATGATAATTGCCATTATTATGGGTATAATTATATAGACTATATGATAATAAGGATAATGATGCTTTCCAAACATTTAGTACCTTTCTTTTAGGAAAAGAAAAAAAGGTGGAGTGAATAAAGAACTGGTATAAAAATCAAGAAACCCAAGTTGAAATCCTCCCTCTAATCATATACTACCTATGTTACTGCCTATGTAAGCCTGAGCAAGTCTCTAAATCTCTCAATGCTTTAGAAAACTTTCTGAGACTCTTAAGTTTGTGAATGAATCTTAGTAAATGGAATTTCTATATCCAGGAATTCCCTAAACTGAGGATATCACAGGTCTAATGCCTATTTCTTGTCCTTTTCTTTCAGATACCTTGAGAATCAGTCTATCAATGCACAGAACATTTTGTCACCTCCAGCCCAGATCCCCTCTGAGTATCCTTGGTCTAGACCAGCTGTGCTTCCCATCCTCATTTCCTTTAATGCTATTTCTATTTCTGGCACATAAGGGATTATGAAGACAATGAAAATGTGTTGGCTCAACTGTCTTTGGAGGTGAACAAGTTTGTTGTAGAAATCTACAGATCTTTTTCAGTATTCATTTGTTTGTTGTCTTCCTTCTAGTTTCATTTTTAAATGCTCTCAGGGTAATTTGGCTTAACTGGCACTCCTGTCACAGCTTCTGCAAACTTGTTTTTCCTACACTGCTTCTCACTGCTTTATGAGATGATTCTGCTTATAATTTCCCACCATCCTCTGCCATAAGACTTTTAAAAATAAGTTTTTATTGTCATCTTTTTACATCATCTAAATAGCCTCCATAATTCCTCTTCCTCCCTCATCTCAGAAAACCATCTTTATAACAAAGAATTTTTTTCCTTTTTAACATTTTAATTTATTATTTATTTATTAACAATCTTTTCTTTTGAAACTTTGAGTTCAATGTTCTCTCCCTCCCTTTCACCCACTCTCTCACTCACTGAGGAGACAAGTAATGTGATATCAATCATACATGTGAGATCATGCAAAACATATTTCCTTATTAGCCACACTTCCCAAAAAAGTTAGAAAAGTATATTTCAATTTCCAATCAGAATTTATCAATTATCTCTCTGGAGATGGATAGCATTTTTTTTTTCATCATAAGTCCTTTGGAACTGTCTTGGTTCATTGTATTGATCAGAATAGCCAAGTCTTTCACAGTTGGTCATCATCGATGTTACTATGCACAACGATCTCCTGGTTCTTCTCACTTTATTTTGCATCAATTCATATAGGTCTTTCCATGTTTTTTTTCTGAAACTATCCCCCCATCATTTTCCACAGCATAATAACATCCATCACAATCATATGCTACAACTTGTTCAGCCGTTCCCTAATTGATCAGCATCTCCTCAATGTCTAATGCTTTATTGCCACAAAAAGTGTTATTAAAAATATTTTTGTACATATAGGTCCTTTTCCTTTTTCTCTGATCTCTTTGGGATATAGACTTAGCAGTGGAATAGTTCCAAATTGTTTTCCAGAATCGTTGGGCCAGTTCACTACTCCATTGTATCGAATGTTTTCTCATCTGCATCAGCATTTGTCATTTCTCATAAATGTAAGATGGTACTTCAGAGTTGTTTTAATTTTTATTTTTCTTCAATGTGATTCAGAGCATTTTTATATGACTATAGTTTTTATTTCTTCTTTGGAAAATTGCCTGTTTATATCCTTTGACCATTTACCAATTGAGGAATGGCTCTTATTTTTATCAGTTTGACTGAGTTTGATAGTATACATTTGAGAAATAAAGACTTTATCAGAGAAACTTACTGTAAAATTTTTTGATGTTATTTCATTGTCTATGGTACCCTTGAGCAAAATGTATTTTCCCTGATTATTTCTTCGAATTAGGTCTAATTTTGCCTTAACGTTATCTGAAATTATGATTGCTACTCCTGCCTTTTTTTTTTAGTTCAGCTGAAGTATATTAGAGTTGGTTAGAGCTCTTTATTTAAACTCTGTGTGTCTTTTTGTTTCAAGTGTGTCTCTTGTAAACAATATATTGTTAGATTCTGGTTTCTAATCCATTCTGCTATCCAATTCCATTTTATGAATGACTTCATCCTATTCATATTCACAGTTACAATTACTGTATATTTTTCTCTATCCCATTTTTTCTGTTGTTTCTTCTTCTTCAGTATTTTTGTGCCTCTTTTACCAAAATATTAATTATCTTTTCATAATTTTCTTGCATCACTCTCACTTCTTTTCTCAATTTTTCCTCTACCACTCACTTCTTTAACTTTTTCAGGAATTCTGATTGGGTTTGGTGATGATTTGCATTTTTCTTTGAGTATTTATTTGTAGTTGTTTGCACATTGTTGTCTTCTTCTGAGTTTATGTTTTGGTCTTCTCTTCCACCATGGTACCTTTTATGGTAAAATTATTTTTTTTTTTGTTTTCTGCTCATTTTTTTTGGTCCATTTCTTAACTTTGAACTTTATGTTAAAGTTGGACTCTTCTCACCTCAGCCTAGAAAGGCTCTGGCCCAAGCTTTAGGCTTTTTAATGTTGCTGTTTTCAGAGCTAGTTCTAAGGGAGTCTGCTTCCAAGGTGGTGTTGGGAGAATTCAGCTGTGTGGCTGTCCCTAATCTGCCTTCTTGGCTCTCCTTTCCCCCACCCCAGAATTTTTTAAAGGAAAAGAAAAAAGAAGAGGGCAAAAATGACCAATACATAGGAAAAAATATGGCAATATGTGCAATATTCATAACTATGGATCCCCCACTTCTGCAAAGGTATTGGAGAGGTGTCTTCTCATACTTCTTCTTTGGGAAAAGTGTTATTCTTTGTAATTTTGCAACATTCATTTTCAATTGTGATAGAGTAAAAATAATTGTTCTTTCTAATTACAATATTGTAGCCACTATGTATATATTGTATTCCTCACTCTACTTCCTTTACTTTGCACCAGTTTTTCCATGTTTTGCTGTATTCATGTTTGTATAATAATATTTAATTACTTTTTGTAATATTAGTAATTGTTAACATTCTATTACATTTGTTCAGTCATTTGCCAACCAATGGGCATCTACTTTGTTTCTAGCTCTTTACTACCACAAAAAGTGCCACTAGATATTTTGATGTATATGGAACTTCTCTTTTTGTCAATGACCTTGTTTGAGTATATACTTAGCAATGGAATCTCGGGGTTAAAGGATGTGGACATTCTAATCAATTTAATTGCATAATTCTAGATTCCTTTCCAGAATGGTTGTACTAATTCAATGCATTAGTGTGTTTATCTTTCCATAACCTTTGAACATTGACTATTCCTATTTTATTTCATGTGTACCAATCTGCCAAGTCTGAGATGAAACTTCATGATTGTTTTGATTTGATTTTTCTCATATTATTAGTGATTTCCTCCATAAGATCTTACAAATAATTTAATATTCTAAATCAATGTTGTTATATTTCTTTGCTGATATATTTCTCTGCTAGGCAAGGAGATACAGTGTTTGACAATTTAGGTGATTTCTAGGATCTTTTAGCATCTCCTATGTGTATTGATTTATATCTATTTATCTTCCTTCTTTTATCTGTTATAAAATAGATTTATATCTATTTATCTTCCTTAGGGAAACATATCTATTTAGCTTCCTTCCATTATGTCTCTGACATTGTCTATTCTTTTATTTAGTTTCCATTTTTTTGGTGTCAACAGCTTATTTAAATGGGTCATCTTGGAATTGCCTCTAAAAGATAAGACCATTTGTTAAATATTTTTTTAAATTTTTATTATTTTTCATAATTTGATATTGATTTTTATTCTAGCTCCACAGTTTTTGGTCCGATTGATAGCTGATTTGAAAATTACTCTAATATCAGGATTTACTATCTGATAAAATGTTATGATGTCTAATGTCTCCCAATGCTCATTATCATTCATTCATCCATTCAACAGGCATTTATAAACAGTCTAATAAGTGCCAGGCACTATACTAGTCTCCATGGATACAAAGAAAAAAACGAGAAGATACTGTCCCAAACCTCAAGGAACTTATATTCAATTGAAGAAGATATTCATTATATATAAGTGTGAAATTTCTGTACAGTCTACAGTCCTCATCATTCAACTAAAATCCTCTCTCCAAGTTACTAGTGATCTCCTAATTGCCAAATCCAGTGGCCTTTTCTCAGTCTTAATTCTTCTTAATCTTTCTGTAGCCTTTGACACTATCATGAACCCTCTTCTTGATACTTTCATCCCTCAAGGTTCTGGGACACTACTTTCTCCTGAATCTTCTCCTACCCATCTAATGGCTCCTTCTCAGTCTCCTTTGTTAGATCCTCATCCAAATCATGTGTAATAATCATGGATGTCCCATAGATCTCTGTCCTGGGCCCTCTTCTCTTCTCCCTCTATAGTATTTCACTTGGTGATCTCATCAGTCCCCATAGATTTAATTATTATCACTTTGGTGATGATTCTCAAAACTACCTATCCGTCCCTCCCTCTTTGCTGATCTCCAGTCTCATATCTCCAACTGCCTCTCACACATCTTGAACTGGATGTCCAGTTCTTAAACTCAACATATCCAAAACTGAACTCATTATATTTCCCTCTAAATTTTCCCCTATTACTCTTGAGGGCACCACTTTCCTCCCAAGTCCCCAGGCTAGGAAAGTAGGTGTCATCCTCAACTCCTCACTATCTCTTACTCATCATATACAATCTATTGCCAAGGCCTGCGGATTTCACCTTCACAACATCTCCTGAGTATGCATCTCACATTTGGCTCATTGCAATAGCCTACTAGTTGGTTTGCCTGTTACAAGTCTCTCTCCACTACAATCCGTCTTTCATTCAGTCACCAAAGTGATTTTCTTAAAGTGCAGGTCCAACCATGTCACCCCTACACTCAATAAACTCCAGTGGCTCCCTGTCACCTCCTCACCTCCAGAATCAAATGCAAAATCCTCCCATTTGTTCAGCATTCAAAGCCCTTCATAACCTAACCCCTCCTATCTTTTCAGGTTTCTTACTTTTTAATTCTTGACAAGTACTCTTCTATCCAGTGACACTGACCTCCTGGCTATCCCACAAATAAGGCACTCCAGGTTTTTCTCTGGCTTTCCCCCTTTCTACCTACCTTCCTACCTTCTTTGAAGTCCCAAGTAAAATTTCTTTTTTTACTGGAAGCTTAACCCAATTACCCCTTAATTCTATTGCCTTCCCTTTATTAATTATTTCCTATTTATCCTGTATATAGCATGTTTGCACATATTTGTTTACTTGTTGTCTTCCCTATTAGATTGCAAACTCCTTAAGAGCATGAACTATCTTTTGCCTTTCCTTGTATCTGTAGTTCTTAGTACAGTGTCAAGGGATTGATAAATGCATATTAACTGACTACAAACCTTTAATCTTATTTCTTACTCCTGAACCATGTTTTCTAACATATTTCCCCTTAAAGCCAATCACCTTTGCATTGAATCAAAGAATATTAAGAGAAAGACAGAGAGACAGAGAAACAGAGACAGACAGAGATAGATAGATAGATAGATAGATAGATAGATAGATAGATAGATAGATAATGGATGGATGGATGGATTTATTTTGGAGTTTCTTTCCAAAACTTAGGCTGCATTCATTGTTATGAGCCCAGTGGTAATGAGCAATGAAAACAAGATAAGTTAAGGGTTTGTCCAGGATCTGGACCCATGGCAAGGTCTCAGAGTCTGTAATGTTTCTAGTGATTCTGCTTGGAAATCTAACCCCCCCCTTCCCACAAGACACACACATATATATACATACCCTTCCCAAGAAGTTAGGAAGTGCTTACTCTACCCGATCTTGTGCAGGAAAGGATCACCAGCCTCACAAGTTTATTCATGGTAGGGACAATGGTACCTACAGTGACTCTGACAAAAAATTCTCCACTCTTCCCCAAAAGATATAGCTGGCAATGACTATGCTTTGTCACACAAAGGAGAGAAGAAATAGGTAGGTTGAAAATAGATCTGTGCCTGGCTGCCTTGGGCACAAGGGAAAACTGACTGGAAACTCAAGTGGGACACATTTCATACTCCAAAGAAACATAAAGAAGGGACCCAGGCAGGAGACCCTCATATCCCAGCCAAGGTGAGGAGTCTTGACAGACCTGTGCTTGAGAGAATTGTGGGATAGTAAAGAGGGATAGGAATAAAAGAAAATTGCCAGAATACCAAAATCATATGTCTAGAAAGAGCTTAAATAAAAAGCTAGCACATAAACAGATAAACCAACAAAGGAAACCAAAAAATAGAAGAACAAAGCCACAGTGAGAAACCAAAGTACCATTAGAAAATATTACAATATAACTGAACCAGTATATTGTGCCTGACAAAATAGAGAATCCTAAGGACCAACCCCCACCTCACTGTGATCGTGGAACAAAAAGATATCTCAGAATGTCTCAAAAGAAACATAAAATTCATAAAAGAAAAAATTACAAGTAAATTTAGGTCATAAATTAGTGTTATTAATGCAAAAAAGTGGGATGTTCAGTGGAAATTTAAACATAAACACACATACAATTAGCAGACTAGGAAAAATTGAATCCACAATAGACAATCTCTCCAAATAAGTGAAAGACAGATTAATATATTCAAACCCCCCAAAAATACTGAAATAGAGGAAAATTTGGCAGAAAGGAAACAAAAGGAAGAATTACCAGGCAAGTGAAAATTACCTTGATGGCAGGCTACACAGAGATAACTTAAGGATTTTCCAGAGTTTATACTTTATCTGAGTCACAGCACCTAGGGTCACCTCTACTCAACAATAATGCAACAGAGTAAACCTCTTGAAAAAGTCACCTATACTTGATTCCCCCACTTCTTGGGCATCAACTGAAACTGCTCTCTCTCTAAGGTCAACACTGACCTCCACATCACTGAATGCAGTGTAAGCCTTTTCCCCATCTTCCTTTACCTTTATGTAGCTTTTATCATTGCTTATCATTCCTTCCTTCTTGTTAATCTCTCCTCCTCAGAGATACTCTGAAGATACTCATTCAGAGATACTCTTCTGTTTCTCTTTTCTCTCTTGCTGCTCTCTCACTCCCTTTTTGGTTCTTTATTCTCCTCCTGGCCCATTAGTCTCATTGTTTGCCAGTGGTCCACCCTGGCCCTCTCTTGTTCTCTCTAGACCAGGAGTTCATAACCTTTTTGGGGTCCTGGATCCCTTTGACAGTCTGTTGAAGCCTACAGAGTCATTCTCAGAATAATGTTTTAAATGCAAAAAAATTCATATGATTTCAAAGGAAACCAATTAGATTGAAATGTAGTTATCAAATTATTTTTAAAAGCCCAAGTTAAGAATCATTGCTCTAGGCCCTCTCCCTTGGCAAACACATTCATTCTCATGTCTTAAACTATCACCTCCATGCAGATGACTTTGGTACAGTCTCCTAAAAAGTTCTTCCAACTCCACTCACCCTCCCCCACCACCCATCCTTGCTACTATTACCACAACAAGCTTTCTTATGTTTTGATCTAATCATGTCATAGGAGTATAAATTTAGAACCAGCAGGGATCTTGGAGGTCATCTAGTCCAACCTCCTCATTTTATAGGGGAGGAAACTGAGGCTCAGAGAGGTTATGTGACTTGTCCAAGGTTATACAGGTTTTAAGGGGCAGAATTAGGATTTGAACCTAAGACTTCTAACTCCAAATACAGTGTTCTTTCAATTTCTCTGGTCTAAAATCTTCACTGGTTGTCTGTAGCTCACCAAGTAAAGAAACGACTCCTTTGGCCAGCATTCAGGGTCCTCTACAATCTGTCACTGTCCTGCCTTTCCAGCTTTATCTCATATTGCTTTGTTCCATATCATTTATTCTCTCCTGTCCCTCTGTCTTTGATAATGCTATTTCCTTTATCTATAATGTCCTTTCTCTCCCTTCTTTAACTTGTGAACTACCTAGTCTTTAAAGTTCAACTTAAACATTTCCTTCTTCCATCTCCCTGAGTCTGACATTTGGAGATAACCTTATTCCTTTCCAAGACTCACAGAAAAAAAATTGTGTAATTCTCCAATGTGCTTATGTGATCCACATTGTGTATAATATCAATGTTAGTGTCTCATTTTCCTAATATACTGTAAGTTCCATGAGGGCAGGCACTGTGTCTTATTGAAACATTGTATTTCCCCCATCACCTTGCACAGTACTCTCTATACAATCAAAGCATAATAAATGCGTATTGGATAAAGAAGGAGAAGAATTCCCTTTACCTTATCAGAATAGAGCCCAGTTAGATGCAAAAAAGTACATATCCATATATAAATTTTTACTTACAAAGTATGAGGGGCAGGAGGGGGAGGGAAAGGTCAAAGATACGCTGATAAGTAGTGGAGAAATTCTCTGCGGCCTCGATACAGCACTTCATTAAAAAAAAAAATGCCTCAATAGATTCCTCATCAAATCAATATGGGTACTCCATCCAAAGATGCATACTTTCTCATCCACACCTCATCTTACATGGATTATTGCCCACATCCTTAAGTCTTCCATAAGGGATCGATCCAATATACTAGAGATCTTATTCATGGTCTTTGAACATTTCATGAGTATCTGCAAAACATTCAGGCCATTCATCGTTACTGGCAACCACCTCCTTTTCCCATCATACATTCCCTGAATGGTGTCTGTTATGCCACTTCTTGCATGTATGTCATCTTCATTAATATGCTATAGCCTGCTTATGCCAACTATGCATCCCTCTACTACCCTTTTGGTTAACCATAATTTTGACTTTTCAGAGATTGTGGTGGTCCATGATTCATAGCCATGTGCCATCCCTGTAGGAACTCTAGCATTTAAACGATGGATTTTTATGTTAGGTTGCATCTTGAGACATTATCCTTTTGTTAATTATGGGAATAGCAATTTGATTAGAATAATGATGAACCAAAAAAGCACCACTAGACTGAGAGTCAGAAAACATGGACTCTAGTTCCAGCTCTGTTGCTGATTAGTTATATGGTCTTGAGTAAATCACTTTGCCTCTCTAAACCTCTATTTTGTTATTTGTAATATTAGAGGGTCAGATTAAATGAGCTCTAAAGTGTCTTCCAATTTTAGAATTCTAAGACTCAACAGTTATTTTTTAAAGGGTTCAGTGGAAATAAGCATATCATTAGTTGCTTACTTCTAAAATTTAGGAACTCCTTGGCTAGACTTTGAATCCTTAAAGAGAGACAATAAGTCAGCTAACAGGAGCTTTGACTTATAGCTTGCTCACCAATTACTTTTACACTTTCTTTCTTAAGAATAAAACTACAAGTAATTAATCCTCAATAAACTGAGATATCAGTCTTCAGGAAATGGATCCCTTTGCCATTTTAGAGGGATCTGGTGAGGTGGCCACATTACTAAAATGTCCTATTTAACAGTACCAAAGATATTTCTGCCGAAACTAGGTGAGTATCCCTCATGAAATGAACAGAACATTTATTTAATCAGGAAGAAGCACTGCTGTGAGTTCCTGACTGGTCTCTTGAGGTCCCTTCAACCCCTGGGCCACTTGGTTTCACAGAACTCCTTAGAACTAAGGCAATGCAGGTCACCATCAAACCAAAGACTTGAGAGCTCACTCTGTTGTGTCCTCCTTTTAGAGCATCCTTAGCCTTGGCTGGGACCTTCTCTCCCCCTTCCCTAGGTTTCAGCTGCCAGACTCACTCCCATGTGATTCTGGGAAAGGAGGTTTAAATGGTGGCTGGTAACTAGGATGAAATGAGTTGACAGCCCACACTTCACCTCCTAACATCCCTCATGGGGGCTGCCAGAGAACAGTGGCAGATGCTGGTCAATTAAGCAAAGATTCTTTCATCTTTTTTTTTTAAGAAAGAAACAAAGAAACGACATTAAAAAGTCTTTAAAAACCCAAAGGTATTTTTTTTGCTTACATAAATGCAATTCTTTTTTTTTTGTTAGCAATACAAAATAGCCAGAAACTAAATACCCTTAAGTATCTGACTTGAGTTATATTTACATAATAACTATCAAAATAATTTTTTGGCATTATGTGACTACTAAGTCATAAGTTCCTTGAAGACAGAGATGATGTCATATTTAACTTTTGTGCCACAACTGAATCTGCAATAAGTATTTTTGAATAAAGCAAATAATTAGATGATAGCATATGCCATTTGGCAATTGGTTGTTTGAATATCATACAAACATATCCTTAAAGAAATCTTCAAGTTTCTAGAAATAGGTAGCGAAAACTGGTTCAACTTAATGATATGGGCCATTAAAATTGTCTCCAGTCTTCTGTTCTAAAAATGAAATCATAGCTCTTAAAATAATGATAGCTGACATTAGTATAGTGCTATAAGGTTTGCAAAGCACTTTACATATATTTAATATTTCCAATAGCTATCAGCAAAGCTTCTAGAAATCATTTAGGAGATATATATGCAAAACATGCACTATGCCTGCTCTCTCACACACTTAAAAGGGACAAGTTTTCTCCATCAAAATGATTTTCTTTAGCCCTTGTGAACAAATATTGGGACTTCTTCTTAAAATTCAGTAGTTGTGCTCTCTCGTAAACCAACAACATTAAGTTCATCTCTGCATCTGGTGGTCAGAGGTCTCTTTCAAGCAATGAAGAAGATTGTAAGCAAACAATGGTGTTTCCATGGTGACGACAGGTGACTGTGGGTTTTGTGTGCTTTGGGGGTACTAACTCTTCTCTAAATGAATAAATAGAAGGTCATATTGACTTGACGAGACAGGTAAGTAGGAATAACTTACAGGTTATCCCAGTGTGTTTTAGAGAAAAATAAAATGGCATTAACTTTAGGTAGCATGATCCCCAGTCTCTCTCCAGTGGAAAACCTAACAGATTATTCACATTGATTGAAGATGTTATAGAGATGATGATTTAAGCAAATATTGGAAAAATATCTTTAAAAATACTTTTTTTTAAGTTTTGATACAGATAAAATTCAATATTTTTCTGTACTTATTGTCTCCCTCATTAAAATGAAAGCTCATTGGGAGTAAGGATTGTTTTATTCATTGAATTTGCATGCCAGGCACCTAATGCAGTGACTGGCACATAGTAGGTGCTTATTAAATACAGGTTGATTGGTTGTTTCTGGGGACATTGCATTTCTTTGAGTCACAGAATACTATAGATTCCAACAAACTGACATTGAAACTTACCCAAAGGGCAGTGGAAAGATGTATGGTATTTGTGAGCACACTGTAACACATTACAAATTGGAAATCATTCCTGAGAGCCAGTGTACAAGATATCACTAAAGAAATATATGATCCCCAACCCAAAGAATGCCAGTCACGTAATTATATTAAGGGATCATCAATGAAGGGTTCACATAGTCCATTGGTATCCATGCAATGCTAAGAAAATGAGAAATCCCCAGTGCATTGTAGAGGATTAATGGAAAGGTATGGACAAAATTATACAGGATGGGCAAGTGTACATGGGTTGTGATCTGCAGATCTATATTGCTGTGGGGAATATCCACATCTATGACATTACAGATCTATCAAAAGAAGTAAAACAATATTCTGTGTTCTGAGATCCCTGTTGCCACAACCAAAAGAAAACTGGTTTCCTCTTTATTCTGTAGGAACAAATATTTTAACAGTCAATACAAACAACATGCTATGTGCAAGTTGGTAGCTGGTCATACACATACGAAGTAGACAGTAGTATGCCTCAAATTTTAATTTTACTACTATTGTCCAACACATCAAAGACTGGACATTCTAATAGTTCCTTTTCCATGGATAACAGTCGTGGAGAGTGAGCAAAGCTGAGTGAAGAAGTAATGAAGATACTTGTAATGCAAACTCTTCAAAAACAAAACATTGTCAATCTAGCTATTCCTTCCTTCCCATTTCTGTCCCAGTCTCTGTTTCTCTATCTCTGTCTCTGTCTTTCTCTCTCTTTGTCTCTCTGCCTCTCTCTCTCTGTCTCTCTCTGTCTGTCTCTGTCTCTGTCTCTCTCTCTCTCTCTGTCTCTCTCTGTCTCTCTGTCTCTGTCTCTGTCTCTGTCTCTGTCTCTGTCTCTCTCTCTCTCTCTCTCTCTGTCTCTGTCTCTCTCTCTCTCTTTCTCTCTCTCTCTGTCTCTCTCTCTCTCTCTGTCTCTCTCTCTCTCTCTGTCTCTCACACACACACACACACAGAAAGGCAGTTTATTTTACACATAATACCTCACACTCTTGCTCTAGAGATCAAGAAAACATTTTTTTAAATTTGGTACCTATCAAGCTTTGGTACCTATTACCTCTCTCTGTGAAAGAGAAAGAAAGAGAGACAGAAACAGAGAGAGAAGTTGGATAATCAAAATTCATGCTCTTTTCATTGGTCATTTGGAAATGGAAGAAATTAACACTGCTACAAACAGAACTATTGCTACCATGAATTGTGGATGAATCTATTAGGTTTCTAGGATTGTGAAAAATGTATTAATTAACCCAAATGCGTATTGACTTCACATGAAATAGGCACTGTGGGCACAGCAGCTTCAAGATGACACCACTGCACTCAACAATATGCTGAGAGAACAATTTTCTATAGATACTGCATGAATAAGAAATACCTTCTTGATGAAACGCTTACTTTTCAGCATGCCAGATTCTGTTTCAACAGATGAAAAGCCAAAAGGTAAATTATTTTGAGCAGTTTTGAAATTGTTTAATGCTTTTCTCTTCAAGGCCAATACCTTTCAGTTTGTCATCAACTCTGCGCAAGGTAGGACCATCAGCAAGGAAGGAATACCAAAATGTAGAATGCAGTGAGGATTCAGAAACTGTAAAAATTAGAAAATGGATAAATTTAGGCCCCTCCAAAATGTCAAGTCTTGAGTGCATAGATTTCTGAGTTCTGTTCCAAATTACAATATGGTGTCATGTAAACTGAAAACAAATCCAAAAGTTCAATGTGAAGACAAATTTTCTCTTTAAAATGAGGGATGAGAAAAACACAGCATCACACAGGAGGTAACCTCAAAAAGACTTCCAAGGACATAAAGAAGCATTTAGGAAAAAAGAGGCCTTAGGCATCAGGTAGTACAAGTATCTCATTTTACAAATGGGGAAACTAAGGGTCACTCAATCTACCAGCACTTAACCAAGGTTACATAGATCAGAAAGATAGCAGAGCCAGGATTTAGACCTAGATTCTACAAATTTGGGGTTCTTTCCTCTATAGCACACTGCAATCTGAGTTACATACACAGAAGGGAGAAAATAATGGGAGGAGAAGGGGAAGAGATAAGTTCTGATTCTGGTCACTGAGCTTTGATATGGGCATTTGGTTAGTTTTATACCAGTCAGGTAAAACTGGTTATTTTCCAGAACTTTATTTGCCCTCTGCCTTCAAAGTCTAGAATAAACTGGAAAAGATGATAGAGAACATAACAGAGCTCCTACAAATAATGCACTGAATTCTCTAGAATTTCTGAAATTAATGGTTTTTCGACTGGTGGTAAGAACCCCTTCCTCATTTTCCTATGGGTAGGTAGGGGCCAGATCCTTCTGATTGACTCCTAGTCTCAGAACTCAAGGCTGCCCTCAAAAAAATTGGGTTAACTTGGTGCTTTGTGAAGAATTAGGGAACATATCCAATGGGCATAAGTCCTTTCTATCTGAAAGGAGGACCCCTCTCCATCTCATCCTTTAGAACATCCTAAGTCTACTGCAAGCAGAGACTGTTCTGCATCTGGGAGAATCCAGAAGAGGTTCTAGTCCCTTTATCTCTCATTAACTATAGGAAGGAGCTCCCCACCCTGGCAGGAAGCACAAAGCAAGTGAGAAGCTATAGCTAAGGCTTTTTAAAGTCACTTCCATTATCTTCTGTTTAGGTCAAAGTCAACTAACACTTGTGAGTAATTCATAAAGTGCCTATACTCCGAGGTATTGCCCAATCTCATTATCATTAATTTTTGCATATTTAACTACAGTTTTTAATTAGATTGTATTTTATTATTCATGCACATAATTTGAGCCTAACTCAGGCAGCTCTCTTGGAGAAGGGAAAAAAAAAAGGAAATTTGTTAGATTCAAAAGTTGATATTGGGGCGGTGCCATTATTTGATTGACAAGCCAAGGCAAGGCTGCAAGCCTGTAATGGCTTTCTTTTAATTTCACTAATAGCTATCATGTTATGTGCCTTTATAAATTTGTTAAATTCCTAGTACTGGGAGTTGTCTCTGTATGCGGTAACTGTAAATACTTTGCTGTGTTTGGCTTTCACATACAAACTGTTTGCTCAGGCTCCTTGATGTATTATTAAAATGGGTAATGGGCTCCTGGGATGCCATCTCGTTATATGCCTTCATTTGCAGAATAAACCATGCGTTGTTTTCATCTTTACTCATGATTGTTAATGGCATTGATGATGAGAGGGGTGTTTTTTTTTTTCCACTGCCTTTATCAGCATTGCTTTATTATGCAGGCAAAATAGCCGAGCTCCTGATTTTGTTTAAGGTTTTCAATTAGTCATTTGACTGAACACATCTGGTCCTGGCAGCTTTCCAGGGCCGGACTAGAGCTATTACTAGTTTACACCTGCTGAACCATGGCCATAAACCGCGAATGGGAATCAACTTAAATTGGCCTTTTAGATATGGTTGAAAAGTTGTAATGTTGTGGTGTTTTACTGCAGTGTCAGGAAGGTGTGAACTTTTTTTTCCCTCCTCCCCCCCTTCAAAGCAAAACACTTGACACAATATCCAAGCTCACTCCAGTGACTCATTTATAGTTTTGTTATTAATGATTGTTTACCCTTTTCCAACCGCTTATGGCTTAATCGACTGAAGTTAAGTAGATAAGATGGTGTTTGTACAGTAGGAGGGGAAGGCTGGTTTTAACTGTGTTAGTAAACAGTGGCTCCTGGGGAAATCTCGGAAGATGCCTTGGAATTATTCAGCTGCTGTTTGGAACGGTCCCTCCCATTTCTTCAGCTCCACTGGGAACTGATTCTAGACGGAGCCAGGGCTGGGATCCTTGAGCCAAAATCCAGTCATAGAAACGTTTTGAAGGACCTTGCCTTAACTATCAAAGAAGAACATGGGCTAAAATTCCAGCAAAACAAAATGTTCTCCTAATTCCTCTTCATACATGCATGCTAAAGGGAAAAAAAAATACCCTTAGCTTATATCAGAAGTTCTCCTTTGTCTTGGTTTCCCAGCTGCACAAGGTAGGTGGCTGGGCTGCCCAGAGCAGTAGCCAGGTCACGAGAAAGCCACTCACGTTTGGTTATTGGAGTTCAGGGAAGGTTCACGGAAGCAGCAACATTTCTGTTGGATCCAAGTAATTCACCAGGGACTGAAATGAAAACATTTCACTCACTGTGGGAAAATCCTGAACAACAGTTCAGACTCACAGGATGACAAAAGATATTGGCGCCAAGGCTGGAAGCGAGGTGCCTACCATGACACCATCTCAGCCCTGGGGATTAACCTTTTGATAATTTGATGATGGCTCCATCAATACATGGCCAAAGAGGCTCAAAACTAACAAATGGCCATGCTTCCAAGCAGGAATTCTTAAAATTTGATCTATTTGGCTCTCTAATGAGATAGCAGATACAAAGGGCTTTCCAAACCTTGAAGCATAATATAAATGTTAGTTATCATTATTATTAATGCAAATGTAACACTGAGGACCCTGGCCCCACTACCTGAAGACCAGGTATGTTACATTTTACCCCTCCCCAGGGTTCTCCCATAGCTATAATGGGACTAAGGAATGTCTAGGCTCTCTGCAGATGACTCCAGCCCCTACTGATGCTGTTCCTTCAAGTTGGAGGTTGGGGGGAAAGGTCACCTGCACCTTCGTTCAGTCAGATTAAATTTTACAAATTCCTACACAATATGTAGGAAGCATAATCTTTCAACCCTCTCTACCCCCACTCCCTCAGTCTTTGAGAAGGAGAAGGGAATTAGGAAATAGCTTTAGCTTGGTTCTTATAGAGCCCAGCCCCAAATTCTACATCCCTAGCTCCATTCCAGATCTAGTCCCACAGCACCTTGGCTTTTCAGAGCTTCCCACTGGACTGACTTCAGCTGCAAAATCCTGGCTCCATGGCAGTCATGACTCAAAATCCCAGTCCAGTCTGCTGGTACCCAAAACAGAGAACAAATGAAAAAAGAATAGAAACCAAAACACTCCAAGTTATGAGACCTAAAAGGGAGGTTAAGAGGTAGGGAGGAAGGTATCCCTCTCTCCTGATTCAGTTATGGGCCCCCCTACAGGGGGAACTGTGTGTGATCTTCACCCTCCAGGTGCAGCAGGAAAAAGAGGGACTGTTCCATTCTGGCCAGTTTTAAAGACACAATCAAAGTAGGCTACTCCCAGATACATGCTAGCACAGCCAAGGAAGCTAAGACCCTCCATATTAGGTGATTTGGGCAATCTCAGAAGGCAAGCCACTTTACACAAAAAAAGCAACTGAGGGTGGCAGGAGGCCCCAATTTTCCTGTCTTTTTTCTCAGCCTATCAGAGGGATTGATAGAATGTTGGACTTGGTTTAAAAAAGACTTGAGTTTAAATCTTGCTTTAGACACTTCCCATTTCTGCGACCTTGAACAGATGACTAAACCTCCATCAGCCTCAATTCCCCCATGTAAAATGGGGATAATAAGAACACTTCCATCACAGGGTTGTTATAAGGACCAAATGAGACAATATGTGTAAAGTATTTTCTAAAGCTTAGAGAATTCTATAAATGTTAGCCGCTATAATCTCAGAGACCATTTAACAGACTTGTAGATAGGTATTCATCTGGTAATGCTTTCTATGGTTTCATGAAATTCTGTCTTTCCTGAAATAGGTGAAAAACCATATAATCCTCTGGGAAGAAGGCATCTGACCAGTGTTTCCAAAATGCACTCTGCATGCCTATGTAGACAATATTTCCACAATCTTACCCATGCTCAAGTCATAGTTCCAGAATGACCAGGCCCCTAAAATTCTTAGGCCAGAGATGTCTGATACATGATCCATGAGCCACATAGTCTCTAACACTCCCTAGTGCAACCTTAATCAGATTAAAATGCAATTGGGAAATATTTAACAAAATTAATAAATATAATAAAAACAAGGATAATATTAATCTGTGGTTTTCTAAGTCAATATGTGACCTGCAGGGATCCTTATGTACAGTATTATTACCTTAGTTGAGTCTGACACTGTCTTAAACTATGTCTCACATAACAGGAGATAATTGACCAACCTTTTTCAGTCTTTAATCTTGAAGAGCAGTAGCATGTCCCTCCTGAACGTACACCCACACTCCCCCACCCTATGGATGGATCTGTCTGGGGCACACAATGGAAGCCCCATCTTGACATGATTCATAGACTGAACAGGAGGTGTAAGAACCTCCCTATAATTTGAGTTCTCCTAAGAGTACCACAACAGGGATCAAGCCACACCTACAGTCATTCGGTAACTAATTGCAATTACTTCTTGCTCATACCTGAAGACATAGGTATGATGTCATATGATGACATAGCCACACCCAGCAGGAAGAATAAAGCATGCTAGATGGCAAACAGCACTGGCCCTCAAGATCAAGCTCACTTTGACGTTTCATCCACCACACTTATGGTCTCATATAGCCAGTCTCCTAGATTCCAGACTTTGTCATCTGCTTGGATGATCCAAGAACTGCTAGAGATCATGGTCCCATCCCTCCTTCCCATCTTTGGGGAGTCTAGTCCATGTCTTTCTCTAAACCCTCCAGACAGCAGCCACCAGATGTCTTGGAGACTTTCCTTTGCATCCTTTTAATATTTCAGCCTCTGAACTGTTCACCTATTAGTCCTTCCTTCCAAAGTATGAGGAATTCACCCCTTTTCTGCCCATCTTCCTGATGATTTCTTTTATTTCACTTCTCACATGCAAGGTATCATTGGTAATATAATACAGTCTACGTATGCCAGAGGAAGCAATAGCATTAGATAGAGAATTGGCCTAAAATCTCCTGCATCCCACAGCACATTGTGGCTTTGGGACTCTAGGCAGGTCACTTAATTTTTCAGTGCTATGAAGCAGAAGTATCAAACTCAAATAGAAATGGGGGCCATAAAATTGACTTTGTATTCCCAGTCTTTTGCTCAGTGCCTGGCACATAGTAAATTTGTACATAAATACTTGTTGTCTGCCTCTTGTTCTCTTCTGCCCCAGGTGTAAGCCTCTCAAAGCATTTTCAAGTGCAACTGGGGCACCCACAGCAGCAACTGTGCAGACACCACTGGGAAGATCTCTCTGTCCCTACCCATCTACCTTCCCCCAGTGCAGATCACCTTGTAGCTAGGGTACCTCAAAGTTTTGTTTTGTCTTTTTTTTTAACTCATGGTGGGGGGGAACTGCAATGAAGTCTATTTCACACTACCATGCAAGGCCATTGCCTTTAAAGGGTAGATGACATCCCATCAGTTTGGTACCCAAGCCAGCATGATGGGGCTGAGAGACAGAAGGTTTCATTTACTTCCAGAGTATAGATGGAGGTGTGTGCATTCACAGCAGATGAAAGGAGTATAGCCAACAAAGGGAAAATGAAATTTCCCTTGAGCTATTTGCCCTGGCTGACTAACCTGAACCTTCCTTCTAGGGATGAAGAGCTGCTCTGATGTTGAAAGCATCAAAGGCTGATCCCCTCAACTTCGCAGTCACTCACAGTCACTTGGCGATGAGAGAATGCAGTGAGACTCCCTCCCTCGCCATTTCAAAAGCTCAGAACCTCGGAATCATCCTCGGTTCCTGTTAGTCAGCTCCTCTCTATTCTGTCAGAGGCAATATCTGACTATCCTTTTGCAGGCATCTGTCCCACCTTCTCATTTCCCACGGGTGAAGCCCCCTGTGGGCCATTGGTTTGGTCCTTTCTATTCCCTAGCTCAAGTCCAGCTCAAGATCTGGAATTCAGCGGAAGAAAAAGACCAGAAACTCAGGCTACTCCCATTTCTCATTCTCTGACCATGTGTCTTGCACTTATTCTCCCTGTTGAAGATAATACAGAGAATCAGGGGTGGATCAGTAAATGTTTAACAACCAGCTCTACAAAAAAAATATTCGTCACACCTTTCAATTCAATCTGTATTATTAGTATTTTCACCATCACTTTCTTAACTCTAGATGATCAGCAAAATAATAAATCAAGCCCTTATTTGTAGCATTTACTAATTTCCAAGGTATAAATGCTTACACTGAAATGATAACAATCAGCTCTCAAGAGCTGGTTCCAGCTGGCTCCAACACACTCTACAAAAAAGGATTCAAATGTATCCCTGTCACAAAGCTCCCCTCCAATCTATTTAGGGAAACAAAATAATAATAATGAACTTTAATACTAACAATAATAATAAGAGCAACTCAAATGTTTATTATGCTTTATGCTTGCAAAGCATTTTTTTCCCCAACTACTCTGTGAGTCAGGATAGGACAAGTCGTATTAACCCCTTATGGTTTTGTGAAGGTCAAATGAAGTAATATTTGTAAAGTGCTTAGTATAGTGCCTGGCATACAGGAGGTGCTTAATAAATGCTTATTATTCTCTTCCATTCTACAGATGAGAAAACTGAGAGAGGCTAAGGGATTTAACCAAGTTCTCTCAGCTAGTAAAGGCTTATGGCTCAGCCCTTGCAAATACACTGCAAAGAATGAACTCCTTAGATAATCTCCTAGTCTCTTTCTAAGTCATACTTTCTAAGAGTAGGAGCCAGTGTGCTTTAAAGGTTTAAACAAAAAGTTTTCCCCACAATAACTTTGTGAAGTTGGTATTCATTATTCTCCTACTATATATCTAGGGCAACTAGGCACCACAGTGGACAGAGTACTGACCTAGACTCAGGAAGGCTTATCTCCCTGAATTCAAATCCTACCCCAGACACTCACTAGCTGTGTGACCCTGAGCAACTCTGTGTGACTCTGTTTGCCTCAGCTTCCTCATCTATAAAATGAACTAGAGAAGGAAATGGAAACTACTCCTGTATCTTTGCCAAGAAAACCTCATATGACCCAAGTGAAATAACTGAACAAACTACATGTCTATGCCTGTTGTATGTACCCCCCAAATCCATAGAGGTCTCAAATGTATCTCTACCTCTAAGGTCTGTTCAGTCTATTTGCCAGTATCATCCCATTTTTCAGATGAAATGATGATAGTTGAGGCATAATAATCATTGACATTTATATAGCACCACCTTTGTTTTTTAGACTTTTTCCATCTTTACTCAAATATACATATTTCCCAGAATACCCTCTTAATTTCTCTGAATTCTCTCCTTCCTCAAAAGAGAGAAACTTTATGGTGATGGCGATGTGCAGCTATTTAGTCTTCCTTGATTTTTAAACTAAAGCTGATAACTATTAAGATTGGCTCAATATTTGTTGGAAAGCACTCAATATAGCTACAATATCATAAAACAGCCTCGTGAGGTGAATAGTTCTACCAACAAC
The DNA here is from genome assembly GCF_028583685.1 of Petaurus breviceps papuanus. Lineage (NCBI taxonomy): Eukaryota > Metazoa > Chordata > Mammalia > Diprotodontia > Petauridae > Petaurus > Petaurus breviceps. The sequence continues at coordinate 2,854,194 of NW_027185754.1, forward strand.
AGAATCGATTTTTTCAAAGCAAAAAGCACAATTCCCCTTTTTAATTAATAAACTCATCCAATCCTACTCTCTACTGCTAATGCCAACTACTAACCCACACCAGTGGCTCTCTAAATCAATCCCAGCTCTCTAAATCAAGTAAAGAGGAACTTCTCACAGGATACACCCACAAATGATAAGCAATTCCCAGGGCAGTGGAATCTTAATACATAAATTCATCCAGCAGCAGTTTGGTATCAACCAGCAAAAAAACAGAAACAATGGGGACCAGCCAGTGATGGCTCTGGGTAGGTCAACAATCAAGGTTATCTATATTCAATTACTCCTATCTACCAACTTGCATAGCTGTCAGCTGATCCCAGCCCGAATGAAAGCTGGCCATGCACTCAGAAAGCAAATATAGTTTTAGAGGCAAGCCTCAAATTAGCTCCCTCGATGACTTGGCTTCCGACACATACTAAGTATCTCTCAGCTTTTGGGGCAGGGGAGATTTCGGCAAGTACTACCTTTGAGTCTAAATCTGGGGATGGTCTTATAAATCTCTGCTTCAAAAAGTAGGAAAGGACTGAAATTGCTCCTTAACCCTTGAAGACGATAAATTATATCACTTAACAATAGATAAACTTAGGACACTTTTCCTGTAGCCCAACCCTATTGTGAGCTAACTGCTAATCTACAACATTTCATCTTTCTGGTCCGTGCAGCTAAAAGACCTGCCTGTGGTGAAGACACAATAATTTGTTTTCTAACTGCTCCTCCGGAACCATATATCATGTGAGAAAACAAAGCCTCCCAACAACTGATATTTATCTATTTCCTCTATCTGTGTTCCTTTTACCACCAGTGCTAATGCAAGTCTGACATGTTTTCCTAGTGATGCTTCCATAGCCCCGGAAAGGAAGGGAAAAATCTCTCTCCATCTGTAGACTGGAAGAGGGAGGGAATCTACATTGTTGGCAGAGAATGGCAACGTTTATTAGCAGGGCCAGAGAGAGTCCAGTTTGATGCTGTCTGACTATGGTTTAAATCACTCTCTAGGTTGCCCTGGCTCTCTCTGGCAGGTGCTTCTCAAGTGCAGGCACCATTTTTAAGTTGCTATTGAGATTTACTGACATGAAATGTCAGTGTTAATCAATGCTGAAGTAATTTCTAGATTAGCTTTGGAGGACCATAAATCACCAAAGCAGCAGTTAGCTGTCTTTGTTCTTCTGCTTTTGGAGCTAGTGGGGGTAGGGGGAAGGTGAGGAGGAGGTCCGTTTTTCTCTCTGCCTCACCCCCTACCATCTCACTCCACCCCCTTCAAATATTTGCTGTTGTGTTTCTGCCTGGCCATTTAAACTAATCACATATCGGGAAGCTCTGACCCCAGTTTCACTCCTTTATCAGCCATTAAGGCTGAAATGATCAGTCTCACCTTAATGAGGGAGGGCCTCTGTCCAATTCCATTGGGTTGAAGTCATTATCAATCTCATGCCTGTAATTTCCTAAGCCTGCAATTAACAGCATTCACAACTACTTCTGGGTACAAAGAGTTTATTTCATGTACAAAATAAGGGATCATCATTTCGTGAGTGGAATTTGAACTTCAATTTTATTTATTTATTTGGCAAATGGTAGAAGGTAGGGTACAAAAAAAGGAGCCTGGGAACTTCTGAAATACATGGGAAATGTCAATTCTAAATAAAGAAGAATATTTAGGCTAGGGTTCACCAGCAACTGGAAGATTTAAGTTGGGTTCTACCCTTATGGTCATCCTCAGCCCCAGGCCTGACACCCCCCCCCCCCCCTCCCCCCCCCCCCCATATAACCCCCCCCCCCCCCACCACCCCACATTCCTTCCCCCCGTCTTGCCGCCTAGCTCAGCTTTATGACTCTGTTTACCTTAGATGTATGCTGAAACAC
>NW_027185754.1:2856195-2940275 GCF_028583685.1 Petaurus breviceps papuanus
TGTGTGTATTGTTGGCGATTGCTTTAAAAATGAATAATATTTAGGGGTTGGGGCTCAACTAGAATGAGAGTTTGTTTTTCTGTCTCCCCCCCCGACCACTCGACCGATCTTGAATCGGTCGAGTAGCCCCCCCCCCCGCCAAACTCAAGGCTGATGGTGTATCCCTATCCTTATTGCTGACTGGGCCACTGGTCTCACATAGGATATGAGTCCTGGTCTCTGAAGCCTACAATGACCACCTATTTTTTATCATGGTGACTAGTCTTCCCTTTTATGTTCCACATATCATACGTATCATAGACAATGATCAGCTCACTTAGAGAACTCTCTCCTCTGTCATACTGTCTTCCTAGGAATCAACATCAGGCAAATTTATAGTGACCAGGTTGGCTAAATGGAAAGTAGAGACATGAAACCCCTATGGGGAAGGAAAAATTGCCTCCCTCTCTTCCATACAGTCCTTTTTCTTTAGAACCATATATCTCACCCAGACTAGTCCATTATCCTAGAGAAGGAAGAATCTTGCAAGACCCAGGCTGATACATATGTCTCCCAGTGAAGATAGCTCCCTGTGAAGACAACAATTCCCTTTTCCTGAAAATTGTCTTGAGACAAAATGCTAAAAAGAAAGGGAGGGGAGTGATTGGGGAAATGGTTAAAGATATCACAGCACATAAATGTAATGTAATATGACTATGTCATAAGAAATGATGAATACAAAATATTCAGAGAAGCGTGGGAAAACTGATATGAACTGATGCTGAGTGAAGAAAACAGGATTAAGAAAACAATATACACAATAGCTACAACAATGTAAATGGAAAGAACCACAAAAAAAAAAACCCACACTAAATTGAACTGTGTATAATTATAAAGGCCAAGCTTAGTTCCAGAGGGAATTTTAAAAATGTACTTCCTCCTTTGTAGCAATGGGAAATTATGGGTGTGGAATATTGCATATACTTGCAGACATGGCTGATGTGTTGATTGGTTTTTGCTGAAATCCTTTTCATCTTTCTGTTTCATTCTCTGTGAAGAATGGCTCTCTAGGTAGGGGAGGAACAGGTTCAGAATGGAAGATGATCTTATTTGCTAGCATCTATGTAGTACCTTAATGTATATAAAGCACTTTATGTATTTTAAATAGTACTAGTATTGTCCCATCTGATTCTCAGGAAACTGAGACTGAGTGAGGTTATGTGATTTGCTCTTGGTCACACAGCTTGTAAATTACTGCAGCAATATTTGAACCCAGTTCTTCTTAACAAATTCTACCACCTCTTCCACTGAATTTTAAATAGTATGCAAATACATAAAAAGCTCTGCGCTGGTAATCTTAAGTTCCAACTCCATAGGATAAAACACAAGATATTCTTGATAGGGATCCCCATCTTGAGACATTCAGTCTTCCAAGTCCGAACTTTTGGGGCTATTATATGCCCCGTATCTACCTGGATTTTCCCTTTTAAAAAAAGTATCATATTACATTTTTGCTTGGTTACTTATGGTGCATTGGATGTGTGACTGTGGTTAGGGACCTGCCAGAGAAGGCCCCACATCAGGAAACTGAATGATTTGACTAACTTAATATATCAACTCGTGCTAGTAAGAGGGCTTTCACCACCTCATTTTGTGGGTGCTCCAAGCAGCAAAATTTCACTATGATGCATTTCTTCTCTTCTCATGAAATCCCCTTGTAATAATCAGAAGACATCTGTCTTTGGGAAACATAAATAAAGCCTCATCCCAAGTACAAAAGAATGTCTTTATTATCCATTGCCAGTAGCTCGGTTTCTAAAAAAGTCTCATTTGACCATGAGTAGGAAGTCCTTTCGACCATGAGATGAGAAATGAATTCTGGGTGAAAGGCTACAATTTTCAGAAAAGGAAGAGTCACTAAAGGGAAGAGGGGACAACAATTACCTTTGCAGCAGAACTGACTCATTTGGTAGTGAGGCAGTAGATCCTAAGCCCGAGGGAAGGGAATAAGCATTTATTAAGTACCTACTATGTACTAAGAGCTTTACAGATATTGTCTCATTGAGCTTCACAACTACCCTGAGAGAGGTGCTGTTATCATCTCCATTTTACAGTTGAAGAAATGGAGGCAGAAAGATTAATTAACTTTCCCAGAGTCACATGGAGAGTAAGTTTCTGAAGCTATGTTTGAAATTGGGTCTTCCTGACTCCATGCCAAGCTGACATGACAAGTCTTCCTGACTCTCTTTCCGTACTACCTAGCTTCAGAACCTTCTTCCTTGCTGTGAAAAGGTACCAGGGATAAAAAAAAATCTGAGAGTTTATTCTTTCCCCTCTACAGCCCATGGCAGAATAAGGCAAGAGCCAGGGGTCAAATTAAATGCAAAGATTTTCCCTGGTCTTAACTCAAATAGGGGGAGGTAGGCCCTGCAAACAAACACAAGCATCTTCAGCAAATGACCAGGCAAGACTACAAGAACCTTCCTGCATATGCTGCATTTCTGAATAATTCTCCAGACTAAAAGGGAGCTCACATGAAATCTATTGACATTAAAAGAAAAATCATATTGGCTGGGGGCTGGGGGTAGGGGGAGAAGGAAGGGGAGATTTACTGACAGCATCTTTGTGGATTGCTCTCTCTAAACTCCAAAGGAGAACTACTTCACCTTCTGCCCCACCCAATAAAACGAGTGGCAAATATAATTACTTCCACTGGCTAATCAATAGTGGATTGCTTCTGGCCTCTGCTTGTTCAATATCAGTGTCTGAGATCACTGAATCTTGATACTTACCTCAAGATGCCAATTTCTGTTTAATGTCAGATAAACCACATTTATCACTCCACCCACTAATGAGATTTTATTGTGTCCTTAATAATATGCATTTTTTAAAAAAATGTTTTCTCCTAATGTAACATGAAACATGAGGTTGGAATGTTCTGTAATTCCCAGTCATCTGAACTCCCAATAGCCAATTGAACAATCCAAATCAATGTTATATTAAGCAATCTTAGCAAGTGATTATGGAAGTTGAGAGACAACCAACTGGTAGACAAGGAGCAAATATTTCCAATTGATTTTTATAAGAGAAAGAATTAAAGAGGAGCCCTTCAGTCACTTTATTAGAGGTACATTTGGTGCAACTTCATTGGCCTCATTCTCCCCAAACCGACACTTGCTCCTTGGCCTGAGTTTCTGCCAAGACTACCCAAAGTGCACAGGGCAGAATCTGGGATCTGAATGCACAGCCATCTCGGCTCTTGCACATATGCCAGCAAAACAACAGACTTCAGCAGAAGAAGTATACACCAATAAATTATCTTCATTGGAAACACATTGAGAGAGCCATGCACATGGCCAGAGAATGGGGCTGGTGAGCCTGCCACTTAGAGTTCATCTGTACACATGATAAACCCTGGCTAACTAGCCTGCTTTTCAGAGAAACTGTCTTGATGTCAAATCCCAGGCCAGCAAACTCCGGGGATTTCAGTATGTAGCACGAAACAAAAACAGCTGCGAGGGAAACTCATATGACTAGGAGAGGTGCCATGGAGTAATTAACAGGCAGAAGTTTTCTTGATCTGGAAAATCACATTTATTTTAATTGCTACACTCTGATATTCCTATAAAGAATTTGGCCTCATAGCTCTCCCCCTCCCCCCCCCCCATTAGATATACCATTTAGCTTTGGAACAATGGAGCCATCAACTCCTTTGTTCCAGGTTTTTCATTGCCCTCAAATGCATGGCATTTGGTGAGAAAAGATTGTTTATAAATATGTATTGTAATTTGAACGATCCCATAATCCACTCTAATTTTCTCCTTACATAATTAATTGGCCAATCATTTAATCTGTAATAACATAAATTTCTTAACCTGAAGGTCCCCACATGCATGGAAATTCCATCTGTAGCTCTGTAAGACAAATTCACAAAGAAAACATGGCAATATTTTTCTGCAGATCCATATGAAAACATGTTGGGTTCTCATTAGGAGATGATTGTTTTCACTCCTGCCAGCTACTTCTGGGGGAGCTGGAAGGGGAGAAGGGTGAGCAGGGAGTGGCAGGGGGAAGGGATGGGTTTAAGGTAGTCATACATGTTATTGTTCAGTAGTTTCATGTCCAACTCTTCATGACCCCATTTGGGATTTTCTTAGCAAAGATACTACAGTGGTTTGCCATTTCCTTCCCCCAGCTCATTTTACAGATGATAAAATTGAGGCAGACAGGGTTAAATAACTTACTCAGGGTCACACAGATAGTGTCTGAGGACTGATAAGTCTTCCTGACTCCAAGCTTGGGAGGCTTAGTTGGGGGCAAGGGGGGGTGTTGTATCCACCACATACATATATTCATATATAAACATATACACATACATATATGTAGACACATATATAAAGCTACATACACATACATATACTCAGATAAGCAGATACACACATACATGTTTACAGATATATGCAGTTAGGTACATACACACACATATATATGAATACATATATAATGCATATACATACATATGCACATACACTGGTATATGTATATGCACATACATATACACACATGCAGATTTATGCAAATATACTTATTGTAGCAGCAAGCACCCCAAGCGTCCTCAGGGTTTGCTGCCAATACAGGTTCTTAGATCTGCTTTGTTAAAGGAAAGCAACTCAAAATGGGTTAACAAGCTTACTTTAATCAGTCAGACATATATCGTTTACCTTGTTCAGGGGAAAAGGTCAGCACCCCGAACTTCAAAGTACACAGACAGAATTATCAAGACAGAAACAGATCAAGTGGACAGATTTCAAACTGTCCAACCATTACATCCATACCCAGTCAACATCTGGGTTTCAACATCTGGGTTTTTCAAAGCCGAGGGAGCTCTGGACAACGGCTTCCCAGAATCCACATCAACTCACAGAACATTTCTCAAAATGAGCCCCCCAAAACAAAGCTACACATCAGGGCTTATATAGCCTTCTCCTGGCTCAGAGAATGTAACAACCTTTTGGACACACTGGCCAATCAAGAAGTATCTACTGAAAAACAAGCCTCCCACCCCAGGCTCCAGGTGTGCTTTAGCCTAGGGGCAGGGAAGATCTTTAAATTTACATTCCCATTACACTTATATACATATTGAAAGATCTGTACATACATGCTGTTGCATGCCTATACATACATATGAATACATATACACAATGCATACCTATACACACATATATACACATATATCTATATATGTTACACATATATTTAAACCTATGCAAACACATATACAGATATCTACATACCTATATGTGTGTATACACATATGCATTTACATATATACACATATATCATGTGTGCAGATACCTACATATACACATACCGTGTTTCCCCGATAATAAGACCTATCCCAAAAATAAGCCCTCCCCTTACTGTGTAAGATTCCTCTAAAATAAGCCCTCCCCTGAAAATAAGCCCTTTTGAGATTGCTACTGTAGTGAAGATGATCCCCTGCGCTACACGCTACATTACGGTACCCTCTGTATGCACCGTCCCCCTCCCCCCTCCCCGGGTGAAACGCACGCCGCGCTCCGAGCTGCATCCAATCAGAGCTGCAGCAGTGAGTGCGTCATCCTGTTCTTCCCCAGTGATTCGCTTGCTGGCGCCATTGAGAGCAGTGCCGCGGAGGAGAGCTGAGGCAGGACAACATAAGCCCTCCCCTGAAAATAAGCCCTCTGGTGTTTTTCTTTCCAAAAAAATTAATAAGACAGTGTCTTATTATCGGGGAAACACGGTACATGCAAGGCATATCCATATACTCATATAGATAAATACATACACATATATACACATTCATAAATACACATTTTCAATACACCTACACCTACATATATACATACAACTACACATGCACATACACTACAGTCCCCAGAGAATTAGAAATACATATCACTCAGGGTGAGTGGAGAGGGGAGTGAGGGGCGTGAGCAGGTAGCAACATATTTCAAGTGAGGAAGTACGAGGAAGTGGAGTTAAGGATGTCTTCACAGAAACAATCATAGATGAAGAAGGACTGGTCCCACGGCAAGAGAAAGGAATACCAATGGACAGTTTTGTGCTCCAGTGGTATCCACAGAATGTCAAGAGAAACTGAGGAAGGCCCCCAGAATTTTGACCCTTGTGGTGAACATGGACAGGAGTGGCATAAACTGCTGTGGTATGGATGAATTTGCACTCTGTTGTAGAGAATACACACATGGATGAAATTTCATAGCACAGAGTCTTTCGAATAAATCCTATACCTAGAACATACAATTTAGATACCTCCCAATCCCCTGGCTATATCTGGTGCTTGGCTGCTCATACAAATTCATAGATGGATGCGTAGTATGTATCTCAGAGGGTGTGTATGCATCTGTGCTCCGGCATACTCAGTTTCAAAGAAACTCCCTTCAACTTCAATCTCCTCGTATCAGGTTCCTAATGGAGACTGTGTCTATATGAAGACACTTCAACAAGCATTTTCTAAGACCTACTATGTCCAAGCAACAATCATTTTTGTTTTTTGCTGTTAATGGAACAGCAACTGGCCAAAGTGCTTAGTACTGTCAAATGACCAAACTACCAAACAACTCTCTAAACCCTTTGCCTTTCATTCAGTCATCTTGAGACAACTAGAAAATCATCCTGGGGAAAACAGGAGGATAAGGAAATGACAGCATCACATAATTCTGAAAATAATGCCTGGTATGGAAAATTTGGGAAAGAGATACATAGGTCCTTTGGGGGGAGATTTGCAAGTGGTATCTGTTTTCCCATTACCATCAATTATGATCAAATATTTAGAGAAGCCTGAATTGAAAATGAATACTTTCTTTCAGGGAGAAATCAAAGGGTGAACAATTCAATTTGGCAGCAAGGTCCCAGCCGCCATTTGGTGGTGGTATGGGACTCCAGCAAAGGGAGCGATCACTACAGGCATAATTTACTTGCGATTAAGAATCTGTCTGAATTCCAGCTACAGGCCAAGTGGCCATTAGCAAAAAACAGCTTTCCCTCTTGCTCATTTGTTTTCCATGTGTGTTTCTGTTCTCATCCAAATCCTGCCCACAAATGTCTCAGTCCTCTTCATGAATCCCACGTGGAGACAGCACCAGCATGAAACTGCTAAAGGAACACAGTGAGCTTAAGGGGATGAAAAAACAAGCAATCAAAAAAAAAAAAAAGGCAAGGAGTTCATAATGGGTCTCCAATCATCTAAAAATGAGGCTGTGATTGATTGATGTTATTTGGGGTTGCCTGCAATAAACAGGGGTTGGGCTGGAGGAGGACCTGGAAGGAGGGGGTACAAAAACAAAACCAGGATTCATGGGCTGGAGCCGATATTCATGTGTAAATTATCCTAAGTGGGGTAACTTAATAGCAAAGTGGGTAGCTTTTAATATCGGGGCCATTAAGAAAATAACGTTAATATGAGACACATGCGAGTGCAGGCATGTGTCCCCTGAGCTCCCCAACCAATATTGGCTCTGCCTCAGGGATGGGGCTGAGAACCTGGGACTCCGGCACACACAGTTGGGCTTCGTTTAGAGGTCAGAATCTACTAATGTAATTTTCCACCTAAAAAGGCAAATCCATGTGTTTCCAATGACACATTTGGAGGTTTGGTCTGTGCCCTTTAGATCTCAGAAGCATGGTGTTTCAAAACTGAGAATGGACCATAGAGCTCAATTAGAGGAAACTGAAGCCCAGAGAAGTGAGCTGCCCAAGGTCACACAGCCAGTTTATTACAGGTAGAACCCAGGGAAGATGAAAGGTGTTTTTTGTTTGTGCTTGTGTTTTTTTTTTTTTTTTACCATCGACATCATCATCATCCCACACAAACTAAGCAGCCCATTCCTGCCACAACTCTCAAGTGTGTGCATTTAGTGGAAGAGTTGAATTCTGCTAACACCGTGTTTCAAATTGTAAAAGGCCATTATTAGTAATTTGCATTTACTTATTGGAACATTACCCAATAAACCAAAAACACGTGTTAAAACACAATCCATATTAGCAAGGGCAGGAAAAGAAAGATGTTTCTGGGACTTTACAAAAAATCATTTCAGGGAAGCAGAGTTTTAAAAGAGAGATTCTATTGCAAATAATTAGGGTCTCCTTTTTTTCTGTGACCTTGTATCAGGGCATGGCCAGAGCACTAAATTGAACATGGATATTTGAACCCAGTTCTCTCATTCATGCCCCCTCAAACAGTATTATCTTCCCTGCCCAAAAAACACCATGCCCCAGGCTCCCCCCAAAGGACATCTCTCTGAATAATTGGCAGGAACAATCCAGTGGCTCTCAGTTCTCCTTCCCAGGGACCAGGATCTGGGCCATGCAGCCCTGACTGAGCTCCAAAGCCTCATTCATTCTGACAGCAGGAGATGAACAATAGGGTCAGTAGAGGACTGCCTGGCAAGCTAAGTCTCTGTGCCATGTCAGTCTGGAATACATTTGGGAGAGTGACTGGAATGGGCGTAGGAGGGTGGGAGAGAACAGGAAAGAAATACATGGTTAATGTCCTTGAATCTATGGAGAAATAAGGGTGGGTGGAGGTAGAGAGCAGTCAGAAGCTATTATGCTTCCCAATTCCACCTTTTCCTGAGGCTCTAGTGACTTGGCTCCAGTAGGCCTAGAAGACCCATCACAGGTAATCTGGAAAACCCCCATCATACCACAAACATATAAGTAACTACAAACACTAGGCAGGATGCTAAGTAAACCGTGGAGATTTAACATCAAAAGTGAATCAGTCCCTGCCCTGGAGGAGTTTCCATTCTATGGGGGGGGTTGGGGGAGGAGAGGAAAGAGAGATAGAGATGGAGAGATGGAGAAAGACAGAGAGAGAACAGGGATATGTAACAATAACTAGCATTTACCTAACAATTAAAGGTTTACAAGGCACTTTCCATGTATTATCTTATTTGATGGGCAGCTAATGGATAGAGCTCCAGGCCTAAAGTCAGAAAGACCTGAGTTCAAATCTAGCCTCAGACACTTACTAGCTGTTTGACCCTGGGCAAGTTACTTAACCCTGTTTGCCTCAGTTTCCTCTTCTGTAAAATGAGCTGGAGAAGGAAATGACAAAACACCCCTGTATCTTTGCCAAGAAAACCCCAAATGGGGTCACAGTCAGATATAACAAATGACTTAAAGAAAAACAAAAGCATCTCATCTGATCCTATTAATATTGCCCACTTTACAGATGAGGAAACTGAGACTGAGAAAGTTTCAGTGAGTGGCTAACATGGCTAACAAGTGTTTGAGGTAGGATTTGAACTCAAGCTTTCCTGACTCCAAGTCTTATGCTCTATCCACTGCACCACCTACCTGCCTCTAACACAAATAAGTATATAAGAAATAAATGTGAGGTGCTTTGGGGGTGAGGAATCAGTAAAGATCTAATGTAAGAAGTGGTAATTAAGCTGAATTTTGAAGAGGGCAAAGGACTCTAAGAGGCAGAAGTAAGGAAGAAGTACCCTTCAGTCTGTCTTAATCTGGGTAGCTTGTCAACTCAGAAATAAAATTCTTTCAGAAAAAAATAAAATAAAGGCAATATTCCCTCTCTCCTTCCCACTCTACCAGAACCCCACAATAATTCTGATATGTTCCCCTAGAAGCACTGGGCCAGACATTGGCAAAGCTTCTTCTCCTTAATTCAGTGGAGGCATGCCAACTGGTTTAAAAGCTTTAGTTGCAAATTAAGGGAAGAAGTGGGACCACAATAGAATGAGGGGAAGAAACAATCAAATTGCTGAATTAGCAGCATTACGGCAGTCTTCATCCCCATCTGACCTGAGGTTCTGTGGTTGGTTAAAAGAACACACAACATTTGGAGTCACATTTGGGTTAGAATCATGGCTCTCCTAATTGCTACTTGCATAACCTCAGTCAACTCATCTTCCCTCCCTAGGCCTCAGTTTCCTCACCTATAAAAGGGCAGAGGGATTGGACTAGATGAGTGGTGTCAAACTCAACTAGAAAAGGAGGGGCACTAACTGTATATAAGGACCCCTTGCAGGCCACATATTGACTTGGAAACCACAGATTAACTTTATCTATGTTCTATTGCATCTTTATTTCTTTTGTTAAATATTTCCCAATTACCTTTTAATCTGGCTCAGGCCTCACTTAGGACCTGGCCTTGTATCTGACACTTCTGGATTAAATGACCTTTAGGTCTCTTCCATCTCTAAATCCTCTGATCTTGTCTCTAGAATTTCTCTGCCTTGAGACTGACTAGTAGAATGCAGGGGTGGGGAACCTGCAGCCTTGAGGTTTTCAAGACAAACATGTGGCCCTCTGTGATAGTAATGGAACATAAAGATTCCCCTGTATTGGCTTGGTTTTCAAATTGATTGTGTTAAAACCCAGAGCTTGTTAATCCCACCTGTGGGATGAACTTGTTGATGTGAAAAGAGAGTCTTGAACTGGGAGGAGCTGGTGACGTAGATTTGGAGAGACAAGAGAGAGGCAGAAGAACTTTTTGGAAGCAGCACCTTGTGGAGGCAGAGAGAGACTGAGAGAATTGCTGGGGGCCACTTTGAATTGCCCTGGACTTTTGAGACCTGGCCCCTGAGCTGCCAAGGACTGAGGAGACATGGCTGTTTTGCTGGTACTTTGTCTGTCTGTTTTGATGTTGTTTTGCCAGATTTGTCCACTGTGAAAGACAGTCCTTTTGTTGAAAAAGTCCTGGAACCTGGCTGCTGGCTAAGAGATTCTGAGACTGTCCTGCAGACAGAGAGTGAATACTGTCCACTGGTGAAGGACAGTGCTGTTGTTGCAGGGGTCTGGGAACCTTTCTGTTGGTTCAGAGCTACTGAGACTGTCCTGGACAGTCTCAGGAGCTCTTAGCCAACAGCCAGGTTCCAGAACTTCTTCAACAAAAGGACTGTCTTTCACCAGTGGACAAATCTGGCAAAACAACATCAAAACAGACAGACAAAGTACCAGCAAAACAGCCATGTCTCCTCAGTCCTTGGCAGCTCAGGGGCCAGGTCTCAAAAGTCCAGGGCAATTCAAAGTGGCCCCCAGCAATTCTCTCAGTCTCTCTCTGCCTCCATGAGGTACTGCTTCCAAAAAGTTCTTCTGCCTCTCTCTTGTCTCTCCAAATCTACGTCACCAGCTCCTCCCAGTTCAGGACTCTCTTTTCACATCAACAAGTCCATCCCACAGGCGGGATTAACAAGCTCTGGGTTTTAACACAATCAATTTGAAAACCAAGCCAATACAGGGGAATCTTTATGTTCCATTACTATCACACCCTCTAGGTTCTCAAGTGTGGCCCTTTGACTAAATCCAATTCAATTGAGGACCTAGAGGGCCACATGTGGCTTCAAGGCCACAGGTTTCCCACCCCTGGTGGTGTACAGTATATAGTGTGTGTGCATATATATATATACATATGTGTGTATGAATATATACATACATGTATGCATGTATAGCATATAGTATAGATAGTCTTGGACTTAGAGTCTGAAAGGTCAGAGTTTGAATCCTTCTTCAAATGTTTAATAACTGTGTGATCATGTGCAAGTCACCAGACCTCTCTGGGCTTCTCTTTCTTCATCTGTAAAATGATCAGGGTGGGCTGAATGATCTCTAGGGTTCTTTCCAACTAGATAACTATGTTCTTCTGAACCAGTCTTTGTCTAAGGGTGTTAGGAACCTAGCCTTCTCCCTAGGGGCAGAAATATCAGGTTCTTCCCTAAAGTGAAGCATGCTAACCAAGTTCCTTCATGTCTTCAGCATTCTGATCAATGCAATGACCAAGCACCAAGTCATTCCAAAAGACCAATGAAAGCCCCCACTACCTCACCTTCTAACAGAAAGGTGATGGACTCAGAATGAGAATAAAACATAAATTTTTTTTGCTTTTTTTTGGGGGGGAGGGCAACTGGGGTTAAGTGACTTGCCCAAAGTCACATGGCTAGTAGTTGTGCTAAGTGTCTGAGGCCAAATTTGAACTCAGGTCCTCCTGACTCCACAGCCAATTCTCTGTTCACTGTGCCACCTAGCAATCACTAAAACATAAAATTTTGGATACATATCTGTTACAAGAGTTTTGCTTGAGCTCTTTTTGTGGTGGCAAAAAACTTGAAGTTGAGGGGATGCCTATCAATTGGAGAGTGCCTGAACAAGTTGTGCTTTATGAATGTAATGGAATACTATTGTGCTATAAGAAATAAGGAGCAGGCAGATTTCAGAAAAACCTGGAAAGACTTCCATGAACTGATATAAAGTGAAGTGAGCAGAACCAGGAGAACTTTATACACAGTAACAGCAATATTATACAATGACTGCACATATATAACCTATATCAGATTACTTATCATCTCAGGAAGGGAGAAGGAAGGAAGGAGGGAAAAAATTAGGACTCAAAACTTTAAAAAAATGTATTTAATTGTTGTAAGTAATTGGGGGGAAATAAAATGTTATTTTTAAAAAACAAGGGTTTTGCTTGTTAACTGAAAAAAAGTTAATTAAAAAAAAAAAAGCTTAACTCTTTAATCTCTAACTACCATATTAGACCAACCAAGGCCCGGCCTCCAGGCTTTCACTGGCTGTGCTATTTTAAACCTTGAGTTCGATCCAGTCACTCACAGGTGGTTCATCAACCAGCGCTTGGAGTTCACTGAGTTTCTTTTCTAGTTTAATAATTTAAGCCTCTTCTAGCATCTCCCATCAAATGCCACCTGTCCACAGGTTTTAGTTCCTAGCCTGTTTAAAGAATTGTAAGGACTCATTGGGTCCAATTAATACTCCATAGCTGTCTCTATTCTAGACTTCCCATAGACTCTAGTCTAGCTTCCCATAGAGTCTCAAGTCATTAGGTCATTGACTTAATAGCTCTCACTGTAATGGGAAGTAGTCCTTTCCTAAAAACCCATTCTGTGTACCAACTCTCCATCTCCCATCTCCATATCTTTGCACTGGTCATGACCTCCTGCCTAGAGCACACTCCCTCCTGGGCCTTCAGCTCTCAGAACCCTTGGTCTTCTTCAAGTCTCAGCTAAAGCACCACTTTCTTTAAGAAGCCTTTCCAGTCTTCTCATTCTTCAAAGCTGCTAGTGCCCTCTCTCCCCAAACTATATTATATTATATTCCTTGTGTATACATTCTATATATGCTTATTTCTATGTATACATATATGAATATGTGTGTGTGTGTGTAGTAACAGTACAGTGTCTACCCACAGTAAGAAAGGGACTACTTCAGTACAGAACCCTGCCAGGAGCATTTGCTGGGAATCTAAGAAACAACTCCAACTTCTCCCTTAGACAGTGCCTGCTCCTGGGACTTGAAATTACTCATTAGACACCTCTCAGGTCTGCTTTCACTTTCTGTTCTTGGTCTCTTTTCCACCTTGACATCCCCTGGTCCTACTTCCAGGACTGAAATATATGCCACTTGGGGTATCTTTTTCCAAACTGCTGCCTGTGGATTTTTAGAGGCTTTCACAAGGAATTTGGCCCTCCCATTTCTCTTGCCTGTTTCCAGCCACTGACCCTTATTCTGACAACTCCATGACCTCAGTGAAAGTCCACACTATAGACAAAGCTCCCTAGTTTACATTAATCCCTGTCCTGGCTCAGGACATTGGGAGTTATAGAAGAGAGCTTTAGAGCTAGAAAGGGCCCTCCAGATCAGATAGTACTGCCCCCTTAATTTCACAGAGGATTATAAAATGATCATAGGTAATTTTTTTAGTTGATGATTTTTTTAAAAATGACACCATCATATAGTTATACATAGTTCAACAGAAACTTCTCTTAGAAGCAATACAATTTTTGTTGGGGTTTATTTTTGCCTTTTGGAGGGCAATTGGGGTTAAGTAACTTGCCCAAGGTTACGCGGCTAGTTTTTTTGGTGTGGGTGTTAAGTGTCTGAGGCTGGAACCAAACTCGGGTCCTCCTGACTACGGGGCTGGCGCTTTACTCACTGCACCACCTAGCCTCCTGAAATCATTACAATTTTTTAGACCAAACTGTGACTGCATTAGTATAATGCAGGGCTCTCTAATATCTTTTGTGACTTAGGCTCCTTGGGCAGTCTAGTGAAATGTTTAGATTCCTCAGCATATTTTTAAATCCATAAATAAACACAAAAGGAAGCTGACTATAATGAAACAAATATAAATTTTTTCCCATCCACGTTCAGTGACCCCTGAAAAATCTATTCATAGACCTCTTGGGGAATCTGTGGACCTCAAGTTACAAACTCTTGTTGGTGGGAGTTCCCAGTGAGGAACTTCCTCCTTCAATATAGATCAGCATCTTTTCTGCAATTTAAGAGTATCAGAGAGTTGGTGGGGATACCTAGAGATTCAGTGACTTTTTTTTCAGGGTCAGTCATGCAGCCAGGGAGAAGAAGGAATTAAGCCCAGGTGTCCCCGATTCCCAACTCCTCTCTCTAGCCATCTTACTCTCAAAAGACAAAGAAAAACAGTTGGCAAAATAAATCAACACATTTTCCACATCTCACAACCTTATTCTCTACCTGCAATCTCTCTACCACCTCTGTACCAAGAGGAGGGAGGGAAGTTCTACCATCTGTCTTCTTTATTTTTTTTTAAAGCAATTGGGGTTAAGTAACTTGCTCAAGGTTACACGGCCAGTTATTTCTGGGTGTGGTGCTAAGTATCTGAGCCCAGATTTGATCCCCAGGTCATCCCGACACTGGAGCCAGTGCTCTTATTTGCTGAGCCACCTGGCCGCCCCTTACCATCTGTCTTCTAAAGTCAAGGTTGATCACATGTATTGATCAGAGTTCTAATGTCTTGCAGTATAATTTTCTTTTATATTGATGTAGTAATTGGTAAAATTGCTTTCTTGTTTCTGCTTACTTTTCTCTGCATCAGTTCCCATGTTTCTCTAAATTCTTCATCAGGCTGCTCTAAATATGAGGGACTTCTTTGTTTTAGAGCTCTTTGAGGGATATGCTTTAAAAAAAAAAGTCATGGCATAGGATCAAAGTATACATACAGCTGAGTAAGTTTTCTAATATAGTTCCAAACTGTTTTCCAGAATGACTAGATCAGCTCTACCAATAGTGAAGTCATGACTAGATCAGCTCTACCAATAGTGAAGTCACTGTGGGAAGGAACTTTGGAATCTATCTAGAACAACACTCTCCTCAGCACCATCACCCCCAACCCCACCCCCTTCCCTTAAAAGCAGCTAGATGGTATAGTGGATAAAGCACTGGGCCTGGAGTTAGAAAAATCTGAGTTCAAATCCAGTCCCAGACCCTACTAACTGGTTTACCCTGGGTAGGTCATTTAACCTCAGTCTCAGTTTGATCATTTGTTGTTGGTCTTAGTCACGTCTGATTCTTCCTGACCCCATTTGGGGTTTTTCTGGCAAAGATTCTGGAGTGGTTTGCCATTTCCTTCTCTAGTTCATTTTACAGATGAGGAAACTGAAGTCAACAGGGTTAAGTGACTTGCCCAGGGTCACATAACTAGGAAGTGTCTGAGGCCAGATTTGAATTCAGAAAGATGAGTCTTACTTATTCCAGGCCTGTCACTCTGTCCCCAGTGCCACCTAGCTGCCTCTGCTCATCTGTAAAATGGGAATAACAAAGTGTGGATATTAATAGCACTTACCTCCCAGGACAGTTGTGAGGATGAACTGAGATAACAAATGTGAAGTGCTTAGCACAGTGTCTGGCACATAGGAAATACCACATAAAGTTTAGCTATTATCATGCTTTTACATTTATTATTATTATTATTATTATTATTATTTTAGAAATGAAGAGACTTGTCAGAAAGGCTGTGACTTGGCTAAAGTCACAGAATAAATGACAGGGTTAGGATTTTAATCCATGACCTCTAACTTCAAAGCCAATGTTCTTTGGAAAAGCAACTCATCCAAGAGTCATGTAACTAAATTAGGGGCAAATCTGAGACAAGAACTCACCTCCTCTGCTTACTATCTGAGTGACCTTGACCAAGTCACTTACTTCTCAGGGCCTCAGTTTGCGCATCTATAAAAATGATTAAGTTGGAATAAATGGCTTCCGAGTTTCTTAGGCTTTCTTGATGCCTAGTTCAATGTGCTAGCTCTTTCCTTCTCCCTGAAAAGGGCATAGTGACAAATTCCAAGAAGGGAGGGGCAGACTTCAGAAGGGCTAGGGGGAGGGGGTTTAGAAGGAGACATTCCCCTAAATGGAGCAGATTCTGCACAAAATATTTGTTGCTCCTTTTCCCCTCAGCCATATATTTCCCCAGATTTTATGGTTACCATCAATTTCTGCTGTAGTCACTGTAGATTTAGAATAACAGTGTCAAGGGATTTTTTTCTCTTTGGCAAAGAGGGACTGAAATCTGGTTTTTAGTGCTATTCCCTGAGTAAAAGATGCAGTGCCTTTTTTTTGGTACTTATTTCCATGTTGTTCTGTAACAGACTCTACATCTTTCTTTTCTGAATGTTCATCCTTTCTTCCTGATGAGGCAAGAAGCTTCCTGAAGGGTTGAGGGGATCACAATCCCTGGTGTCCATTCTGGCCTCGGGTTCTGCATGCAACACCTGGTGCCCATTGATATATGTTCAGAATTTTTCTTCCCAGATTTTCCAGTTTCAGAAACTCATACAACAGAAGTAGACATCCAGACACATAAAGGGGACACCTGGTTCTGGGCAGCAGCCAAGGACCTCATTCCATCTCCCTACCATGAGGCAAATGTGGTACTCATACTTTCCTTACCTGATTTTTTTAAAACCCAATTTACCAACAGAACTCTTGCTGATGCAGTCATAATTGAAAGAAGAAAAACGCATAAAATTATTTTCAGGCCTTTATTCCTACAGGTGTAAAGATAAACTAAACATGAGGTTTTTATTTCCAAGCTTTACCAATGTAACCAAGATACTATGTGCTATGACTGACCTTTCTTTCATGGACAGGAAGAACACAGAAACTAGGGAGAAGTGGAAAGCACTTTAGAACCCCTCTGCTGGTCTAATGGTAGCCATCTCTAGAGCAGGGGAGGGGTAGAGGGAAGAAAAAAGAGGGCAAAAAGAAATATACAAAATAATTTCATTATATATTTAAAAGGAATTGCTAATTGTACATAATAGATTTCCAGCTTAATACAGTTTAATATGCAATCATACATATATGTAGTAGATTATATGTGTATACTGTATGTATGTAGTTATTAGAATTTATATATATACATATATATCTGTGTGTGTGTATATATATACATATCTACTCACATGTATATAGTTATAGGAGCAGTTAGATGGCAAAGTGGATAGAGTGCAGGGCCTGGAGTCTATAAGACATAAGTTCAAATTTGGCCTCAGATACTTACTAGCTGTGTGACTCTGGGCAAGTCACTTAACCATGTTGACCTTAGTTTCCTCAGCTATAAAGTGAGCTGGAGTATACTACTCTAGTATCTTTGCCAAGAAAACCCCAAATGGGGTCACAAAAAGTTGCACATAACTGAAACAACTGAACAACATATAATTATCAAACTATACATATATAATTATCTGTATATAGTTATTAGAATTATAATATGAGCTCCTTGAGGGTTGTATTGTTGTATTTGTCCTTTGTTCTCAAAGGGGACCACGACATCAAGGAGATGATGACATGACTTGCAATTGATTTAGATTTAAGTGAGGGAGGTCTGTGCAAGGTCACCAGCTAACTCTCCAGGGCCAAACCTATCTCTGATCAATACTGGTTGTGTGGCTCTGGGCAAGTCACTTAAAATCTCAGTGTGTCCCAGACAACTCTCTAAGACAGCTGCAGAGGAGAGGCTACTTGGGTAGAAGAAATTCCCTGGGAGTTCTCTACATAGAAATCACAGGTTCAATTTTTTTAAAAAATACGCAGCAAGATTTGAAAAACGCTTTGCATAAATATCTCCATTTTACAGATAAAGAAACTGAGACTGGGGGAGTTTAAGTGATTTGCCCCAAGTCACCCAGCTAATAAGTGTTCATTAAAATTCATTCTCTCCACCATGTCACCCTGCCTCCTAGAAACAGCAAAGCCTCAAACTCCATAACCAATGCCCTTTCCTCCACATGCTGTCTTCTCGTGATCAATCAGCATTTTAAAAAATTCATGTAACAACTTTATTTAGTGACACTATAGTCACTTGAAGGGGAATGTCTGTGTCTGTCTCCCCTCCAACTCCAACAGTGGGTAGACTGGAGTAGAAGCTGCAAGATTATGACACAGGTTTTCTCCACTGAAGGAGTACCAGAGGACCTGCGTTCAAATCCCTTTTCTGATGCTCAGTGCCTTATGTGACTATGAGCAAACAACTTAACTCCTCTGGGCCTCAGTTCCCTCACCTGTAAAAGAAGCAAACTACCCTAAATGAGCTCTGAGGTTCCTTCCAGCTCTATATCTATGAGCATGATCCCATGAACACACACACACACACACACACACATACACACACACACCATGGACAATGAGATTTATGGTTACAAAAGGCTTCTCTTTGGACAGAAACCAGCCTTAGATCATGATCCAGTCCTCTAAGGTTAAATCCTCCCGGCAGGGAAAGCCTGTGCTTTACAAGCTCTCTCCATTTTATTAACCAGAAGGCTGAGATGTGAACTGTGGGTTTACAGTACCAGTTACAGGCTGGTAGTATCTGAGAGCAAAGCCTTTCCTCCTTGAACATGCCTGAAGGCCATGCCAAGCCTGCCAGATGGGCTGTAAAATCTTTGCAAACAGCTGCATCAAAGCACAGCCTACTACTGAAATTGTAAGATCATTTTATTGCAAGTATTATCAAATAGAGCTTTTCAGACTAAAAATAAAATGCTTTTAAACACACACAAAATCAGTATCTGAACTAGCAAATACTGCTTCCTGGGCCTGGCTCTGAAAGAACATACCTCCTTCCCTGACTTCCTGACACCTGGATGTTAAGAACAGAATTTGATGGACAGTAGTAGCTCATGTTTTAGAGGCAGAGGGATCAAAAAAGAGAGAATGGGTGTTTCTAGTGGGACATGGAGGGTCTATTGACTTAATCAAACAATAAGCACTTATTAAGTCCTTACTGTATGCCAGACACTGTGCTACAAAGATAAAAGAGATGTAGTCTCTACCCTCAAGGGGCTTTCCTAATTCTAATTTCTAATACAGGAAGCAACATGAACATACACCATATCAAGTATTAGCTAAGGCCCTCCTGCAGATCACACAGCCTCCCAGTACCAGATTCTAACCTACCAACAAGGGTACTCACCTTGAACTCTATTCTTGATTAGTACCCAAATCAAGTAAAAGGCTTTTATTAAACATCAATTAAGTGGCTGGCACTTTGTTAGGTTCTGGGGAAACACAGACAAAAGTAGAAATATGATTATAGGGCTTTTGAGCTGGAGGAGGCCTTAGATCATCTAGGTATCTTTAATAGACAGAGTGCTGGAATTGGAGTCAAAAAGACCTGAGTCCCAATCCAGCCTTAGATTAACTTGCTGTGGGATTCTGAGCAAATCACTTATCCTTTTTCAGTCTGTTTCCTCATTATCCCTATAAAAATAGGGATAATAATATCATCTACTTCTCAGGGTTGTTGTGAGAATCAAATGAGGCATTTATAAAGTGTTTTGCAAACTTTAAAGCACAATGTAAATGCTAACTATTTCACAAATGAGGAAACTGAGGCTGAGATAAAATTGTTTGTCTACACAGGGAGAAAATAGCAGATATGAGATTTGAACATCTGTCCTCTGATTTCAAAGCTAGTGTTCTCTCTATGTTAAGCTCGCTCACGCGTGCTCTCTCTCTCTCTCTCTCTCTCTCTCTCTCTCTCTCTCTCTCTCTCTCTCTCTCTGTCTCTCTCTCTCTCTCTCTCTCTCTCTCTCTCTCTCTCTCTCTCTCTCTCTCTGTCTCTCTCTCTGTCTCTCTCTGCCTCTCTCTGTCTCTCTGTCTCTCTCTGCTTTTCTACAATGCAAAATATGCTTTCTCCTCCTTCCTTATGACTGGTATCAATAATTTATGGCTCTCAATTTTATAATTCCCACAATGCCCTAAGAGCCACTCATTATAGGAGATTCCTGAATTAACATAAACAAGAATCTCTTATTGTATTGACAATTTGTGGTGCCTAGCTGCTGCTAAACTCAGGTAAGGAATTCAGGTATGTTTAGAGGTTGCTTTAATCACTGTGATTTTGTTGGGGGAGGGCAGAACCAAATTGAGAGGGACCTTCAGGATCACCTAATCAAAGAATCATGGAATCTTAGACCTTAGAGACAGTTAGTTTCAACCAGGAATTCCTTCTCCAATATCCCCCTAAACTTGAAGACCATTCCCCACAATCATTTTCCCAGTCACTGCACCCTCAGACCAAAGACCAGGAAGGCCCTGGGAGATGTAATGCTATCCCTTCTGGGACATCCCCTTTCCCCTCCTTCCCCTGGTTCCCTTTATCTAATGGCCTTATGTGTCCCCCACCCCATAACTAGGTAGGACCAGCCATGCTTCACTTTCCTCCCCTCCATCTTCTTACCAACTACTCTGCCATTGAATGCTCACCATCCCCTTATTTCAAGGGCTTCCAGGGATGGGGAACCTGTGGCTTTTTAGGTCCCTGGGTGCGACCTTTTGACTGAGTCTAAGTTTTACAGAACAAATCCTTTTATTAAGGGGATTTGTTCTGTGAAGTTTGGATTTAGTCCAAGGGCCACACTTGAGGATCTAGAGGGCTACTTGTGGCCTTGAGGCTGCAGTTCCCCACCCCTGGCTTAGACAATGAGACCCTGGTGATGGGTTAAAATGGGTGGGGCACTTTTTAAAATGCATACCAGCATTCCTTCTGAGCTCTTAACTAAAAACATTTTAAAAGCCTCAAGACTTTGACATCGGGAGAAAGTACCACAGAGGAGAGTCTAAGTGATAGAGGTTTGGGGGAAAGGGCAAATAAGAGTTCATATTCATGTAGTTTGCCATGGTACTTTCACCTAAAGCATCTCATCTGGTTCTCATCACAACCCTGTGAGACTGGTAGATAAGTAGGCATTCACTTCCATTTTATCAATGAAGAAACTAAGGCTGAAGGAGGGGAAGTGGTTTGCCCAAGGTCACAAAATTAGTAACTGACTTTGTTAGTGACTCAAACCCAGGTTCCCTGTCTCCAAAATTCTGTTCTTTCCATTCCCATCATGTTTCTTCTTCCCTGTTGCCAGAACAGGGGTAGGAAGAGATTATATGGAAAAAAAAGGAATATGGGTAAAGTAAGAATAGAGGTGGGAAGATGTTGGTATGTGTGTGTGCGTGTGCATGTACATGTATAGCAGGAAAGTGGGAATTCCTCAAGAGGCAGAATGTAGAGAAGAGGGGCCTTCCCTGAAGAAATATCATTCAAATGAACCAGTAAGACCCTCTTCTCTCCATCTTCCCAACAGCACAAAAAAAAAAAAAAAAACAACCCACAAATTCATTTTTTTAAATAGGCAAAAATAATCAGCTAAGTGTCTACATTTTTGGAAAACTTCCTAACTGGCTATCCCAGTATCCAGTAGACACATACTGAGTCATTGGACTAGGAAACTGAAAATAGTTTCTCCTGAAGAACCTTACATATAAATACTTACATCACAAAATCAAATGATTCCTTTGGAAAGGAATCCTAGAGACCCATGTGTACAACCTCCTCATTTTATAGAGGAATCAACTGAGGGCCAGAGAGGGTAAGTGATTTGGCCAAAATCACACAGCTAATGACCTGTATCTCCTGGTTTCCAGACCAATGCTCTTTTATACCACGTTTCAGATACCACGCATCAGATAACCACATACTTTGGAACTACCAAATGAGAAAACATGTATTAGCATGTCAACTATACATATTAACATACTTCATAGAGATATTCTCCTCCCACAGCAATGTTTGCAGATATGTACAAAGAAATATATGCAAGGCTTCCTGCCCTGTTTCCCCAATTATTCACTCTATATACTGTAACTATCCTTCTTCCTGAATGAAAACCCATCCTTTACTTAGCTGATAGCTTTATATTCCTATGAAACAGTTCTGTCTACATCACTCCTCTGATCAAGAAGTTTCAATGGCTCCCTATTGCCTCAACAAATTCCTCTGTTTGGCACTCCATAACATTACTCCAATTTAACTTTCTAGACTGATTTCATATTATTTCCCTTAATACATTAGCCTAATTATCATTTGCTAATTACTATATGTACTAGCCTAATTACTATTCCCTGTATCCAACATTCCATGCTTCTTCACAGGTTTTTCACAGACTGTCTCCCATTCTTGGAATGGTCTCCCACCTAATTTCCACCTTTCAGAATCCCTTTCTTCCTTCAGTACTTTGTGTAAATGTCACACACTACAAGGAGTCTTTCCTGATCTCAGCAGCTGCTAGACCTTCCCAATATATATATATATATATATTTCATATCTATTCATATTTATATTGTTTCTCTCTTATAGTTCAGTCATATCCATTTGGGGTTCGCTTGGCAAAGATACTGTTGTAGTTTGCCATTTCCCTCTCCAGCTCATTTTACAGATAAGGGAACTGAGGCAGAGTTAAGTGACTTGCCCAGGGTCACACAGTTAGTGTTGGAGGCCAGATTTGAACTCAGGAAGATGGGTCTTCTTGACTCCAGCCTGGCACTCTATCCACTGTGTCTCCAAACTGTTTCCCTCTACTGCAATGTAAAATCCAAGATGAGGATTTTTTTTTTTTTGCCTTTGTATCACTAGGACTGAACCCAGGACCTGGCAATAATAGATATTTAATAGAAAATTTTAAAAATGGTTTTAACATGTAATGGGGGGGATAAATTTATATATACATATATGTGTATATGTATATGGGTATATGTGTATCTGTATATATCTATGTATGTGTACATACATAGATATAGATACAGATATAGTCAATAAATAGGATCTTTGGAGAGAGGAAGTATAGTATAATAGAGTTCCTGAACTGAATTCAGGAGACACCTGAGTTCAAATCCTATCTCAGATACTTAATCAGGTATGACCCTGAGCAAGTCATTTACCTCCCCCAGCCTCAGTTTCCTCACCAGCAAATTTTTAAAAAGTGTTGGACTTAATGACTTATATGGTCACTTCTGAATCTATACTTTTAATCTTAGCTAGAAGGCATCTTAGAGGTCAAAGAGCCTTCTCATTTGAGAACCAGAAAGGGCAAGTGATTTGCCCAGGTCACAAAGAAAGAATATGTCAAAGCCAGGTTTAAACATAGTCTTCTCATGCAAAATCCTAAGTCTCTTCCATTGCACCAATGCATACTTGTTGAATTGAATTAACATTGAAAATTCTAAGATGGTATAAAGATGGGGGGGGGGTAAGTAGAGGGAATAGTAAATTGATATCTTGCCTTTTTTTAAAAAAAAAATAAACCTAAATTAGCTTTGCTATTCTCCCTCCATTGTCTGTAGAAAGTACTTAACATTCAAAACAAATCCTTTTTAACCTTTTACCCAACTTAGCTTTCTTAACTTCAAAACCCCTTTCGTTATCCGAGGCCTGGGTTCCTTCAGGGCACAGGCTGTAAATGTTTGACTTTGATTTGAGATACATGACAATAAATTAGAGGACATTTATCAAAGCTGCTTTTTGCATAAATTACTGCGTTATACAGATACACTTAGCAGGATCCTGCTTCTTTGATGTTGGAAGCAAAGATTTATGTTCGATGCAGTTTTTATTTATCTGCCCTGTTCACCTCGACAAGAGCTGGACATATTCCTCAATTAGTTCCATACTTCTCGAAATGACACATGTATCTCTCACAACTTAGGTCCAGGAAACAAAGACATTTAAACCCAATTCAAGTGGCCTTCCCCAGCCAAAAAGTAACTCAACTGTTGTATTAACTTGCCAGAGTTTTGAAATCTTTTTTTCCCCCTGAGGACATTTGAAAAGCCATTTAAATAGGCTCATTTTGGATTTCACCACCAGAACAAGATCCCATTTTTTGGAGAAAGTTATACTATCTACCCATAGAGACTTAACTATAGCCAACAGTCAAATTTGAGTAAGTTA
The DNA here is from genome assembly GCF_028583685.1 of Petaurus breviceps papuanus. Taxonomy (NCBI): domain Eukaryota; kingdom Metazoa; phylum Chordata; class Mammalia; order Diprotodontia; family Petauridae; genus Petaurus; species Petaurus breviceps. Next base: position 2,880,245 of record NW_027185754.1, read on the forward strand.
AGAGTAAGACATTTCTAACTGTACTCCTCAATCCTTCATCTGCAATCGAAGTAGAAGTAACATTTAGGGCACATAAAAGACATGAGTCACAAAAATACACTGGGGTATAAGAAGGCTAAAAAAGAAAATCATAGTACACAGAAATGCATCAAATGAATCAAACAGAGACAGTATATTAGATTTTGGTTGAAATTCCAGTTCTGTCAGGTGGTACAATGGCTATAGCTCTGGGCAAGCCTCAGGAAGATCTGAGTTCAAATTGAATCTCAAACACTGTCTAGCTATGTAACTTTGGGAAAGTCACCTAATTTCTGTTTGCCTCAGTTTCCTCAACTATAAAATGGGGGTAATAAAACCCCCCACTTCCTAGGGTTGTTGTGAAGACAAAATGAGAAATGTTTGTAAAGAGTTTAATACAATGCCTGGCACATAGTAGGCAATATATAAAAGCTAATTGCAGTCATCATCATTATTACTACATATTTTTGTTACCTTCATTTCTCTGGACCCCACTTTCCTCATCTGCAAAACAAGAGAGAATGCTCAACATAATCTCTATCCTTTCAGCTCTAAATCTCTGAAATGATGAAATGGTAGCTTGACAGATCTCTGTGGATGACCGTCAGCTGTCTTTCCTTTCCCCTAAAACGTTTCTAGGTTTGACTTACCTATTGCCTCCTAGACCAAGAGCTTATTTGTACACTAGCCAGTTGTATTGGTCCACATGCCAAGTCTCTCAGTCCCTACTATAACTTTTCCACTTCTTGAAATGATTCATTCTGATCTTCCTATCCATAGAAAATACATCTATAATCTTAATCACAGGGAAGAGCTGGTGAAAGACTATGGATGCAGAACAGCGAATATATTGTCAGACATGATTGACAAGTTTTGCTGAACTGGTTTTTTTCTCTTAAAAAACTATCACAAGGGATGGCTTAGTGGATAAGAGTGCGAAGATATATTCAGAAACATATGGGCCATATGAACAAAAAGAATCAATAGAAATAGAAAAAAATTTAAAAGGAAAGCAAAAAAAATAAGTTGTCTTTCCCCTTCAATACTTTCAGCCTCCCTTATGGAATTATCAAACTCTTCTTTATTCCATGTTTTGTGTGCCCATCCTATCCTCTCTATTATATTGCAAAGTCTATGAAGGCAAAGGCCATGTCATGTTCATTTTTTAATTCTAGCACCTAGGACAAAGGCCTAGAACATAGTAGGTACTCAGCAGTAGGTATTTGTTGAATAAACGAATGAATTTAACTTCAACAAACATTTATTAAGCATCTGTCTTCAGATCACTGACCGGAAACATATCTTATACAACTGTTTGATGTTTTATGTAATTATCTTTTCTCTTTAACAAGGGGAAAAAAGATTGAAGAGATGCTACAAAAGTAAAACTGAGATCTGGCTATTTACTGAACATAGGAAGTAGAAAGCAAGACTAATCAATCAATTAATCAACATATATTTCCTGAATTAGACTGTGAGCTCCTTGAGAACAGGGACTGTTTGATTTTGGCCTTTCTTTGTATCCCCAGCATTCAGCACAGTTTCAGGTATATAGCGGGTGCTTAATAAATGATAGTTGACTCATTGATTGGTGATTATATTAGATTGTCATTGTGCAACTGACATTAGTATTTTAGCTCCTCAAAGGCTGTTTAATTTTTTGTATTCATCTCCCCAGTGCTCAGCAAAGTGCCTGGCAAATGAAAAGAGCTTAATCAGGGTCTGAACTGAATTCATAGAAGTACCCAAAGGTACCTCTGGGTACTGGGGTCAGGACATCCTAAATTCAAATCCTGCCTCAGATACTTACTGGCTGTGGGACCCTAAACAAGTCACTTAACCTCTGTTTGCCTCCATTTTCTCAACTATAAGATGGGGGTTGATAGCAGCACTTACCTCACAGGATTGTTGTGAGGATTAGGTAAGATTGTATTTGTTTAAAAAAACAACATTGGGGTGGCTGGGTGGCACAGTGAATAGAGCACCGGCCCTGGAGTCAGGAGGACCTGAGTTCAAATCTGGCCTCAGACACTTAACACTTACTAGCCATGTGACTTTGGGCAAATCATTTAACCCCAATTGCCCTGCCTTCCACCCTCCAAAAAGAAAAAAATAAACATCAACACTGTGTCTGGTACACTATAGGAGCTTCATTCATTTATTTATTTGTTTTTTGTTCACTAATCATGTGTTTATTTATATAAGTAAATGCTTCTTTATGAGTAGGCCCTATATAAATGCTTAGTCCCTTCTTTTCCCTTTTTTTTCAGAGAAAGCTTTAATATGTAATATACAAGGTGCTGTGCTGAACTTGTGACAGACACAAAGAAAATAGGAGATAGGAACTTGCTTTTTAAGGAGTTTACATTCTACTAGAGGCACTCAGTTAAGAAATACACCCACAAACATACCTGACAATACAAAGAAGTAGGTCGGTACCTCAGGGGCAGCTAGGTGTTGCAGTAGATAGAGTGCCAGGCCTGGAGTCAGAGAGACTCCTCTTCCTGAGTTCAAATCTGGCCTCAGACACTTATTGGTCATATGACTCTGGGCAAGTCACCTAACCCTGTTTGCCTCAGTTTCCTCATCTGTAAAATGATAAGGAAATGGCAAACCACTGAAGTATCTTTGCCCAAATGGGGTCATGAAGAATCTGAAAAGGCTGAATAATAATGTCAGTACCTTGTAAGTAGTGAGTAAATCAGAAGATAAGAGTTCAGAACTGGAAAAAATAATTATGAGAAAGTGACCCTAGTCACAATTTACCTACTATGAGGGGCAATAGATGATGTTTTTGATAAACAAAGACTCTTGGAACTGAGAACATAAGAGATTCTGAGAAATCATCTGATGGGGAATTGTATGGATCCGAGGTCACTGTAAGCAATTTGTGGATCATTCTTGGTTTTTCTTTTTTTTTCTGTCAAATCTGCCTTTGATTTAAAAAAAAAATTAAAAAGAATCATGGGATGGCATTTATGGAAGCATAGGACCTCATAATTAGATGGGTACTTGAAACCTATCTATTCCAAACTGTTTCTGACCAAGAATCCATTCTATGATGTATAACCTCTGCTTAAAGCCTTTCAGTGGGAGGAATTACCTCCAAAAGCAGCCTATCTTTTAGTCAGACAGTTCTGATGGTTAAGAAGTTGCCCTTCAATCTGCCTCTCTGATTTTCAGAATTGTGGTTACTAACTCTGAAGTTAAGATGGTCATCTAAGTCAGGGTGATGTCCCTGTAGCTACTTCTTCAACCCAAAGGTAAAATCCAGGCCTGAGTACTGATAATTGTAGAACCCATTTAGGTTGGCCCACAGGGGTGTTGGTATCGAAATGACCCTCAGAATTGACTTGTAATTTATACATTGACAGAGTTACCCAGTGGCATGCATTCATTGCATAGATGACAAGAGATTTCATTAGGTGGGATGGAATGGAACAACAATCTTCAAACATCCAAGAGCATCTCTTTCCAAGCAGAAGGGAATTCCTTATTATAAAGAAGGTGGGCTTTGCTGAATAAACCCCACGATTGAAGCAAGTTTGGTTAAAACAAAACAAACAAATAAAAGAAAAAGCCAAGAACAATCAACAAACAATGAGAAAATCACTGACTTTGGAGTCAGAGGACCTGGATTCATACCCCCCTCTGATACCACCTGAGTGACTTGTATAAGTGACTTCTCCCCAGGCCTCACTTGCCTCACCTGTAAATGAGGGCTCTGAATTAGAAAACCCCATACGTCCCTTTCAGTTCTAGATCTATGATCCAACACAGTAACACTTACCTTCTGAGTTAAGTCAATTCAGCATGAGTCTGGGAGGAAGCATTGAGTCTCCGTGCTATGCAGACCCAAAAGACATAGTGTTCCTAGAGGCCCCCAATGAAGTCATTATTCTGGCTATGTATTTTCTAACTAGTTTTTCTTCTGCCATATACACATGTGCATAATTTACTGCTCCTTATGTCTGTTTCATGTGTGTCAGTCTTGACTCCCATATTAGATCAACTCGGGAGTTATTTCAGCAGCAGAATTAGGCCTGGTAAGTGCTGGTGAATAGAATTTCTGGATTTAGAAATTGGTATGTTATAGAAGAAGGAATATTGAATTTGGAGTCAGAGACCCTGGATTTAAGTTCTGTCTCTTCTACTTGATGTGTGAACTTGGACAAGTTATTTTACCTCTTGAAGTTCTCAGTTTCCTCATCTATAAAATGAGATGGTTAGACTAGATGGCCTCTGACATCCCTTTCAAGCTCTAAAACTATGATCCTATAATTACCTTCAAGGTAGAAATCACATCTTCTATTTATTTCACATAAAATCCATCACCCCTTCCCAGGATTACATATGGGGTTCAAGGTACAGATGTTTCTGATGTCTGTTGATTGAATTGGTTCCTGTCTTAAAACAGGAGAAATCCTGACTGTGCGCTATGCTCTTACTGTGCATCTATTTGGTTGTCATTGGAAAAATCCTCTGAATGAGCAGGTAAAAGTGTCAAGAAGTGATTTACAGGTGTTTATTAGGCCGTGAATGAGCAGAGCAATGATATGTGAATGGTGATGATGAGAGAGAGGATCAGGGGCACTCAAGCAGGGTCCAGGCTAAAGTTTCCAGACATTCTCCTGATCCCTAGTCCAGAGGTATTGTTAGGGTGGGAATGGAATCATAAGATAATATATGTGGAGCTGAAAGGGACCATAGAAGCCATCTAGTCTGACCCCCTTTCATTTTACAGATAAGGAAGCTGAGTTTCAGTTGATATTTGTCTATGGTCCTATAGGCAGTAAGCATCAAAGGCAGGATTCAAAATCCTTCATTTACCCCAAATCCTTTAACATTGTATCATGTGGTCAGTGGGTCAGAGAAAGAGACAGGCAGTTGTCCTTGAAAGAAGAAAAAACAGAAGTAAGCTCATCACTTCCTGGTCTCATAGAGATGAATACTGCTCTTTCCTCACTCCCAAATCCATACAGTCTTGGGCTCAGAATTCAGCATGATCCCTGTACCTCAGCCATACACACACCACCAGGGCAGGAAGGCCCATACACCTGCCCTTCTTGGGTTACAGAGGATCTATGGGGTTTACAGTCTGTCCTCTTCAGCTGTTGAATGGCGACCATACAGCTGGCTTCTAGATGAGGCATGACCACAGCCCTAGGAAAAGGAGCTGGGTCCCTGGCTAGTCTTGCTCCCTTTTTGGTCCCCCCAAATTCCCCAGAGAATATCCCAAATGCAGCCATGTGATCCTGAGATAAGGTAACTAACAGTGGGGTCAGCCTCCCTAGCCCTAGAGCATGGAAACAAGTTGGGAAAAGAGAGTAAGGAGACCCATCCCCACCAATACCCCAAGGTTACTCGAATTGCCCCCAAACATAGGGCAATTGGTGAAATGGTTGGCCTGTGGGCCAGCCACACATGTGACTTATTTTCATGGGACAACAAATTCTGGAAAATATGTGGTTTAGAAGCAGCATAATGAACATCCTCTAAAATTAGGCGCATAGTCTAAATAAGCCAACATCTTCCTTCTGTTAAAAAAAAAATACCAAACAAACAATCCCAGCCCCAGAGACCACAATGATGTATGTCATGTTGGCAAGCTGGCCACTCATCTCCCTGTAGAACCAAATAGGCGGCAGCATGCAAAAAAATGTAAATATTCTGTTTCTGGAAAGACTGCCTATTCAGTTCTCACTCTGGCTGTCTATGGCTGTCAGCCAAGGCGCCCTCCCGATACCCTCTCTTCTTTATGTTTCGGCAGAGAAATATTTTTTCAGAAGCCATTATCTAAACTGCTGATGTAATAAGGCCCTGGTATATGAAATTCACTTAATAACTCACGCTTGGTTATTTATTGTGAACCCGGGTGCATTCTCCTTGATTCCATTTCCCCAAGAAATATAAGTGCAGCTTTCATCGTGAGGGCCTGAATTTATGGCAAACAGACCGAGTGACATTAAGAAAGCCACACAATCCCTTCATTCAGGCTTTAATAAGGAAGCCAAGGAAAAATTATCCTAGCTGGTTTGCGGGTGACAGCACGAGGACTTTTTGGAGTCAGAAAGTTAGCGCCGAGGCCTCTTGTCAGCCCATTAAAAAGCAAAGCTGCCATGCCATGATATTAGAACCATGTGTGGGGAGGAATTTTTCTTCTGGTAAGACATTCCAAATACTGTCTCTGAGCCAAAGACTTTGGTGTTAGACTAATTTAAGCAGCATGTTGAAATCAGCTCGCGGGACTTTGATCATATGGAGATCATTTGTTACAAATTGAACTAACCCAAGTCTCTATTTCTGGTGGATCAGAACTCTGGATTTGTTGAATTAAATGGCTCATTTACCGCAGTTTGCACATGAAAAGAAAGGCAGCACTCAGGAATCTGATAGTGAATTTTTCACCTAACCAACAGGTCTACTTTTTTATTACTTTTAAACCTAATCCATACTCCATCCATGCTGTTCCTAATAACCCCAGGGCTGTTTGGGAGTGAAGGTTTGAATCAGTTCACGTGTTATTGGAGGGGGGGTGTGTGCGAGCATCACCGAATTATCAAACCATGTAATAAAGAACATATTGGAGTCCAATTCCAAAATAATTTTTATAAAGAAAAATAAATTAGTCTTAGGTTGATATTTACCATCTAAATAGCCTCATTTCCTTTCATGACAACTGGGGGAGCTAAAATTGCCAACTGCTTTCACAGACATATGATTTTCTTACTGCTGCCTGTCTGGTCCAGTTGAAAGGATTGGGGTTGGGGGGCGGGGTTAAAAGTGCACAAAATAAAGCATTTCCACATATGGCTACACTTTCTTTTCATTTTTGAAGTTATAATATCTTTAACTGTAGATAATGATATTATAAACTGTCATTTAGTGAATTTTAAGTATATTATAGACATGAAACAAAGTTTGAGAAAGAGCTGCAGCTGGAATCTTAACCCAAATGTTGGGGGGCTCCGAAATGCCCAACAAGGAGACAGGAATGGAGGGTTTGGGAAGGATGTAGCATAACAGATAGCCCCTAGTCTAGTCTAAGAGCAGAAGCCTGAGCATCAAGCCGGAACAAGGGCTGTGCCAGGAGGGTGTGGTGATCATTAATTGTTAATTCATAGCACAGGAGGCCAAGAAGCCCTTTCATGCTAAACACTTTTGCTTTGTCACTGTTGCATAATGATCAATAATTGTGCTGCATGTAAATTCCTCTCCTCGAGGGATTCATAGATCCCTAGTTGGTATTGAGAGACATTCTCATTCTACTGTTGTGTAAAATGGAAACCCAATCCCTAGAAAAATTCCACTTAAGTTTTAGAAGCTGATTCTTAAGAATTGGTCCTAAGAAGATCTGTATGAACTGATGCAGAATGAAATATGTAGAACCAAAAGAGGAAGATACACAATGATAACAAAAGTATTCATGAAGAGATTGCTAAAAGTAAACAGAACTCTACTAAGTTGAAAAGTCAATCATGGTCCCTGAGAACAAATAAAATAAAATACACTGTATTTTTCACAGTATAGAAGAAGGGATTATGAGAGCAGAATGTTGTAGACATTGTCAAATGGGGTTATAGTATCAGCTGTTTTTACTTAATTATTTCCTTTTACTACAAGGAGCAAAGGGTTCATTTGGGAAGCCTGAGGGCATGATATTTCCAGAAATGATTGTGATATAAAAACAAAGGGCATCGATAAAAGTTTTTCCTTTAAATCGGCCTTGGTTTCAGCCAATTCACAAACACACTTGCCTGCAAATTCAGATGTCCTCTCGAATGGGAATTGCCTTTAAAATGAGATTGAACTTTTTTTTTTCATTTCTTTCAATTGCATGCCAGAAAAATCAAGAGATGATTCCTGAATTTTATTGGCATGAAGATGAGGCTGCCTTTTTTTTTCTTTAAAGAAAGAAAATGGTTCCGAAGCAGATAACTATAATAAATGTTTTATTGGTGAAAAAAGAAAGATCAAATCTTTAATGAAATCAGGATGGGCTCTGAGATGAACTCAATCTGAACTCCCTAGGATTCATGGAACTTCAATTAAAACAATTTCAGAAGGGCTGCTGACAGCCAGGCTCTTACCATTCAAAGTGTAATTAAAACTGAGAAACATTCTAGCACCACATTTTCCAGCAAGATGTTGGGCCTGCATGTTAACACAGGGCAATGCAGCAAAACTGAGGGCAGGAATGGGTGAGGAATAAGATAGTTCAGGCTAGAAACCATGCTGCAGCCTGGATCTCCTCAGCTATCCAGGAACATTTTTGACCCAGCTGCTTTTCCTTTCCATCCAGAAGGCTGGAGGGAACCAGCCTTTGAGGCAAAGGATCTGTTTGAGCTGACACTCTCCCTCTCGAGGGATTATGGGAAATACAGCTGGAAGAGACCTTAGAGATCATAATACAACCTCATTGTTTTACAGGCAAGGAAAATGAAGCTCCCAGAGGCTCAGTGCCTTGCCCAGGGTCACATAGCTAGTAAGGAGCAGAAGCAAGAACTGAACCCAGGACTTTGACTCTACTTCAATACTTTTTACACTATAACACACTGACTTAATTTTATTTTCTTCTTTAAAGGTTAGCACAGGGTTCCAGTTGCAGAAGGAAAGCAACTGACCCAGGTAATTCCAAGTCTTAATGAAAGGAGCCAATGCTCTCTTCTGATGATCTGAGATAAACAGGTAGCTAGGACTTTGTAGTGGATATATCTTCTCAATCACTACTCTTTCATCCAATGGAGTAGCAAGTTATACCGTTCCAAAATGCTTCACCTTCAGCAAATACAAAGACAAATATGTCATATGACACATGCCCTTCTTCTGGAGCTCTTAATCCAGCAGAGAGGCGCATATACAAATAATTCTAATATAAAATAATATGTATTAAGTACATAAGATAAGGGCAAGCACAAATACAGGCACAGAATCATAGATTTAGAAATGGAAGGAATCTTAGAGGTAATCTAGTCTCTTCATTTTGACAGATGAAGGAAAGGAGGCCTACACAGGTTAAGTGATTTGTCCAAGGTCACAATTATTAAGTAACAGGCAGCAATAAGATTCAAATACAGGTCCTCTCACTCTAAATCCAGGATGCTACTCACTGCCCCATACTGCCTCCCAATGAATCAATGAAATAGAATAAGAAGAGAGCAAAAAACAGGAATTCTTTTAAGTCTGATATTCCAGATATATAGGGAATTGATGCAAATTTATAAAACTAAGAATAATGTCCATATATATGTGGTCAAAAGATACAAAATTTTCAAAAGAATTACAAACTGTCAACCACAGAAAATGTTCTAAATCATATTTCTATTAAGATAAAATTAAAACAACTCTGAGGTGTTGGGTTTTTTTCCCTCCTCATATCTAGAAAGTTAACAAAAATGATCAAAGACAGAGTTTATGTTGGACGGACTATGGGATAACAGGCTCCATGGCTGATGGAGCTATGAACTGAAATAACCCTTCGTGGAAACTATTTAGAATTATAAGAGAGTCATCAAACTGTTTGTTGCATTTGAGAATTCTAGGTCAAATATTATACATATATTTCAAAGATATAAAAAATGTAAAGTACCATAGAAACCATATGTGTGTGTGCATATGTGAGTATACATCTATATAATATGCCCTTTTTGTATTAGTAGAAACAAAATATCTGCCCATTGATTGGGGGAATAGATGGACCCATTATGAAATATGAAAATAATGCTGTCATAAGAAATGACGAATATGAGGAATTCAGAGAAATCTAGAAAGACATGTATAAACAAAGAACAGAGTCAAGAGAACAACATACATAAAGACTTCAATAATGTAAGTGAAAATAATACTAGATGACAGCTGAACCCAGAGGATACATGCTGATACAAACTTCTTTCCCATCAATAGAGAAGTAGAGAACACATTTAGAACCTCACACTTGCTATCACATGCTATCCAAGAAGGTCATCTTGTTAATGACCTCCTTGGTCATTGGTTTCTCTATTGTAAGGGAAGGTTCTATGTTGGAGTGGGGTGGGATAGTAGGAAATGACCATTGTATAAACAAGAGACATCAATTTAAAAAAAAAATTTTTAAGGTACAAACCAAGAGCCTTCCCCTTGAAATGAAGGTGAGGTCGCAGGGGGAAAAGGTTTTATTCACTATGGAGAGTAAGGGCTGGGGGAGAGGATCAGGAAAGCATTTCTAGTAGAGATGGCATTGAGCTAGACTTTAAAGGATGGGTAGAAATTCAAGAGATGATGGAAAGGGAGAGTTCTACCTGTATGGAAAACAGTATGAGCAAAGATTCAGAAGTGAGAAAGAATAAGATATTCACAACCAACTGTGATTAATTTTGTCAATTGATTTTGCTTCACTTTTTTCTTTGTGCCATGATAGGGTTCAATTAGGGAAGGGGAACATTGAGGAAGTGTTTAGGTGAATCATAAATCTAGAGGTAGAAGAGATCTAAATATATAATCTAACCCACTCAAGTTTACAGAGGAGGAAACTGAGGCAACTAAATGATTTGCCAAAGTCTCACAGGTATTAAGTTTCAGAGGCAGGATTTAAACACTGGTCCTCTAAGACCAGAAGTAGTGTTCTTTACAGTGTCTGTGATGTCAAAAGCAAAAGGTCTCAATAAAACTTTAAGAAAAAAGAAGGAGCAAAAGATAGCTCCACAGAGTAGGATAAGTGTAGAGGACCAACAGTGTGACTATGAGCTCCCTAGCTAGTCACTGACAAAATGACCCAGATTCAGGTAAATCCCAAGAGCTCATGGGAGTTCTCTCCGTAATGATATTCAAGTATCATAGGTGTAGGCCAGTTGCCTTGGTTTTCTGGGGAAGGAATGCACTGCTCTTTGGATCCCCACCTCCTAAAAGTGACTTGACTCAACCTTTGGAAGCTGCATACAAGTTTGAGCAGTCAACTTTGCACTTCTTTATTCTAATGGCATGGAGAATCCCAAACATCAAATCACCTTCTTCCAAAAGTAATTACATTTGATTTGGCACTGAATTATGATTTTTTTTTCTGAAACAGCAGCAAGTTTGCCTTCCAAATTATACTTGGATCAGACTATTAAAATGGCTTTCCATTCCTGAACACAAAATGACTGGCAGCAAAGAAATGGCTCCAAAAGCCTGCTGGGTGAAGGAAGAAATATTTGTTTTATTCAAACTTATTTCAGATAATCCATATGTAGATAATTGAAAAATACCTCTATTCCAGCTTTGGACAAGCCAGCTTCTCTGGTGTTGGGTGGCTGATATCTCCCATAGACTCCTTGCTTTATAATATAAGCTGACATTATTTAATACTCCAAATCCATTAAACACTTTTTTTTCCTCCTTGTGAACAAAGAAGAAATGTTTTCATGCAACTTTATGGAAATCATCAATCTCTCTGAGACACTTGCTACACTGAACAAAATATACATTATAACTTATGCAAAACAGAGCAAGGGAGGCATAGAGAATACACCAGCATCTTCAAGCAGTAGAAAAGCATTAAAGAAGACATGTGTTTCTCCTGAAATTCATATTGGTAAGTGGATTTCCCATCTGAAACATTGTTTTTCACTAAGAGAAGCTTTTAATCCCCTTAAGTTCCTTTCTAATCTGCTATAGAAGTGCTTGTCTAAGGAATATGGCAGTGATGATCTAACAGATTTAATTTATTAGACCTGCATGTCAGCCAAGACATTACTGAAAAGCACCTGCCCCAGAGGACTGACTATCCCTGCTGGATAAATACACTCCAAGGGCCATCTCTGCTGGACCCTGAGCTCCAGAGATGCAACAATACCAAATGAGGTTGGGGGCTTCTCTGCTCAGATTAATAGGAGCCTTTTATCACCTGGGCCTGAAGCAAGGAGGGAAAAAAGCCCCTCAAACCAACACCTCAGCTCCTTCTTCTTCAGAGACCTAACTGAGGCAATATCAGGTCATAAAATCATAGCTTATGAACTGGAAAAGACTTTCAAGGTCATCTAGCCCAACCTTCTTATTTTACAAATGAGTCAACCGAGGCCTAGAGAAGTGAAATGACAGGCCCAAGGTCACACAGGGAGTAAAAGTAAACATGGGGTTCAAACACACTTTCTAGTCTGTCCCCAAAGGGAGAGGCCCTACCCAAACCTGACCAAGTGCTAACCATTTTTTATTTGATATGATATCTCAGACATTCTGCTCAAACATCCTTGTCTTTGGATTGTTGGAGATGATTAATTCCACTGTGTAACTTATGAACATTGCTGAAGGCACAGCCTAGAAAGACTGCAGATCCATATGTCATGCTCACAAAGCTTGATCTCACTTCCAACCAAATAGTTGAAACCAATACAAAAAAACTACATTGCATTTATCATCCATGCCTGGTCTTGGAAGGCTACAGAGAAGAGTTCTTTTGGCTTTGCCCAATCAACCCTTCAACATACAAACAGGCAGTCTACATCCTACTGACCCTCCTTACCCAAGGAGAGTTCAGCATGGGAATGGCCGATCTGTTGCTCAAACTCCTTAGCTTACATGTGACAAAAAAGAAAGAGCTCCTTCCCATCCCATCCTTCCCCTGGTGCAGAGTAGCCCATGCTTGGAAGGGGAAGGAGAGTAATTCACTTATGTACTAAAAATATATGAATTGAGAGCCTCTTAGTTGCAAGACACTGCAACTTAGTTATGAATGAAGAGGCAGACTGAAATGTAACTCCAACATCTCCTGGTATCTCCGATATCCTGATATCTCCTGATATTTCCAATATTTCCAATAGCTCCTAAGATGGCCATAATCCCTCAGGGTTGTGGCAGCTACAATATACTGAGGTAAGTGCTGAATTGGGAGCCTGAAGAGTTGGATTTAGTGTCACCAGCTCTGCCATGATTTTTAAATTTTCCATTCCAAGTCTCTCCCTCCCTCTATTCCCTGCCCTACCCACTGAGAAGATAAGAAATACAATATTCATTATACATGTGAAGTTGTGCAAAACATATTTCCCCATTTGCCATGTTCTGGGAAAAAAAAGGAGAGAAAATATATATTTCAATCTGCAGTCTGTGACCATCAATTCTCTATCTGAAGAGGGAAAGCATTTCATGCATCCTTTGGAATTGTGATAGATCACTGTATTGTTCACAGTTACTAAAAATTTCATAATAATAATAATCTTTGATTATCTTTACAATATTGTTGCTACTGTATAAATTGTTCTACTAGTTCTGCTCAGTTCACTTTGCCTCAGTTCATGTCTTCCCAGATTTTTCTGAAATCATCCCCCTCATAATTTCTTGTATCATACAGTATTCCATCACATTCATACGCCATAACTTGTTCAACCATTCCCCCATTAAAGGGCATCACCTCAATTTCCAATTCTTTGCCACCACAAAAAAAAGTTGCTATAAATAGTTGTTTATTTTTTTTTAAAGCAATTGGGGTTAAGTAACTTGCCCAAGGCTACATGGCCAGTTATTTTGTGTGGGTGTTAAGTACCTGAGGCCAGAACCGATCCTGTGTCCTCCCAACTCTAGGGCTGGTGCTCTTACTCACTGAGCCACCTAGCCGCTCCTATAAATAGTTTTGTGTGTATGTGAGTCCATTTCCATTTTCTTTGATCTCTTTGGAGACCCAATAGAAGAAAATGTAAAATTTCTCATTGGAAAAATAACTGACCTAGAAAATAGATCCAGGAGAGATAACATAAGAATTATTGGGCTACTTGAAAGCTTTGATTAATTTAAAAAAAAAAAAACCTGGGCAACATCTTTCAAGAAATTATCAAGAAAAACTGCCCTGATATATTAGAACCAGAGAGCAAAATAGAAATTGAAACAAACCACTGATCACCCCCTGAAAGAGATCCCAAAATGAAAACTCCCAGGAACACCATAGACAAATTCTAGAGCTCACAGATCAAGGAGGAAGTATCTCAAGAAACAACAACAACAAAAATAACCAGTTCAAATATCATGGAGCTACAGTCAGGATTACATAGGATTTAACAGCCTCCACATTACAGAACTGGGGGACTTGGAATATGATATACCAAAAGGCAAAGGAGCTAGGATTACCCACCCAGTAAAACTGAATATAATCTTTCAGGGGAAAACAATGGACGTTTTTTTTTTTTTTAATAGAGGATTTTAAGCATTTCTAATTAAAAGACCAGAGCTGAATAAAAGAAAATGACCTCCAAATATGAGACTCATGGGAAACATAAAAAGGTACAAAAAGAAGCAAAAGATAACATAGAAAATTCAATAAGGCTAAAGTGTTTATATTTCTATATGACAAGATAATATTTGCAACTCTTAACAACTTTATTACTACAAGAGAAATTAGGAGTATATGTAGACAGAGGGTGTAGATATGGCCAGGAGGACTGGCAGTCTCCAGCTTCAAGAAGCACCTCATACTTCAGTGTATCCCTGGGCAAGCAGGCATCCTCCAGCAGCCTCCACAATCTTTAGTATAGCCTCAAGAAATGTAGAAACACCCCCACTGGCCTTACCACATGCCAGACACCACCACTAGGACCCCAGCTGAGCACTAGGTAAACTTCCAGACCCTTAAGCTCTCCAGCACTCTAGTCACCCCCCACCTCAGTTCCTCGGAATAACACCAGACATAAGGGTCCTCTGGGGGCCTCAGGGCAACATCAGTGAAACACCAGGTAAACAGCAAGAAACCTGACACAGCACCGTTTCCACCCCAAGTGAAAAGCACAAATTTAAAAGAAAGGAAAGAGGCAAAAAGAAAAAAATAGATGAGCCTCCCAAAAAAATCTGACCATATAAAGTTATGTTGACAGGGAAGACCAAGACACAAACTCAGAAGTGGACCACAGTGTCAAAACATCTATGGGAAAAACCGAAAAGAAAAATGGGAAGTGGTCTCAAGCCCAGAAAGAACTCATAGAAGAGCTCAAAAAGAAACTTAAAAATCACATAAGAAAGGTAGAAGGAAAAAAATGCAGGAAAAAAATGAAAGTGATTTATGAATGATGAAAAAGGACTCAACAGCTTGGAAAACTGCTTAAAGTAGAATTGGTCAAATGGAAAAGGAAATGCAAAAATCCATTGAAGAGAATAACTCCTTAAAGAGTACAACTGACCAAATGGAAAGGGAAGTACAAAAGCTAATTGAAGAAAACAACACCTTAAAAGTTAGAATTGTAAGCTAATGACTCTAGACATCAAGAATCAATCAAACAAATTCAAAAGAATGTTTTTCATGGGAAAAACAACTGACCTGGAAAATAGATCCAAGAAAGACAATATCAGAACCATTGAACTGCCTCAAAGTCATAAAAGCAAAAGGTGAACCTGACAGCGTCTTTCAAGAAATTATCACAAAAAACTTCCCTGATGTCCCAGAACCAGAGGTCAAAATAAGCATTGAATGACTCTACCAATCACCTCAGGATAGAAATCCCAAAATAAAAACTCCAAAGAACCTTATCTCCAAATTTCAGAACTATCAGGTCAAGGAAAAAAATACTACAAGTGGCCAGAAAGAAACAATTCAAATATTGGAAAGTCACAATCAGGATTACACAGGACTTGGCAGATGCAGCATTAAAGGATCAGAGGTCATGAACATGATATTCTGGAAGGCAAAGGAGCTAGGACTACAACAAAGAATCAATTGCCCAACAAAATCAAACACAACATATCAAAAGGAAAAATGATCTTTCAATGAAAAAGAAGGATTTCAAACTTTCACAAGAAGACCAGAACTAAACCAAAAATTTGACCTCCATAGAAGAAAAGCATAAACAGGTAAAAAGGGAGAAGAAAACATAAGGGATTCAGCACAGCTAAACTGTTTACATACCTACATAAGAAGATGATACTTGTAATTCTTAAAAATTGTGCCTCTAATAGTACAGCTAGAAGGAATATACGTAGACTGAGGGTACAGGTATAAAGTGAATTTGAGGGAATGACATAAAAAAATTAAAAGAGGAGAAAGAGGAGTACAAAGGGGGCAGAAAGAAGGGAGAGGTTGAATGGGGTAAATGTCACATGAAGAAGTATGAAAGACCTGTTTCAGTGGAGAAGAAGGTGGGAGGGTAGGTAACAAGTATCACTTGTACCTTACTCTCATCAGTGTTGGATCAAAAAATCAAATATACAATCAGATGAATATAGAAATCTGTCTATAGAGAAAAATAGAGAACTGAGTCAAATATACAAGAATACAACTCATTCCCTAATTGATAAATGGTCAAAGGATATGAACAGGCAGTTTTCAGATGAAGAAATCAAGGCTATCTAAGAAGTACATAAGAAAAAGTGCTCAAAATCACATTTGTTTAGAGAAATGCAATCACTTTTGACTAGAGAAATGCAAATTAAAACAAGTCTGAGGCATCACCTCACACCTATCATATTGGCTGATATGACAGAAAAGGAAAATACTAAATTCTGGAGATTGAGGAAAATTGAGATACTTGTGCACTGTTGGTGGAGCTGTGAACTGATCCAACCATTCTGAAGAGCAATTTGGAATGATGGCCAAAGGATAACCAAACTCTGCACACTCAATGATCTAGAAAGTGAGGCTGATGACCTTGCACAGCCCTCCCTCACTTAAATAAAAGTCAACTGCAAGTCATATCATCATTTCCCTGATACCAAGGTCCTCTTTGAAAACAAAGGACAAACATCCACTACTAGGTCTGTACACCAAAGAGGTCATAAAAAAGGGAAGAAGACCTACAGGTGCAAAAAATATTTGTAGCAGCCCTTTTTTTGTGGTGGCAAAATTGAGGGGATGCCCATCAATTGGGGAATGGCTGAATAAGCTGTGGTATATGAATGTAATGGCATACTACTGTGCAATAAGAAATTATGAACAGGCAGAATTCAGAAAAACCTGGAAAGATTTATATGAACTGATGTAAAGTGAAATGAGCAGAACAAGTTAAACATTAAAGGATGTACACAGTTATCAGCAATTGTGTGATAATTGTATAATAATCAACTGTATTTATATCAGAAACTTTATTGTGTAATAATCAACTATGAATGACTCAGCTCTTCTCAGCAACACACCAATGAAAGACAAGTACAAAGGACTCATGAAGGAAAATGCTATGCATAACCAGATGGAATCTGGGTAAAGATAAAAGTATATTTTCCTCACTTTATTCTTTCTAGTGTTTTTTTTCTTTTGATCTATTTCTTCTTTTACAACTGCGACTGATATAGAAATATTTTTAAATGATAGCATGTGTATAAACTATACCAAATTGCCAGCCATTTTCATAAGAGGGTAGAGGAGGGAGTAAAGGAGAAAAATTTGGAACTCAAAATCTTGGATCTGGATTGCAGTCTAGGGTGGAAGTCTTGGGGTGTGTGTCAAGCTTGCCAGAGCGTGTAGAGACCTCAGAGAGGGCACCCATCTAACACCTCTGGCAGCTGAGAAAACCCCAGCATTTGGGACAAAAGCTCCCCTGTCTGGTGGCAGAGTCCTACTGTGGCAAAAAGCCCAGGGGTCAAGTGACTGAGGGGCGACATGACCAGGCAAAGGAAACAAAGCAGACAGAAGATTCCAACATTACACTCCTATTTTGGGGACAAAAAGGAGCAAAGCATGGAACAGGAGGAAGACAGTGAAGTCAGAACTCCTGCACCAAAAGCTTCAAAGGAAAATATGAGCTGGTTACAGGCCACAGAGGACCTTAAGAAGCAGATAAGGGAAGCGAAGGCAAAATTGGGAAGAGAAATGAGAACAATGCAAGAAAATTATGAAATGAGAGTCAACAGCCTGACTGAAGAAAATAACACCTTAAAAATAGACTAACTCAAATGGCAAAAGAGGCTCAAAAAGGCAATAAGGAGAAGAATGCCTTAAAAAGCCAAATTTGCCAGATGGAAAAAGAATCTCAAAAGCTCAATGAGAATTATTGCTTCAGAATTAGATTGGAACAAATGGAAACTAATGACTTTATGAGAAATCAGGATTCTGTTAAAGAGATCCAAACAAATGAAAGAATAGAAGGCAATGTGAAATATCTCATGGGGAAAACCACTGACCTGGAAAATAGATCCAGGAGAGATAATTTAAAAATTATTGGACTACCTGAAAGCTATGATCAAAGGAAGAATCTAGAAATCATCCTCCAGGAAGTTCTCAAAGAAAAGTGCCCTGATGTTTTAGAACCAGAGGGCAAAATAGAGGTTGAAAGATTCCACCAATCACCTCCTGAAAAAGTTCCCAAAAAGAAAACTCCTAGGAATATTATAGCCAGGTTCCGGAATTCCCAGATTAAGGAGAAAATATTACAAGCAGCCAGGAAGAAACAATTTGAATATTGTGGAAACACAATCAGGATAACCCAGGATCTGGAAGCTTCTACACTGAGGGATCAAAGGGCTTGGAATATGATATTCTGGAGGTCAAAGAGCTGGGATTAAAACCAAGAGTCACCTACCCAGCAAAACTGAGTATCATGTTTCAGGGGAAAATATGGTCATTCAGTGGAATAGAGGACTTTCAAGCATTCTTGCTGAAAAAAAAAACAGAACTGAATAGAAAATTTGACATTCAGATACAAGAAGCAAGAGATGCATGAGAAGGTAAACAGGGAAAAGAAATCATAAGGAACTTATCAAAGTTGAATGATTAACATTCCTACATGGAAAAACAATAATTGTAACTTATGAAACTTTTCTCAGTAGTTGAAGGGAATACAAATATATATATATATATATATATCCATATATAAGGGTATATGGGCATATGAATACATATGTGAATATGTGTATACATGTTCACAGATATACATAGAGGGCACGGGACCAATTTAACAGGAAGGGATGATATTTAAAAGGTGATATTAAGAGGTAAGAGAGGAATACAATGAGAGGAGATGGGGAGAGACAGAATGGGGTAAACTCATATAGAAGAGGCAAGGGAAAATGGTTACAATGGAGGGGAAGAATAGGAAGGCAAAAGGGAAGGGGTCAACCTTATTCCCATTGAATTTGGCTTGAGGAGGGAATGAAATACACACTAAATAGGGTATCTCACCCTCCAGGAGAGTAGGGGAGGGAGGGGGATGAGAGGGGGGTTAATTGAAGGGAGGGCGGGCTGGGGGGGGAGGGAAGTTGGAAGCACCCACTTTTGAAAAGGTATGGGATCAAAGTAGAGATTAGAACAAGTGGGAGGTGGGATAGGAGGGAGGGAAATATAGTCAGTCTTTTACAATATATCTACTATGTTATTGTTTTGCATTAGCCACACGTGTACAACCTATACTGAACTGCTTATCTTCCCAGTAAGGGTGGGTGACAAGGGACGAAGCGAATAAATCTGGAATTCAAAGTTTTAAAATCAAATATTTAAATATATATATTATTATTAATACTATTTTACATGTAATTGGGAAATAAGATATACAGGCACTGGGGCATAGAGATCCACTGGAAATGTCAAAAGGGGTATCGGAGAAAATATGGGAGAGAGCGGATTGGAGAAGGGGATATCCTGTGGGACTGCTATTTTGGGGTGGTGGATAGGGGGAAAACAGGGAGAAAATTTGCAACTCAAAATCTGGCGGAAATGAATGATGTAAATCAGAAGTTAATAAAGCATTTGAAAAATGAAAAAAAAAAAAACCACAAGTCATTCCCCAATTGATAAATGTTCAAAGGATATGAACAAGCAGTTTTCAGACAACAGAATCAAAGCTATCTATAGTCACATGAAAACATGCTCTAAAATACTATTGATCAGAGAAATGTAAATTAAAATAACTCTGAGGTACCACCTCACACCTACAGAGTGGCTAAAATGACAAAAAATAAAGGTATTGGATGTTGGAGGAGATGTGAGAAAACTGCATTGTTCATGGAGTTGTGATCCAACCATTCTGGAGAGCAATTTGGAACTACGTCCAAAGGGCTATAAAACTGTGTATACCCTTTGATCCAGCAATACCACTGCTAGGTCAGTATTCCAGAAACATCTAAAAAAGGGAGAAAGACCTATTTATAGAAAAATATTTATAGCAGCTCTTTTTGTGGTGGCTAAAAATTGGAAATCAAAGAGATGCCCATTAATTGGTAAATGGCTTAACAAGCTGCAGTATATGACTATAATGGAATATTATTGTGCTGCAAGAAATGAAAAGCAGGATGATCTCTAAAAAACCTGGAAAGTCTTACATGAACTGATGCATAGTAAAGTGAACAGAACCAGAAGAATGTTGTATACAATAACAATAATACTATTCAAAAAAAGATGAATGACAGCTATTCTCAGCAATACAGTTATCCAAGACAATCCCAAAAGGATTAATGATGATGAAGCATACTATCTGCCTCCAGAGAAAGAACTGATTGAATATATACTAAAGCATGCTTTTTTCCATTTTCTTTCATTTTTTCCTTTTATTGGTCTTCTTGTATAAAAATGTTAATATGGAAATGTTTTATATAATTGCACATGTATAACCTATATCTAATTGCTTACTATCTTAGGGAGGGAGGAAGGCAGAGAAGAAGGGATAGAATTTAAAACTCAAAACTTTAAATACTTTTTTTTTTTAATTTTAAGGTAGAAAACCTGAGTGACTGGAAAAAATGGCAGTAACCTCATTTGAAATGGGAAAGTTAGGGTTGGGTTTGGAAGAAAGAGAATTGACTCTGCTTTAGACCCACTGAATTTGAAATGCCTATGGGGCATTCAGTTCACAATGTCTGATAGGTAGCTAGTGATAGAGGGTGGAAACTCAGAAGAGGGAGTAGAATTGGATACACAGCAGAGGTGAGAGATGCCTTCTTAAAAATGATCATTTAGGGGCAGTTAGGTGGCACAGTGAATAGAGGACCAGCCCTGGAGTCAGGAGGACCTGAGTTCAAATGTGACCTCAGACACAACTCCAATTGCCCTGCATTCCCCCTCCAAAAAGCAAAAAAAAAAAAAAAAAGATCATTTCATTTCAATGTTCCTTCTTCTCCAACATTCTGTGAGTCTTTATGGCAACCTGTTCCTTTGTTGTAAAATTACATAAAATGCTTGATACTGAGGAAAAATGTATATTCCTCTAACTTCTACCCACTGATCCTGTTTCAACCTCCTTGAGTCCTAGAGGACAAGTCTACCCATTCCACATGACAGGCCTTCACCTATTTGAAGAAAGGCATTGATACCATTGTGTTTGGGGAAAATCACTTCCTTTCTCTAAGCCTATTTCCTCACCTGGATGTCCCACTGACATCTCAAGGTCAAAGTGTCCAAAACACAACCTACCAAGAGTCTTCCCCCTAAATTATCCCCTCCACCAAACTTTCCTATATCTGTTGAGAGCAGTTCCTTCCCACTTGTCATTTGGATTCACACCCTCCAAATCATCTCTGACTCTTGAATCTCTCCCCTCCCCACCCCCCCACCCCCACCCAATCCACTTAGCCACCAATATTTGTTGATATTCCCCTCGCATCTGGCCCTTTCCCTTCACTCATGTAACTACCACCTGGGTTCAAGCCTTCATTATTTCTTACCTAATTGCAGCACCTTCCTAATTGTTTTTCCTGTCTGCCTCCAATCTCTTCCCTCACATATCCAAAATAGTCTTCCCTAAATAAGCATTTGAACCTTCTCAAAAGCCTTCAGTTGCTCCCTGTTGTCTTCAGCTACAAACTCCTCAGCCTGGCATTTAAGTGGCCAATGTAGGGTCTAAGGGTAGGAAACTGTATGCCAATCCCAATAAGAGACAGGGCTAGATTTATCTAAGGCTTTAAAATGTAAAAAATCAATACAGAAAACAGAGATTATGAGCTTGAGGCATGTTTAAAAAAAACCCACTTCATCTCAAAAACTACATATACACACATGTGGTGTGCCTTAGCTGGAGGAAACTTAAGTACTTAGGAATCAATGTTCCAATAGTGACATGCAAGAGAGCCTGAGCTGAAGATAGATGGAGGCCTGAAACACACTCATGACAGCAGTAATCCTGACTCAGAAACGCAAGCTGGTATCTGGACCACTTCCTCACACATTTTCTATTATGGATGCAGGAGAGAGGGTGGGGGCCAAAGTGGGGAGTGGTGGAGCTCTCATCATTTCAGACATAAATAACTCCCTGAACAGTGAACAGTGTCAGGGTCAGACACTTTCACAATTACCACCCCCTGCAAGTAAAATGAAAACCTTTTGGCCAGGACAGATTCATTCACCATATGCAGTTCAGCTTACAACGACAGCAAGATTGTTTTTCATTTCTCAATACTCCCTCCCTACCCCTATCCAAGCTGTCCCCAACAGAACCTGAGGAACAGAGTGTCCCCCAATACACACACAAAGCACCTGCCACCTCTCTGCAAGAACACATTGTGGAACACCCCAAAGTAGGCATTCCCAAATTCCCATCCATTAATGCTGGATTGAAAACACAGCAGGGAACACTTCAGAAGCTATGCTATTATAGGACTGTAGCTTCATGAAATCAGAAATTCAGAGTTGGAAGGGAATTTCCAGTCCACCTAAACAGCTCCCCTTATTTTACAGCTAAGGAAACTGAGTCCCAGAAAGGTTAAGTGACTTTTCCATAGTTACATAGCTAATAAGGGTTAGAGGGAGAATGTGAATCCAGGTCCTCCTAACTCCAGGTTCAATACTCTATCCATTATACCATGTCCAGTGTAAAAAGGCTGGAATCCAGTTTATATCTAGGCCTTCAGAGATTATGAGAACATGTAAGCTTCCAGAAGATTTCAGACTCTTAGTCCAAAATCTTTGAGGTCAGAGAGTGTCTCAGTCTTGTATTATGTCCACAATGCCTAGCACATAAAAAATGCCTGTTGATTGATTAATGTTAGGCTTCAGAAATTACAAGTAGAGAAAGAGGCAAGGGAATGAATAGAGCCCTGGATTTGGAATCAGAACGACCTACATTCAAATCCCACCTTATTTTTCACTATTTGTGTTACCGTGATGAATCATTTCATGTCCCTGAGTCTTAGTTTCCTCTTCTGTAAAATGGGAACAATGATAGTACTTACTGACCAGGGCTGTTGAGAGGTTCAAATAAATAATGTATTTTTTCAACTTTAAAGCACTATATAAGCAAGGTATTATTATTATTATTTGAACTTCTGATACCTGGTCAACAATAGCAATGTCAGACTGACAGCAATCCCACAACTGAATATGTGCCTGTGGTCTTCTTTTCCAGGTGAGATGCTAAGGGACGCACACAAAATCAGAAATAGGGGGGCTTCCTCTCCTGATAGAAATATAGGTCCATTCCCAGCAGGTATCACTTTGGAGCTGAAGGCAGGCATCACCTCAAAAAGAGACAACCCTGGCTGGTTTCAAGGAACGGGAGGTAAGGGTTAGCTCATGAAGTAATGAGGAGGGAAACAGGAATCTGATGATTCTTGGATTCTTTTCCTCAGCACATTATGATGCTTGATACCAAGCCAATTTTAAAAATCAGGAACAAAGTAATTTCTTGAGTGGTATTTAAGAAGAAACCTCCATTAGGAAAATGTACAATGATAACAAGCAAGCACTTTTCTCTCTATAGATTCACAGATTTAAAGTAAAAAGCCTTTTCTCCCCCACAATCCATTTCCTCTAGTGCTTCTGAGAATCCAAAGGTCAAGGTCATTGGCAATTCCTGACCAACCTCTCATGACCTCCAGCCGAACAGGAGGTCAATCCTAGGTCCCTCCATGAGTCTGCCCTACAAAAATTTCACTGCACTCACCATTCACAGGCTAGAATCACAGACATAGAGTTGGAGAGTACCCGAGACATTAAGACAGAAAAGCAACATCAATGAGTAGAAAGAATGTTGTCTTTGGAGTCAGAGAACCTGGGTACAAATCCTTACTACCTTCATGAATTTGGACAAGTCACTCAGCCTCTGTGGGCAGAAATTTCATCTGAAAAGTAAAGGGCTAGGACTAGATAGAATCTAATTTCTAATTTCCAGATTAAAACCTATGATTTTAGGATCTAGTCCAGTACCCTTATTTAATGGAGGCCCAGAGAGGTCAAGTTACCTGATTAAGGTCACACAGGGAGAAGTAGGGATGACATTATCCAGAAGTACTTACTTAACCTGCAATTTATGAATTTTAAAAAATATTTTGATAAATTTATTTCAATATAATTGATCTCTTTTGTAATTATTATATATGGGTACATGTGTGTATATATGTATATGTACATGTAGGTGTGTATATGTATATGTGTGTATGTATGTATAATACATTTTAAAACATCATTCTGAGAAAAAGTTCATAGGTTTCATCAGACTGCCAAAGGGGTCCATCATACACACAAAGAGTGTATATAATCCTTGTATATAGTCCCATTCCCTCACATTACAAAGGAGGAAATTGAGGCCCAGAGAAGACAAAGGACTTGACCAAGGTCAAACAAACAGTAAATAGCAAGTGGATATTGAATCCCACACCTCTGACCCTAAGTCCAACATCCTTTCCACTACCACCATGCTGTCTCTACAACTCTCCTTTCTAAATTTATGAGACAGGACAATGAAATCACTAAGAGAGAAAAAGGAGAAGAGCAGAGCCAGAGTATGTAGTCATTTACAAGTATCAGTTCAGTAGCACAACAAGGGTGGGGCAAGCAGAACAGTTGTCCCAGGTACATCCCAGAAGGTGGGACTCATAGAGCCAGCCTCTTTACCCAGAAACCACCACCCCTGCTTAGGGGGGGGGGGGGGGAAGGAACGTGTGGCATTGCCTAAAGAAGAGTGCTAAAAGACTGAGCTCGTTGGAAGAAGGAAAACAACTCCAGTTGCTGTAACTAATCACCAAACTAAACCCATCCCCATGCCTCCAGCACAGCTGCTGCCCAACAGCAAAGGGAAACATGGAAAAACAAATTGCCAGGAGTTAATAATGGAGTGGGAGGAAGGCTCAATGAGCTAGGGAGAGAACTGAGCTAGTGCCCAGGGATGTGTGCTAGCACCTTCAAAAGCAAAGGCCAGACTCTCACCGGGGCACCAGTTTCTTCTGCATTACCACTGATTTATCTGCTAATAAAAGTGCCTATAAAGCCAACTGCCAAGACAGAGTGGCCGAGAAGGAGCAAGGGAGGACAAGAGCTGAGAATGAGCAAGGATGGAGAGGCAGACAGTGAAAGAAAGCCCAATTTAGCCAGTTAAGAACTGAGGAATGGGAAAATGCACAGACTTCTAGAAGGTTAGAGCTGAAAGAGAGCTTAAAAATCAGCTGGTACAACTCCACAATCTTATATGTGCCCAGAGAAGAAAAAGGACTGAGCTAGGTTTACAGAGGAAGCTGTGGCAAAGCCAGGAACCCTGGCACCCTAATTCCTAGCAGGTCCTTCCACGCTATCAAACTACCCATTGGATTTGTACTCTTTTGAGGCAAAAGTAGATGCTTATGGCTCAGTGGCCTTGGAGTCAGAGGACATGGGCTCAAATCTCATCTTGACCAGTCAATGTCACCTTTTCAGGTTTCAGTTCCTTATCCATAAAATGAGAGGACTGGACTAGATCAACCATCAAGCATTTATTAAGCATCTATTATGAGCCAGGCACTGAGGAAACACGATAAAGATAAGGCAACCCTTACCCTCAAGGAGCTTACATTCTATTAGGGGGAAACAACATGTTCACAGATAAGTAAATATAGTAAATACACAGTGATTGGGAGAAGACATCAAAAACTGGAGGACTCAAGGAAGGAGGTGAGGCTTGAGTTGAATATGGACGGCAGCTGAGGATTCTAAATATCAGAAGTAAGCCAAGAGACGACTCCAGACCTGGGGGAGTAGACTTTAAAAAGGCATAAAGGTGGAAAGTCTTACTTAAAAGGTGAAATTGAGATGTGAGAGAGGAACATAATGAGAGGAAATGGGGAGAGGCAAAATGGGGTAAATTATCTCATATAGAAGAGGCAAGGGAAAACTGTTACAATGGAGGGGAAGAACAGGAAGGCAAAAGGGAATGGGTCAACCTTACTCTCATTGAATTTCGCTTAGGGAGGGAATGACATACACACTAAATAGGGCATCTCGCCCTACAGGAGAGTAGGGGGGAAGGGGATGAGAGGGGGGATGATGGAGGGGAGGGCAGGTTGCAGGGGGGGAGGGTAGTTGGAAGCACCTACTTTTGAAAAGGGACAGGATCAAAGCAGAGAATAGAACAAGTGGGGGGCAGGATAGGATGGAGGGAAATATAGTCAGTCTTTCACAATATATCCACTATGGAAATGTTTTGTGTAGCTACACATGTACAACCTATATTGAATTTTTTTCTTCCCAGTAAGTGTAGGTGATAAGGGAGGAAGGGAAAGAATCTGGAATTCAAAATTCTAAAATCAAATTTTAAAAATACATATGTGTGTGTGTATTTTTTTACATGCAACTGGGAAATAAGATATACAGGCACTGGGGTATAGAGATCCATCTTGCCCTACCAGAAAGTCAGAGTGGGGAGATGGGGGAGGATATAAGAGAGAGCAGATTGGGGAAGGGAGATTGGAGTGGTGGGTAGGGGAAATATGGGGAGAACAGTTGTAACTCAAAATCTTGTGGAAATGAATGATGTAAACTAAAAATAAACATAAAATTTAATTTTAAAAATTAAATAAAATTGAAGAAACTAAAAAAATAAAGGAAGGTAGGATGTCTTATGAACAGGAAATTCAAAGAAGTCTGTTGGGCCAGAGGGTATATGCATAATGAGGAATAATGTGTATTGAGACTGGGAGGTTTGGAGCTAAATCCTTTAGGTTTTTACTGCTAAACAGAAGAGATTGTATTTTTAACCCAATGGCAATGGGGAACCCATGAAGTTTCTTGACTAGAGAGGACTGACATGGTCAGATTTGGGCTTTAGGAATATCAATTTGGGGGAAACAATGCACTGTTGGTAGAGTTATGAACTGATCCAACCATTCTGGAGAGCAATTTGAAACTATGCCCAAAGGACTATAAAAGTGTGCACACCCTTAGACATAGCAATACCACTGCTAGGTGTGTATCCCAAAGAGATCAAAGAAAAAGGGAAAAGACCTATATGTAGCAGCTCTTTTTGTGGTGGCAAAGAATTAGAAATTGAGGGGATGCTCATCAATTGGGGAATGGCTAAACAAGTTCTGGAATATGATTGTGATGGAATGGTATTGTGCTATAAGAAATGATAAGTAGAACAATTTCAGAAAAATGTGAAAAGATTTAAATAAACTGATGCAAAATGAAGTGGAGTCTGAGTGTAGACTGAAACATAATTTTTCACTTTATTTCTCTTGCTTTTTTTTGCAACATAGCTAACATGGAAATGTTTTTCATGCTTCCACATGCATAATTGATATATTTCTTGCCTTCTCAATGGGTAGGAAAGAGTTGGGAGGGAAACAAGAATTCAGAACTCAATTTTTTTAAATGAATGTTAAAAATAAATAACTAATAATTTGAATTTGCCATTTTCAAGACCTAAGTTCAAATCCTTCCTCAGATATTTACTAACTCTGTGACTCTTCTCCCAACCTCAGTTTCCTCCTCTGTAAAGTGGGGATAGTAAATAGTGCCTTACTTGACAGGGTTGTTGTAAAGATCAAGAAAGTTAATATATGTGAAATAATTTATAAATTTCTAAGTGCTCTATAAATACTAGCTATTTTTATTAGACCTGAAAGGGGCTTTAGAGTCATCTAATCCACCTTCTTCATTTTACAGAGGAGGAATCAAAAGATTAATCTAGAAATAAAGTGACTTGCCTATGGTCATACAGATGGCTGAGCTAGAATTTGAATGAAGAACTTACTTATGACTCAGTGGAAAGATGATTCAAAAGAACTTCTCAAAAGCCACCTCTGACACTTACTATCCATGTAGACTTGGGCAAATTACACTTCATTTCCCTGGGTCCCACTCAGTTCCTTTATCTACAGAATGAGAGGATTTGACTCAATGGTCTCTGAGATCCTTTTTGCCTCTAGATCTCTGATCCTGTAATTTCTAAGTTTATTGCTCTTTCCATAGCACCATCAAGCTTCTGACACCTCTCGGATTTGAACTCAGGGCCTGAGACTTCAAACCCAGGTCTCTTTATTTCCACTTGTATTTCTGAGGGTTTTACAGCTGAATCACTGTAGTAGGCTCTTCATAGAGGCTACGCCATGAAAATGATCCCTAGAGGAAGGTTCTCAGGGATGAAGAATAGAGAGAGTCAAGCCAGGAAGCTTTTATTTATTAATCTGATGGGGATCTGAGAGTTCAGACCATTTTTTAGGGATAGTTGATGAAATACAAGATGTCAGACCAGACAACTGCCTGGGGATCCAGCAAGTGAATCAGTGAATTACTTATAATACCCACAATTTGGCTAAAGGCAGAGAAAGCCTCTGTGGGGAAAAAGTCATGAGTCAGCAAGTGGCTGTGACTCAGCAAATGCAGTGAATGGGTCTGGGCAGCCAGCACTCTGGAGAGTACCCTGAGGGAGTCAGGGAGGGAGCAGTGGAAACACCCCCCAATACCTCATGGGCAGGCTTGCACCCTGACCTCCTGCTTCCTAATACGAGGCCTTCCTATATGGGGGGCTTGGGAGAGGGAACAAAGAAAGCCCTTATAGATGGCCCCCAATGGTTAAACTGCTCCTCAGTAAAAATAAAAAAAAAAAAAAAAAAATATTCTATGGGCCCCTAGCTTAGCTGGCCATCCAGGCAAGGGAGCACTTCTCAGCAACTCTGAAATGTGGCAATGAGCATCCTATCTACTTTCTTTTTTATATATTTTAATGATATCTTTTGCTTTCACACCACCTACATTTTCCAGCGTATCCCTCCTCCACCCTCACCCCATTCCCAACTATCCTTTATAACAAAGAATAAACAACAGAAGGGGAGGAAAGTTCAGCAAAATGAATCATTACATCAAAAAAGTTGATATTCTATGCAGTGTTCCACCCTGAGAGTCCCCTACCTCTGTAAAGAAGGGAGGAAGGTTCCTTCTCATGTCTCATTTTTGGGACCAAACTTGGTCATCATAGTGGTCAAGCCTTTAGATTTCATTGTTCTGTTACTGCTCTTTCCATTTATATTGGTGTAGTCATTGTGTATGTTATTCTTCAGCTCTTACTTCCTTTTACATCAGTTCATACAAGTCTTTCTATTCCTATCGACTCGTAAAACCAAAAGCCTAACCCAAAGCTGCACCCCCAACCTGGACATCTCTTTAGTGACATCTGACACTGCCTAGGAACCAGAGCCCACAACCTCAGGAAACTTGGTATTCTCTAAATTGTACTTTTATGATCAGTAAGCCCTAAAGTTATTTAGTTACAAGTTTACATTTTAAAAAAATCTTTCATAACTGGTGTGTTTGAATGACTGCCCTCTGCAATGCCATCAAGGAGGACCTGTTCATTATCAGCAATTCTCATAAAACCAAGGCAATAAAGTGTCAGTCATATGGGTCTTCTCTGGTTTTCTCCTGTATAGGGGTTGTGGAGGGGGGGAGAAGCTGGTGGGAAAAGATTCAGCTGAAGATGAGTCAGTAGCTGGAAGTCTTCAAAGCTAAACTATCCATATGAGCTGCTCTGTTGCAAGAGCATTATTGATTTAGCAGAAAGAGACCTTAGAGGCTCTGTTTACATATGAGGAAACTGAGACTCAGAGAGTTTGACTTTAGGATCACAGATGTTAACTTTAGGGCCATAGATTAACAACTGAAGGGGACCTTAGATGATGTCTAATGCCAATTCTCTCACTCTACAGACGAGGAAAACGAAGCTTAGAAACAAAGTGACTTACCCATGGATTTGTGACTGTTGTTGTTTGATGGTTTCAGTCAGTCATGCCTGACTTTTCAGGACCCTGTTTTGGGGTTTTCTTGGCAAAGATACTAGAGTGGTTTACCATTTCCTTTCTCCAGCACATTTTTAGAGATGAGGAACTGAACCAGGGTTAAGTTACTTGCCCAGGGTCACATTTGAACTCAGGAAAATTATTCTTCCTGATCCCAAGCCTAGTGCTTTATCCACTGCCACACCTAGTTGCCCCTGGACACAAAACTATTAAATGTGAGAAGCAGGATTTGAACTGAGATCCTTCTTGAGTTCAAACCTAGGACTCTACTAACACAATATGATGTATGGTCATTAGTCAGATATAAACACTGGTTCCCAAAATAGTTCCCTCAAGAAATAAAGAAATCGGGTAGCCAGGTGGCACACTGAATAGAGCACTGGCCCTGGAGTTATGGAGGACCTGAGTTCAAATCTGGCCTCAAACACTTAACACAAAAACTAGCCATGTGATCTTGGGCAAGTCACTTAACCCCAATTGCCCTCCAAAAAGCAAAAAATAAAAATAAAGAAATAAAGAAATCACTCACAACATAGGTCTTTTCCCCTTAATTCTCTCCTGTCTAGATATGAGGATGTTGCAGTTTTCTCACATGAGGCAAAGGCCCAGATGAAGTCGGATTGTCCTATCAGCAGAGCATAGGTAGACAGCTAAGTACACAGGAAATTCCTTAAAGGGTAGAATCTGAAATCCTTGTTTTGGATTCCTCATGTCAATGAATGTCAATAGCCTTGAAAGGAGAACAATGAAGGTAGGGCAGTGGATCATTCCATTTAATTATATAGATCACCGTGTTGTAGAGGAGAAGCTGGCCGTGCTGAGCTTGCAACTGTAGGCTGTGGATGATGAGGCTCTCATTAATAACTTGCCCTGACACCTCACAGAAGCACTAATAGCTCCACACAACTGTTAGAAATAATAGAAGAACAGTCAAGAAAAACATCTGGCACATTCTCATAAAAGGCAGGACCCATCTTTCCCTTTGTGGTATCTCAGAAAGGGGGCAGGAGAGGACGTTGCCATGATGAAGCAGACCTTAGGTGGGATCTGATGCGAGGACAACTTGGGCCTCCATGGGTGAGTGGGGGAAAGGGAGTAAGAAAAATGTCTGCACTGAGATCCAGCCTTAGGCAATAGTATGGTGTATTTCCACTGAATTTACTCAGGACACAAAATCACCCTCTTTTCCTGACCTCCTTTACTTCCCTCTGCCAAGGACTTTCCATTAAAGGATTCTTAAGCCAAAGTGACATGACTAGATTCCTCACAGGATCACAGGGTCAAAGATATAGAGCTGAATGAGACCTTCGAGGCCATCTGCTCTAACACCCCCTCCCCCATTTTACATATGAGAAAACAAAGGCCAAGAAATGAAAGTGATTTGCCCAAGGTTATACAAATAGTAAATGACAGAGGCAAATCCAGTGGTCTCCCCTCTACCCACAACCCACTGCTACTGCCTTCCCTCTGAGATTAACTCCCATTTACACTGTAAATAGCTTATATGTGCAGAGTTAGTTACATGTTGTCTTCCTGTTAGAATGTGAGCTCCCTGAGGGCAAGGACAATGTTTTTGCCTTTCTTTGTGGTGCTTTGCACAGTGCTGACACATAATAAGTGTTTAATAAATGCTTACTGACTAATTTACTGCTGTTTTTTCCACTGTACTACACTGTTTCAGATCCAAGCCCCCCCCCCCCCACCTTGGTATGACCCAAGCCAGCACAGAACCACCCCACCACAGACATTTCATCCTGTGGTCAAATCCACCCTCTACCTAGGCCTATACATTTCTGTCACTGGCCTTCACTTGATGCATTCAGACTGACTGCAACCTGGTAATGTCTGGGCCTAGGTGAGGAACTTGGAAAAAATAAACATGCCTCTGTCTTAGTTCAACTTCAGTGAGTGAATCTGGCTAGAGTCATCAACAGCCTTCTGTCACTGAAGAGGAACATGGCCCTTCCCACTCTAAAAACACTCACACTTTTCAAACATCATCTTTGAGCTACCCCAGCTTCCATATAAAAGTCTACATGAACCTAATGGCACCAGAAGCCAATAGCCTTAGTATTCCTCTAGGTACCCTGGCTTTGGGTCCTAGAGCCTAGGCCGATAAAATGTAGAGTCTAGAAAACCATTCTTTACCTTCCCAAGGGAGGCCCAAGCCCCCAAATGCCCTACTCTTTACCCTACCTCTTTCAAAAATTGGCTAGGTCATCCAGACAACCACTGCCTTCCACAGGGAGCAGAATCAGAATTATTTCCTCACTTTGACAGCATTTTCTCCTATAAATTCTTCACTTAACCAAAAGTCTTCCAGAATACCCTTTCATCACCCTGCCTCCTCCTCAGGCTTCTGACTAAGCCAGGTGCCAAGTTAATTAATCCTCCTAAAGCCATCCGCTTTCCCTCTCCTATATATCCATGAGTTATCATTATTTAGCCTTACTTTGAACATTCCGCTCCTTGGCACATTCTTCTTCAAACATCAGGCTTTTCTCTTCTTCAGTCTTTCATATGACTAAGAGGGAGAGGACAAAATCCTCATAGAACCTCTAATACCAACTCGCCTTCCTCATTCTGGAAATCATAACAAGAATAACAATAATGGCAGCTCTTGTTTCTGCAGAGAGGAAGAAGGGCTGGCCTGAGAGTCAGGAAAACCTGGCTTCCAATCACATATTGGAGCCTTGGTAACTAAGGGACTATGAGTAAGCCACAAACTCCCTGAGCTCAGTCAGCTCTTGAGGATTTACCCATACAGTGACAGATGGAAGTAAGCCCTACTGATGGAGGGTGTTCCCATTCAATGAAATAAAAGACCCACCATGAAGTAGGGTTTCTAAATATCTCTAAAGTTTATAAATTGTTTTTTATTTAACTTTGGGAGGTAGGTATTTGGCCTGTCTTACTAAATACATTAAGTAAAAAACATATGTCTAGAGACTGTTATTAGCAAGACCTGCAAATGTCCTTTATGTCAGAGAAGCTTTTCCTACAAGGGTTGACTTGGATTCTGGGGCCTCATCTAACTGCATGATGTGATAGTTGGGCTACACAGAGTCAAAATATTATTAAAGCTTCCAAACCTGCAATAGGCACAGTCCTGACCATTTATGAAGGCCCTATTAACCCTAAGATGTCACTGGGAAACAGGAAAGGATCAAATTATGTAAGAGCTGGAAAGCTACTTAGCACATGAAACACAAGGGCTGGAATCCGCCTTAGAAACTGTTGAATTCTGCTCCATTTTACAGACGAGGCCCAGAGAAAATTCAGCAGCTTACACAGTTCAGGCTTCCCCTCTGTCCTCACCAAAATCATTACTAGTTCTTGTAACTCTGAATCACAGCAGAGTCTCAAAATCAGGAACAGAAATTAGAGGGAATTCTCTCTGCTAGAGGTCTTTAAGAAAAGGATGGATCACTGGCAATAACTGAAATGTCAACCTTTCCTAGATTTATTGGGGGTGGGGAGAGAGGAGAGGGTATAGGTACCAGAAAAGGCAGGTAATGTAGTATAGTAGGAAAAATTCTGAATTTGGAATCATAGGATGTGGATTCAAATTCTGGCTCTGCTATTTGGCCAAGTCATTGAATATCTCTGGACCTCAGTTTCCTCATCTGTAAATGAGGGGGTTAGACTAAATAATAACAAAATTATCTTCAGACCTAAAATTCTATGATCCTGGAAAAGTAATGATGTACAATAGGAAGAAAATTAGATCTGGAGTCAGGAGAAACTGGGGTTTGAACCTCACCTCTGCCATTCACAAGCTCTGCAATCATGAACAAGTTGCTTCTTCTCCCTAAGCCTGAATTTCTACATCTGGAAAACAAAGAAAACAATATCTATTTTGCTTATTTCACAGGGTTTCTAATGAGTATCAAATGAGTAGTAAAGAATTCTATAAAGCTTAAAGCATATGAGTGCCAGCTGAGTTGGCATATAAGTCCCAGTTATTAGGTTCTTTCAAAAATGTCATCCTTTCCAAATCACATTTCCAACCAATAAGTAGAAGAGCTAGCAACAATGAGGGCAATTTTGAGTCCAAGGCTGGATAACTTGGCACCATCCATTCAACTTGATGTGAATTTCTGGGAGCATGCCCCCAAGTATACCCCATAGTATATACCTTAAGGAGATCAAAGGTAGAAAAAAAAGTGCCAAGTATACAAAATATTAATGATTTGTAGTGACCACAAACTGGCAAGAATATAAGTTGGTTTTCATCAATGAAAGGAAGTTTGTGACTGAACAAATTATGGAATAGTAATATGATGGAAAATCAATACACTGTAAGAAATGTCAAATAAAAGGAATTCAAAGAAGTGATGATAGCCTAATAATGCAGAACTGGGAGAATAATATACACCATGACTCTAATAATGTAAATTATTTTAAAATATTAGA
Organism: Petaurus breviceps papuanus; assembly: GCF_028583685.1. Lineage (NCBI taxonomy): Eukaryota > Metazoa > Chordata > Mammalia > Diprotodontia > Petauridae > Petaurus > Petaurus breviceps. The sequence continues at coordinate 2,914,505 of NW_027185754.1, forward strand.
AAAACAGGTAAATTCTAATTAATAATAATGTATAGATGATGAAACACAATTCAATCCCCTATCTAAATAAAGTAGTGGCACTCCAGTGGCAAATTTTTTTTAATTTTATGTCATCCCTTAGTTTTACTTATTTTTTTATGACAAGGGAGAGTTTAGTTGCATGATTGTGTGTGTGTGTGTGGGGGGGGTATTTTTGGGAAATGATGATGGCATAAAAAAGTCTTCAAGAAAGCATTTTTAGGGGCAGCTAGGTGGTGCAGTGAATACAGCACCGGTCCTGGAGTCAGGAGTTCAAATCCAGCCTCAGACACTTAACACAAAAAACTAGCCATGTGACCTTGGGCAAGCCACTTAACCCCAATTGCCCTACCTTCCTCTCTCCAAAAAGCAAAAAAAAAAAGAGAGCATTTTAAAAAAGAAAGTTGATATTTCCTCTCCATCAAAAGTGTACAAGGCTATAGGTGAGACTTGTAGCTTACTCTGTGACTTCAGGAAGGGGAAGCAAGTCTATGTGAGGGCTCTGTTCAATGTCCTTCATTTATTCAAAGGACAGAAGGACCTACTATTTGAAGAAGAGACCTATTCAGCTAGGAACTGAATATATGAAGATATCAAGACATGTCATACATTTTTTGCCACTGAAACATACTACCTCAGCATTCTCTATGTCCCCTTTGGGAAGCACTGAGTCCTCTCTGTTCATTGGGAATGAGGCTGCTCTAGGCTATGAGTATCTATGAGCCAATCCTGGGGATCCTTCAGCACCAGGAGCTATTCTCATGACAATGTTGACCATACCTGTCTTCTTGAAATTCTTGCCATGGCTTTCATGGCACTATTTTATCTTGGCTTCCCCTTACCTGGATGGCATACTTTTCTGCTCTTTTACTCACCCTTTTTTTCTTCCACCCTCTGTGTTACCCGAAAATCACATCTATAGCCTTCTCTTCTTACTCCTCAAACTCTCCTCCAAAGATTTTATCCTATCCCATAGCTTGAACTAGAGGAACCATAGCGGAATACCTTTGTGATCATCCATTCCCACAACTATCATAAGAGCCAGAACTAGAACTGAGTGACTGGGTCATTGCCCCAAGATGCTGAAATTCTAAGGATATTAACAGAACTTACTTTCTTTCCATAACATAAAAACTTAACACCAAGTTAGAATAATTAGTTAGAAAGGGAAGACAAATAAGAATTTATTAAGGCTGACTATGTGCTAGGCACTTTACAAACACAATCTCATTTAATCCTCACAACAACCCTGTGCGATAGGTGCTATTATTATTTCCATTTTACAATTAAGGAAATTGAGGCAGACAGAGTTTAAGTGACTTGTCACACAGCTAGGAAGCATCTCAGGTAGGATTTCAACCCTGGTCTTCCTGCCTCTAGGCCTACCTCTCTGTCCACTCAGCCATCTAGTTGCCTTAGAATAGAAAGCTATCAAATGATGAACACTTTCATTTCCTAGATACTATTCACCTTCTTCCTCTCCACCCCATCCCACACACCTACTGGATCTTTGTGGTATAACTACTTTGCTGTATCCTGGGATTTGTTTTGAGGCCTTCGCGTCCTTCTACCCTCAAATGAAGTTGTCTTAGAAAATTTTTATTTGGGGGTACATTTCGTGAAATTTACCCTATATATGAAAAATACTAGTTACACCTTTATTACTTCTGTAAATTTAACTTTGATCCATCAATTAGCAAGTATTTATTAAGTACCTGTTAGGGGCATTGTGCTAAGTGCTGGGGAGGGGGGAATAAAGATGAAGATTAAACAGCTTCTGCCTTCAAGGAGCTTACATTCTAATGGTCAGACAACACACACACACACACAGAGTATTCAAAAAAATCTTAGCACAGTTTTAAGCTATTAATGCTATAAAGCCTAAAGACTTTTGAGATCTTCTAAGAATGTATCAATCAATAAACATGTATTCAGTGCCCATTATGTGCCAGGCACTGCAATAAGTGTTGGGGAAAAGTGGAAAAAGACAGTAAGAGCTTACAATCTAATAGAGAGTACTACGTGGAAAATATATAGAGGAGAAATAGGAAATCATTAAAAGGGGGAAAGCACTGGAATTAAAAGGGGTTGGGAAAGGCGAAAAGGTGGGATTTTAGGTGAGACTTAAAAGAAGAAAGGGAGGTCAGTAGTCATATTGGAGGAGGGAGAGCATTCTAGGCAGGGGAGCAGGCAGAGAGAATGCCAGGGGTTGGGAGATGGAGTGTCTTGTTTGTGGAACAGCCAGGAGACCTCTAACACTAGATCAAGGAGTATGCTTCATGGAGTAAGGTGTAAGAAGACTGGTCAGGTATGAGGGGTCTAGGTTATGAAGGGCTTTGAATGCCAAACAGAGCATTTTGCATTTGCTCCTGGAGATACTGTAATAGGAAGCCCCTAGAATTTACTGAATAGGAGGCTGATATGAACAGACCTGTGTTACATACAAAACTTTAGTCTGTATGTCCTCAACTCCATTTCCAAATCTCTAACTAACTCCTCAGTGTTTCCATTTAAATGTCCTGCTGTCACCTCAAACTATCAATGGATCAAAAGCAAGGGGGGGGGACCCAAAGCCTCAAGGCTACCTGTGACCCTCTAAGTCCTCAAGTACAACCCTTGGACTGAATCCAAACTTGAAGTCAAAGTCAAAGGACCACACTTAAGGACCTAGAGGGCCTTGAGCCTCGAGGCTGCAGGTTCCCCACCCTTGGAAAACTAACCTCTCAGCTGCTTTAGTCTTCCCTCCCCAGTTCAGGAAAGGAGTCTATGAACTCCCTTCCTCCCTATATTTCCTGAGATAATGGCCTCCAATTGCCATCTTTCTCTGTTGTGGAAAGAGGATCAATAAACCACTGAATGGGTTCATGAGAACCAGTTTATAAGAGTCTTAGAAGCCAGGCACTTTCAGAGTCAAAAGTAAGGCCACACTTAGTACCCCCCAACCATCTCCCACCTCAGATCTCCAGCACCTGGCCAGAGTTTTTACCAACAGCTGAACTAGCACTTAGCAAACATAGTTGTCCAGCGATAGTTATCATACCCCCTTCTACAGGGATAGTACTCCATCACCTGACACAACAGCTTGGATACAAGCCCTATCTCATCAGCGTGAACCCAAACTGAGCTGCTGACCCTAGCACCCCACCCCCATTCTAATGTCCATTTCTCCAGTATGAGCCTAATCTCTGCAACAGGTGCACAGCCTTCATTGGACGCTCTCAACTTTCACACCCTAGAGCCCAGTCCAGAGAAATTCATTACACAGGGGGTTAACAAAGTTTAAAAGAAATTAGGACATCATAGAAACCAAATTAGGAGACCTAAATTTACAGCAATTGGTTATGAGCAGCCATCCTTAAGCAGGCTGAGGACAATCATCAAGAGCCCCCAAAACCTTGGCTCATTTTCCCCCTAGTGTATAAGCGCAAGTTTGTCTGTGTACTAAAGAGCATGACCAGTGTTAGCAGATGAAGGGCTGGCTTGGATTGGGGAGAGATGAAGGCTGGAAGGCAAGCAGGGCCCCTTTCCATTCCTTTTCCATATCTGCCAAAGAAAAGTCTCCGAAAGCCTATCTTTTCTCCCATAGTTGGCTCAGCCTTAAGATATTCAGAATTCCTTCCCCTGGCCCCTTCAAAAACAGGGATGGGTTGGCTGGAAGTTCTTTCTCTGAGACCTCATCCTAGAGGCCCCTGGTGAGTAAAGGGAATCCTGTCTCCTCATCTCCTTTCTCTTCTTTTGCTGCCAACCTGCCAATCATTTGCCTTTTCAGTTAGGGGACAGCCAAAAGCACTGTAATACAGACTATGTCAGCAAAGCTGATTCAGAAGACAGCCACTGATTCCCCAAAGAACCAACTTATTTCCTATGCCTACATGAAATCTGAGAGACAGCAGAGTATGATGGGTGAAGAAGGCCTAGGTTCAAGTCCTGTCTCAGATACATACTGGTAGTGTGACCCTTGGCACATCTCTCATGTTCCTGGTTCCCCTAGCAACTCTATCTATAGTTGCTAAGACTATAAATTACAGAGCAGGTGCTGATCATAATCTACAAACAGATTTTCCTTATTTAAAGTACCCTATGCCAATGAAATTACAGATCTAGTTTTTAAAAATTCTAAGATAAATTCTTTACAATGTTAAACCAATACCCTTCCTTCTGCTCTGCCCCCCTCCCACTCCCACTGAACTCCCAGCCAAAAAAAAAAAAAAGCAAACCAGGTTAGGAAAACTTCCATACCTAAACTGCTGAGTATGGTCTCAGGCTGATGCAGGATCACTGCCTTTTCCTCATCTCCTCAAGATATTAAAAAAGTACTGTGGCCCATCACACACACACACACACACACACACACACACACACACACGCACACACACAAACTGTCCCCAACTTTTAACAACAAGCACTTTGCCCAGAACATTACAAGGTCTATACCAATAAGATGAAAAAAAGAGGAAAAGATAATATATGTACAAAAATTATTTATAGAAAAGATAGGAGGAGGGAGGGAAGGGAGGAGGGAAGGAAGGAAAGAAGGGAGGAAGGAAAGAAGGAAGGCTGGAAAGAAGGAAGGGAGGGAGGGAGGAAGGAAGGAAGGAAGGAAGGAAGGAAGGAAGGAAGGAAGGAAGGAAGGAAGGAAGGAAAGAAGGAAGGAAAGAAGGAAGGAAGGAAGGAATAATTACAGTAGGTAGGCAGCATAGTACAGTAGAAAGAACATGAGATTTAGAGTTGGAGAACCTGGGTTCAAATCCTGACTTTACATGTACTATTATTGTGACCTTGGAGAATTAATTTCACTTCTCTCAGCCCCAATTTCTTCATCTAAAAAATGAGAGAAGGTTTGAAATAGAAGACTTCTAAGTGCCCTTCCAGGTCTAAATCTATCATCTTGAGATTATAATTCTATGATTATTGTACCTTAAGACAAAACAAATATGAAAAATCCAGAGAAGAATGGGGAGACTTATGTGTACTAATGCAGAATGAAGTAAGCAGAATCAGGAGAAATATACAAATTATGACTACAATAATGTAAAGGGAAGGAACACTGAAAGACAACCAAACTCTAATTATTATTATTAGTAACAGTAGTTGTTGTTGTTCAGTAATTCAGTCCTATCCAACTCTTTGTGAGCTCATGGACCATAGCACATCAGGCCCTTCTATTCTCTACTATCTCTCAAAATCTGTCCAAATTCATCTTCATTGTTTCCATGAGATTATCCATCTCATCCTCTGCCATCCCTTTTTCCTTTTGCTTTCAATCTTTCCCAACATCAGAGTCTGTTCCAATGAGTACTATCTTCTCATTATTGGCCAAAATGTTTAAGCTTCAGCTTCAGTATTTGACATTCCAGAAAATAGCCTGAATTAATTTAAGTATTAACTGATTTGATCTCTTTGCTGTCTAAGAGACTCTCAAAAGTCTTCTCCAGCACCACAATTTGAAAGCATTGATTCTACAGCACTCAACTTTCCTTATAATCCAACTCTCACAGGCATACGTTGCTACTAGAGAAACCATAGCTTTGACTATAGAGACCTTTGTTGGCAAGGTGATGTTTCTGCTTTTTAGAATGTTGTCTAGATCTGCCACAGTTTTTCTTCCAAGGAGCAAACAGTTTTTAATTTCATGGTTGCATTCACTGTCTGCAGTGATCTTTGAGTTCAAGAATGTAAAATCTGACACTGTTTCCATTTCTTCTCCCTCTATTTACCAGGAGGTGATGGGACCAGTTGCCAAGGTCTTAGTTTCTTTTAATGTTAAGCTTCAAATCAGCTCTCCTCTTTCATCCTCATCAAGAGGCTTCTTAATTCCTCTTTACTTTCTGTCATCGGAATGGCATCATCTGCATATCGGAGATTGTTGATATTTCTCCCAGCAATCTTAATTCTAGCTTTTAATTCATCCAGCCTGGCATTTCACATGACGTACTCTGCATATAAGCTAAATAAGGTGACAATATACAGCCTTGTCATAGTCCTCATCCAATCTTAAACCGATCAGTTGTTCCACATTCAGTTCCAACTGTTGCTTCTTGGCCCACATACAGTTTCCTCAGGAGACAGGTAAGATGACATGGTACTGTCATTACTTTGAAGACTTGTCACATTTTGTTGTGATCCACACAGTCAAAGGTGTTAGCATAGTCAATAAAGCAGTTTTTTTTTTTCCTAGAACTCCCCTGCTTTCTCTGTACTCCAGTGAATACTGGCAATTTGGTCTCCAGTTCCTCTCCCTCTTCTAAAACCAACCTGCTCTCTCTGGCAATTTTCAGTGTATTGCTGATGCCTAGTTTGTAGAATTTTAAGCATAACCTGGCTGGTTCGTGAAATGAAATGAGCACAATTGTTCAGTAATCTGAACATTCCTTGTCACTGATTAATTATAATGACCAATATTGGTCCTAGAAAATAGATGATAAAGCACAGTTCACCACTCTCTTTGAAAGAGTAGAGGACTATGGTTATCATAACATCGTAACATAACATAGATAACATATGGTTATCAAATGTTGCTCATTGGTTTTGGTCATTTTTTTCTTTTCCTTTAGTTTTTTTTAGCTCCAGGGACCACCATGGTGCCTGGTACATGGTATGTGTCTAATTAATATTTGTTTGATCAAATAAAACTTTAAAATAATAAGGACATTGGAACAATGGGAAGAGGCTGATGAAACTTTCATTTATTCCATTATCCATTCAAAGTTTTATTATGGAACAATTAAAAGCTTCCCAGGCTTCAGTGCTTCTTCCCTGCTCCTTTTCCTTCCACAAGTATTGATGGGGACAAAGAACACAGTAATTCCCCCTCCCACATTAGGGTAAGAACAGAAGCTGGGCATTGGACCCTCTGTAAAAGCTGGCCTGGGAGGTCTGGGTGCCTGGGAGCAGCTGGTTGGCCTTGGTTCTCTCTGGTTTTATGGGAGCTTAGGTGAGCATCTTTCCAAAGCTTCCAAGCTAAAAGCCTTATGGAATGGATATCCTGCTCTGTGTGGATCACAAAAAAATGTGACAAGTCCTCAAAGGCAGGTCCCAAGGCCCATCTTTAGCTAGCACAGAGAATGGAAAAGGGATGGGAGAAGGGGGCCTCCCTGACAAAAAGGGTTCTTTAGGCTCATCTGAGAGGAGGAGATCATGGCCTTAAAAGAGCTGAATTGCTCCAGGTCACACTAGAACTAAGAAGTAGAGGCAGTATTTGAACTCAAGTCTTCTGACTCCCAAGATTTTTTTATTTTTTCCACAACTAGGAAGTCGCTTCTGGGTAGTGGAAATTCCAGGGCTTTCAGAACTGGAAGATCTGGGCTAGAACCTAACTCTGCTGCTTACGTCTCTTCCTCTTCTGGGTCTCAGTTCTATCTCCCCAACCCCCCCAAAAAAGGGGGGGTACCTTCTATTGGGCCTGTTTCTAAGCCTGAATTTCCATGATTATATATTGTGGGACTTAAGAAGCCACATCATATGGGCAGCTAGGGAGTGTAGTAAAGTCAGAGCCTGAAGTCAGGAAGATATGAATTCAAATTCTGCTTCAGATACTAGCTGCAAAACCCTGGGTAAAGTCACTTAACTTCTGTTTGTCTCATTGATAAAATAGGCATAATAATATTAAAAAAAACCCCACTTCCCAGGGTTGTTGTGAGGATCAAATGAGATATAATTGTAAAGCACTTAGCATCATGCTTGGCACATAGTAAACACTACATAAATGAGAGCTATTGTTATTACTTTCATAAAATAGTTTTTCTTTTCCTCTCTATGAAGGTCTACAGGAACAAGCCCCAAGACTGAAAGACAAACCAAAAAGACAGAAGCTCTCTCTATGGTTATCAATAATAACAATAACATTAATATTTGCAAAGCACTTTACAAATATTATTCCATTTTATGCTCATAACAATCCTGGGAAGGTGGGTCCTATTATTATTCTTATTTTACTCATGAGGAAACTGAGATTCTTCGAGGTTAAGTCACTTGCCCAGAGTCACACAGCTAGTTAAGTGTCTGAAGCTGAATTTGGACTCAAGACTTCCTCACCCCCAGTACATCAAACTGCAGGTGGGAAGGGGGCAAAAGGAGGGGATCATGGCCCCAGTAGCCAAGAAGAAAGAAGTTCTTAACCTATGCAGTTACCCATGCTTGGGAGGGGTGGGGGAGAGTAGAGAATGATCGAACGTCATTCACTCTTTTAAAGGAAAAAAAAAGATTTCCAACCCCCCAACTTCCCTATTTCCATGTTATTGGTCATTTCCTCCTCCCCTCCCATGCATGATGCTTGGGATCTCTCCAGTTCAAAGGCACAGGTGATCGCCCTGAGTGGGAGTCAGTCAGCACCTCCCTTTTAAGCAGATAAAGCCTTCAGCTTTTCTCTCTTTAAATTGCACTACCCAAAGTGCGTTTCCTCCTCCCGAAAACTTCTCCCCCTCGTCCAGCCCCACCGCCAAATCAGTTGATGTGGACACTGGAGGGCTCCTGTTTGCAGGATGGTATTTACATCTAAGTTTGTTGGATTTTCATTTCAGAGCAGCTCGAGAGTTCACAGAGAGGGGGAGAACAATGCCCCTCTGTTTCCACCCGCCATTCAAGTCGGTTTTTGTTTCAGCCTAAAATAACACATCGCTAGAGGGTATTTTCTTAACACTGCCAAGCTTCTGCGCAAGACTCAGTGGAAAATGTTTGCCCTGGGTTTGCTGTGGTCCCCGCCGGCTAATTACGACGTGATGATGTATAGGTGAATTCCTCCTCCCCCAGCCCCCGAGGGAGCCGGGGATTAGAAGTGCCCTTATCTCTGGACATCTCAGAGAGTCTCTGGGATTTGGTTTCACCAGAAGCCCTCAGAGACCGAAGTTACTTTATGTGCTTATGAACAAAGTGCGCTATTCGTGGTCGGGACCTAAGGGGCTTCAAGCCCTATCCCTTAACCTCAACCTGAGGCTATTCGAGAAGGTTAAAGATATCCCACAAGCCTAAATTGAACATCCTTCATAAGGTCCTGAGTCCGGTGGGTGAAAACCAGTCCCAGGGAGAACAGATCTGACAAAAAGTCAAAACACCTCTTCCAAGGCGCTGGCCAACCTGCCAGGGACAGCTATCAGCACTGAGCCGCCTCGGCTCAGTGAATCTTTTTAGGGGTTGGAGGAAGGTGGGGTTGGGGGAGTTCGAGGGGGGTGGGAGGGGAGGCGGAGGAAGGAAATGATTTAGGCCGAGGGTGCCACTTGGAAAAGAAAGAAAAAACCTAATTTGTCCAAAAGGCTCTTTAAAGAAAAATCCACCACTTTCCTTATTAAAGTTCACAGAAAATAAATATCAAATTTCTTTCGAGTTGAAATTTTCCTCCAAACTATAATCATAGAAACCGGAAAGGGGGAGGAGAAAGAGCCCATTTGTTCATTCCGACCCCCCCCCCCCATAGTTTGTGCAGGTTTTTAAAAAAGTATTTTCAGGGCTTTACAAATTTACTTTCCCAGTTTGCCAGAATCAAGTCTATTGTGAAGACTGCATCAGATTCCAGGAAAAATAGCTGTTGTAGGATCAAAAAAAAAAAAAAATCAAAGGAGCTGCTCCTTTAATTAAAAGGACAAGTTTGGGGATTTTTTTCCCCTCCTCCTGCTACTATTTAGCTTAGTTCGGTCATGAAATCGAAGTGAACTTCCTTTCTGATTCATTCTTCAAAACCCCAATGTAGATTTTTATCAGGAACAGATCTAACCAACTCCCAAGGCCTCCTGGGCTAGGCTGTGACCCTGTATCAGTTTCTATATTAATAGTTCATATGTTTGCATTTGCTTGAGAAGACATCATAACATAGATCATGTCTAATTGTTTCTCTGTGAAAGAAATGTACTGATCTTCCCTTTTCCTTACTGGTCTGCCTGGAGGGGGTAAAAAACCAGAAACACCGAACTTTGTCAAGAAGGCACAAGCATACATCTGAGCCCCACCCAGTGAAAGTTGCTGACTGCCTTAAAAGTTTGTGGGTTCCTTAGGTGAGATGTTCCAGTGATTAGAAACCCAAAAAAGATAAAGAAATAGTTAACAGTCTCTTCTCCCCTCCCCCCTCCACCTTTGGCATTGATGACCATGATTCTCACTAATGTTAACTAAACCTTTTAAAAGAAAAGAATTGATGGCAATGGGGAAAGAAGGGAAAAGAGACAGAGAAAAAGATGGAGGGAGGGGAAAGAGAGGGGAAGACAGAGAGAGAGGGAGAGAGAGAGAGAGAGAGAGAGAGAGAGAGAGAGAGAGTCAGTCCATCACAACCTGACCACAAGTGGTTCCAATTTGCCTTAGTGATTAAATCTGTGGGAGTTTAAGGGTTTTCACTCGGGTCATTTGCTACTTTGGAATTTTGCTGGATGCCTCTGCAAAGAACAAGAACTTATGAGTCACTAGTGAGAGTAAAGAGAGGCGGGGCCAGTTACTAAACAAACCCTTCGAAGAGCTCAAGTGGCTGTAGAAAATAGTCAGAATTCTAAATATGGATCTGAGAATAGTGTCAAAGGGATTAGCTGCTTTTGTGACTAGCAGAGCCGCCCTGAAGGGCCAGCCGGCCTTTTCAGAACGAGCTGGGACTGATCAAAGTAACATCTACCAGTTTGTAAATATGCTAATCTTTGTGTTTACACAAAAGTGTCCGCACTTGCTTTACATCACAAAGAGGCTCCTACAGTTGGAGATTAATTACTTCCAAAACAGAGATTGTGTGTAAATACCGGTTGCACCAGAGACTAGCCTGTGGGGGTGTTTGCACAGCTCCAGCTGGGGGTGCCCAGTTATTATTAACTAACATGTGTGTAGCAGCGATTTAAGAGTTTTGCAAAGCACTTTCCGTGCATTATGTCCTCCTCCAGACTGACAAAAACTATGTGAGGTAAGTACTACAGGAATTATAACCCAATTTTTACAGGTAGGGAAACCGACACATAAAATAAAGGGCTTGCCCAGGGTCAAATAACTAGTGTCAGAGGTGGGATTTGAACCTGGGTCTTCCTGGCTTACAGTTCAGTGCTCTTTTTTCTACCCCACATTGGACATTTAAGAATATCCTATTGATGACTTGTTTTGTCCTCTACCTTTTTCCCTTAGCTATGTGCTTCCTAAAACTTTACAGTAGTCTAGGGTTGTAAGTTTGAACTTTTGAGTATTCAAAAATAATTTGTGACCATCAAAAAGTCCTGGGTTTAGACTGTGAGGCCCATGGTTCAAATATGGGTTCTGTTTCTTGTGTGACCTTGGATGAGTCATTTGACTCCTCACTATCTGGGCCTTCATATCCTTACCTGTAGAATATGGGGGTTAGATTAAGGTCCTTTCCAGTTCTAAATGTTGGGATCCTATCATTTATCCCACACAAATCTGCAGCTTACATCCATATGTATTATGACAAAAACTGAGTTCAATAGGATTCCACTTCCTATTTCCCAAGATTCACAACCTTTGGTAGTTTTAAGGTTCCACATCCCACTGGCTGCTTAATTACTCTATATAATTTTGAAATGTCCCTGAAGTTGGTTGATGATATTATATAATTACTTTTACCATACTCAAACCTGATGACCCAAGGAGAGCTCAGCCTAATGTTGCCATTTGGAAAATCTCAAAGCCTCATGTGTTCGCCTTTCCTCACCTACATACCCATTGCTCAAGAGTAAGTTCTGTGCCTTAGGACTACCAGGTAGAAAGGAGAGCAGCTTACATAGAGAAAAGCAGCAGAGGCCAGAGGGAGGAGAACAATAATGCTCCTGGACTGAGGTTCTAGGCTCCTTTGGTGGTTTGCTGCTTGGTTTAATGTCAGCCAGGTGTTTTATAGGCGGTTTTCCTTTTCATTAGCACATTTAATAAAGGCCAAAAAGATGAATCACTGAGGGATGGGTCATGGGTACCTTTTACTTGGCAGTATGGTCAGCTATCCCGGGCAGGCCAGGGTCAGGAGAGGGATTACCAGAGCTTCTGGGACTGATTAAAGCAGGGATGGCCCCTAGTGAAGCAAAAACAAGAATCCTAGCCTGGGGGACATTTTGAAGTAGAGTTAGGATTGATGAAGGCAGGATATGGCCTGCTTTGAAATCTTCACTGTCCATTTAAAATAATGCAGTAGAAAGATTCAGATTTTAAGTCAGAGTACTTGGGACTGAATTCTGGCTGTCACCTTTGTGACTCTGGCAAGTCAGTCCCCTTTTCTGGCTCTCAGTTTCCTCATCTGTAAAAAGGAGACTAGGGTCAAAACAGAACAGGAATTCTTAACCTTTTTGTGTATCTGGGACAGCTTTTGGTGGAGCCTATGAACCCCTTCTTAGAATAATGTTTTTAAGTCATTGAAGAAAATGCTAAATATAAAAAAAAAGAAAATGCTAAATTTCAGCTAGTGGTTAATGAAAATAAAGATGGCATTCCCTGCCCCCACCAGATTCATGGATCCCCTCTCCTGGAAATGTGTCCATAGAGCACAGGTTCAGAAATCCTGGCCTAGAGGATCTCCAAAAGTGCTTTTCAGCTCTAAAACCCAGGATTATATTCTATTGTTAACCCTTTAAACTCATCTGTGCTTTCTAACTAAATAAATTGTAAAGAATTCACACTAAAGGCCAAAGCATGCTGAAATCTCTCTCTCTCTCTCTCTCTCTCTCTCTCTCTCTCTCTCTCTCTCTCACCCACACCCACACCCACACACAAACACACACCCACACACACCCACACACACACCCCAGCAGCAGAAAACAACTGAAGCACCCAGATTCTGGGGGACTGAGACAATGTGCCTTTGGACCTTTGCAAAAAAAAAGAAAGTCACAGTGCCTGGAACTCTTCTTGGTGGCCCTGAATGAGACATAGGATGTGACTAGGCTACTGTAGGAAGCTCATTCTACCCTGGTTACAAAAAAACAAGTAAGTGTCTTTTCAGGTTCATTTATGGTATTGCAAAAAGTACCCCTGGCTAGGAGACATGAGAGCAATCCTGTAAGGTAGATAGTGAAAAGATTAATTTTGTTCTAGAGATGGTAAAGTGACTTGCTCATGGTTATATAGCTAGTTAATGTCAGAGGTGGGATGGTGGCAACACCCAGCTCTTCTGACCCCAAATCCAATGTAGCACCCTACCTATACCACACATCCACCAAAAGTCTCTGTAGGATGGCAGCACTTCCTTTTAATCCATCTGCCACCAAGAATTCCAAAGTGCCTTGGTGTAGCCCTGAATCACTTCCTTTTATTTCTAAGTTCAGAGACACTTGTCAAGGGCTGAACTCCTACACCCAGCCTCCCAGAAAAGGAACACTGTGAGTGGCCCACATCTTTCCTGGGCAGAAATTATGTTTGCTATATATTTAAAGTACCTTAGTATGGTAAACACTAATGATAGGATTCTGGAAGCTGACTCCCCTGAAGGCCCAAGGCAGATGAGTCAAAAAGAGCCTGAGGAAGTGGGTGGATCTGGTAACCTAAATTCGGAAACCCTTACTTATTCATTGGAGTCAGAGTAGTCATTCATCTCTGCCCTGCAAATGATCTGAGAAACACACACACACACACACAGACACACACACACACACATACACACACAAACAGGAATTGAAGGAACAGAAAAAATGGGACCGAAATAGGAGAAGCAAGGAGTCTTTCTGGCTGGGAGATGGTGCTGACACAATACAAGTTCCCAGGCTTCTGGGAAAGAGGATGAGATCCTGGAGGTCGAAATGAATGTCCATTAAGGGGACTTAAGGTGAGGTACTAGCTTAAGGGGGAAATTAAGCTTCACCAAAGTGGAAACAGCCTTAATAATAGCTAGGCAACATTCTTCACTGAACTGGATGGAAAGAAATGGGTAGAGGCCAAGGAAGGATTCAGGAGCCAAAACCATAGAAGCTTTTTTTTTTTTTTTTGCTTTTTGGAGGGCAATTGGGGTTAAGTGACTTGCCCAAGGTCACATGGCTAGTTTTTGTGTTAAGTGTCTGAGGCCACATTTGAACTCAGGTCCTCCTGATTTCAGGGCTGGTGCTCTATTCACTGGGCCACCTAGCCACCCCCATAGAAGCTTCCTGGAGACAAAGTTGGTACCTTCAAGAGAAGGGAGGGTTGCCCTAAACTCTAGGGAAAGCAACTGTGCAACCAGAAAAAAAAGAATGCTCTTTTCATTCAAGAGACAGAGACAAAGACACAGACAGACAGTGAGAGACAGAGACAGAAAGGAGAGACAGACAGAAAAACAGAGAATTTCAGGAGTGAGCTCTGGAAGTGACCAGGAGAAAGAAGAGGCCAGTGATAACTCTCCAGAGGAGCTCTGGGACTTCCCTGAACTATCCTTTATTGCTAAAAGGCCCTGATTTCTCTATTCAAATATTTATGGAATACTTACCACATGGAGTATAATATAGAATAAGACATGGACCTCATCTTCAAAAACTTACAATAAATGGTAGTTGGGGAAATAAGGAGAGGAGGATGGGGAAGAAATAAGCATATAAATGTGTGTGTATGTGTGCATTGTGCCTATTATTGCCAGGCACTGTGAAGCACTCTTACAAATGTTATCTTATTTGATCCTCACAAGGTAGCAAGTGCTATTATTATCTCCATTTTACAGTTGAGGAAACTGATGCTAACAGGTTAAGTGACTTGCCCAGGGTCGCACAGCTAGAGTGTCAGAGGTCAGTTTTAAACTCAGGTCTTCCTGACTCTAGGCCCAGTGCTCTATCTACCATACCACCACATGAAATTATTGTAAATGTAAGATACTATATAATTAAGGTCCAAAATCATATGATACTTGAGGGATTCAGAGGCAATATAGTATTGTGGAAAGAACACTGGGTCTAAAGGTTTGAATTCCATCTCTGCTATTTATTATCTGTATAACCTTGGACAAGGCACTGAATCACGGTTCTCTGCCCCCTCCCATAAGTTGGAATAAGTAATAAGTAAGGATAAGAGGAAGTTGGATTACACTGGGGGGTTCTTAAATTGAGGTCTATAGACAGATTTGAAGGGGTCCATGAACTTGAATTCATTCAAAAAATTATATCTCTATTTTTCCTAACCTCTAACTGAAATTTAGCATTTCCTTCAATTGTGAATTAAAAACACAAACCTTATTCAAAAATCAGTCCATGACCTTTATCAGACTACCAAAAAAAAAATCCTTGACACAAAAAAAGATTAGGAAGTCATGGGTTCTAGATAATCTCTAAGGTTGCCTCCTACTCTAGAACCTATGGCATGGCATCATATGACAAGCACTTGAAGTCTTCTTAGGAGCAGAGAGGAAACAGAAAGATCTAATCTTTGCCCTCAAGAAGTTTACCATCTAAGAGAGGAGACATAATCAGGAAAGATAGCCTTCTCAGTCCTGTCACCTCCCAGCCAGGCAACTTCTAATCTCACTCCTTGTTTTAAAAATACATCCCTCCAACCCTTGGGCCTAATTACTCAGAATTTTGGGCAAGGGTATGTAGAAGAGGTGAGGAGGTAATGTTTACAAATCCAGGAACCATAAAATCATACATTAAGAACCCTAAGGGACCTTAGAGACTATCAAATCCAACCTTTAATTTAAAAAACAAGGAAAGAAAGCCCCAAGAGATGAAAGTCACAGAGCAAGTGAAGGAAGGTACAGACTAAACTAAAACCCAGGTGTCTGGTGACAGGCCTATTACACCACACTGTTTTCTACAGCTCTTGTCTCCAGAGGGATCAGTCTCTCCCCTGGTAGGGGGATCAAATTGTTTATTACGACGTTCAGTTAATAATGTATTATCCTGGTGAAGAGGAAAGAGCAGTGGATCTGGAGTTGGGAGACCTGAGTTCAAATCTCTGCTACCTATGTAGCAGAAAAGAAATTCCTTCTTTTCTCTTGACCTCCTTTTCCTCAATCTTAAAATCATGAGGTTGGAATAGATGAACTCCCTTTCACCTCTATATTTTATGATCCTATGAATGCCCAATAAAACCGCTAATGCTAATCTCACCCTGAAATGTTGTACTAATAAACCCCTTTTCTTGCATAGCTGTCTAGGTGTTCCATGTCTATTGGCAGAGATGAATTCTTTCTCTACCTGCCCAAATCTCTCTCCCTTTAGCAGAGTCAGACTCCTCTATATTCCTTTCCTTGGTTTTTAAACTGAAGTGTTGGATTCAGTGATCTCTAAAGTCCCTTAGAGTTTTGTTTTGTTTTGCTTTTTTGAGGGGGCAAAGCAGGGCAATTGGGGTTAAGTGACTTGCCCAAGGTCAAACAACTAGCGTTATGTGTCTGAGGCTGGATTTGAACTCAGGTTCTCCTAATTCCAGAGCCAGTGCTCTATTTGCTGCACCACCTGGCCACCCCCCCCCCTTTACAGTTCTTAATCTATGATTTTAAGGTACTTAAATTTGTAAAAGCTATTTCTATACTTCTATACACCTTTACCTAAAGTTCTGAGTAATTAGGCCAAGGGCTTGGGGGCAGGGAGATATTTTAATTTTCCAAATGAAAGCTAAGAACAAGTTTATCCGCCATCAGTCAAATGACATTTATTAAGCAAGCTCAGGGTGGCTAGTTGTGGTAGTGAATAGAGCACCCGACCCTGGAGTCAGGAGGACCTGAGTTCAAATTCGGCCTCAGATACTTAACACTTACTAGCTGTGTGACCTTGGGCAAGTCACTTAGCCCCAACTGCCCCTATGAAAAGAAAAAAATTAAATAAGTAACTTCTGGGGGTGGCTAGGTGGCACAGTGAGTAGAGCACCGGCCCTGGAATCAGGAGGACCTGGGTTCAGATCCAGCCTCAGACACTTGACACACACAAGCTAGCCATGTGACCTTGGGCAAGTCACCTAATCCCAATTGCCCTCCCCTCCCCCCTCCAAAAAAAAGCAACTTCCATGTGCTAGTCATTGCACTAAGTGTTGGGCATAAAAAAGAAAGGCAAAAGTCACCCCCTGCTCTCCAGGAGCTCACAGTCTAATGGAGAAGCAACATGGAAGCAAACTATATACAAACAAGATAGAGAGAAAAAATTGGAGATAATCATCAGAGGGAAGGCACAAGCATGAAAGGGGATCAGGAAGAGCATCTTGTACAAAGTGGGACGTTAACTGAGACTTGAACAAAGCTAGGAGATGGAAGTAAGGAGCAGGAGAGTGCCAGGTGTGAGAGACAGCAAGTGAAAATGCCCAGAGCTGAGAGATAGAATGTGTCTAACCCTAATTCTGAGGCCAGTATGGCTGGATCTAAGAATACATCAATGGGTAAAGCTGAAAGAAGCCTAGAAAAGCAGGCATCAGTGGATTATGGAGGGTGTTAAAAGTTAGAGGATTTTATATTTTATCCTGGTGGTGATATGGAGTCCATAGTTTATGGACCCCTTTGGCAGCTTTGTGGAGTCTCAGAATGCTTTTTAAATGGATAAAATAAAATACATAGGATTACAAATGAAATCAATTAAATTGAAATAGAAATGTACTTTTTCCCCTTTTTTAAGTTCATGGAACCCCTGAAAACTATCCCTGTAGCGCCAAGTGGTCTGTGGGCCCCAGGATAAGTTCTCCTAGAATAGAGGATCTCTAAGGTTCCTGGCAGCTCCAAATCTATGATTCTCTGCTACCTCTCCCCATCTTTCCACTATCTCACTGTCCCTCTTCAAAAAGGCTCCCATGCTTCTATTAAATGGTTACATTTTATAAGTGTGTCCATCCTATGGTCACAAGAAGTGTCTGCTATTATGACCCAATACCAGAGGGGGCAGCTTAATTTCATCAGTTAGATTTTAACCTGTCCTTGTCTCTGGGAAAAAGATAGCAGTGGTGGAACGGAGGATAGTCTTGTAAAATAAAGCCATCAACCACTAATAAATGCTAGACCCTTCAAACAGCCCCTCCCTCTATTTTTTTTTTCCTGAGGGATTTGTGGCAAGAGGGAGTAATATGTAATAGTAGAAAGAGGGTTGGGTTTGAGGTAGGAAGAGCTGGGATCAGATGTCACCTCTGCTGCTTATAATATGTGTATCCTCCTCTGTCAAAGGAGAGGCATAGGAGCAGAGGATCCGACTAGCAAGTACTTGTTGATTATCATAAGTTTCTAAGGACCCTTCAAGGGCAACTAGGTGATACAATGGATAGAGTGTTGGGCCTGGAGTCAGGAAGATTCATCTTCTTGAGTTCAAATCTGGCCTCAGACTCTTACCAGCTGTGTGACCCTGTCCTAGTCACTTAATTCTGTTTGTCTCAGTTTCCTCATCTGGAAAATGATCTGGAGAAAGAAATAGCAAACCACTTCAGTATCTTTGCCAAGAAAACCCCACAAGGGGTCAGAAAGAGTCAAACACAACTGAAAAATGACTCAACAACAACAAAAAGGACCCTTCTGGTTCTAGGTCCAGTGGATAAGAAATTCCTTTTGAGGAAAGAAGAAATTAGACTAGAGATGAAAACCAGAATTGAAACCAGGCGCTGAGCTCACATCTTGGAAGATTGGCAAGGAGTTGCCCAGAAGGATATAGAAAGTTCTTGGTGGCTCACGAATGGGTGAGCTATGGAAGCCAAGTCCTCTCTGGAGCTAACCTGGCCCAGCACAGACAGCTATGGAAACTGCAGGGGAGTGAAGAGATCACCCAGTGTTAGCTACTAATTGTGAGGCATTCTTCCTAAGGAGGATCAGGGAGGATCAGTAACAGCAATAAAACTAAAAGGAGCCCTATTAGCATCGTTAATTATAGACCAATTGACATGATTATTCATGGAGATGCAAAATGCTGTTTGACAAGAAAATTGTGTCCTGTGACCTCAGTGAAAGCAGAGAAACCTGTACAGGGCAACTCCTTGCCTTCTGTATCTGCCATCTCAATCGTGTCCACAGTTCAGGAACAGAGATGCTATCTGCCCCATCTCTCAATGATATCTAATTATAAACAGAGATAAGGAATGAGCCTATGATTTTATTCATTTAAGGAACTCCCAGGTGAGGACACTCCCTCTCAAAGCAGGCAGGCTCCTTTCCTAAGGAGCAAGGGTTAACTACTTTCTTGGTCCCCATGCTCCCTGGTTTTTCAGTCAATCTTCCCATATCCCTAATATGAAAGGCAACTTAATTCTAGAGTTTACCATGCATGTGCAAATAAGAAATAAAATAGATCAGCTAACTATTCTTCTCCAAAAATACATCAAAAACTTTGAAATTTTGTTGATTAAAAACCAATTTGGAATTTCTGAATATTTCAATCAGACTCTATGGTTATATACCAAATAGTACCCTAACTTTTTTGTCAAACTTTTCCTAACCTTGATGCTTTACTAGCTTAGCATAGTCTGTCATAGAGAGTTGCCTAGAGTAGAGGTATCAAACTCAAGGACTGTGGACAGCATCCAACTTGATTAAAATGTAATTGGGAAATGCTTAACAAAATAAATAAATATGCAATCAAGCACAGATGATGTTAATTTATTGTTTTCTAAGTCAATATGTGGCCAGCAGGGATGTATTTCTATTTGAGTTTGACACCACTGGCCTTGAGCACTGAGATGTTAAATGATTTGCCCAGCAAAGCTGGAACACTGGTTCCAGCTGAAACTTTACATTTTCTGTTCATATTGTCATTGTGTCTATTATTTTCTTGACTCTGTATGTGGAGAGGTAGGACTAGAATTCAGGTCTTCCAGGCTGTCTCATTTTCCACTCAGTATGTCATTTGGTACATTGGAGAGAGTGCTGGGCCTGGAGTCAGGAAGCCTCATCTTCCTGAGTTCCAGTATGGCCTCAGACACTTACTAGTTGTGTGACTTTGGGCAAGTCACTTAACCCTGTTTGCCTCAAGTTTCCTCATCTGTAAAATGATCTGAAGAAGGAAATGGCAAATTACTCCAGTATCTTTGCCAAGAAAACCCCAAATGGGGTCATAAAGAAGTAGACATAAATGAAAAATGACTCCACAATAATGCCATTGTAAATATTACTGAGCAAATGTATTTCAAAAGTGCAGCTCAAACCTCCCCAAGCCCTCTTTAGCCTGGCACTCATCAAATTGGAAGCCTCTACAGAGACTTACTGGGGTGATCTGGGAGCAGATAAGAGTAGTTGCTAGTTTAGTCATATTCTGTTCCAAAGCCCAGATGGTTGTCACTGATGTGTTCCAATATCTTCTCACACTGAATAAGCAGTTTGGGCAGCACCTGAAGCAACAGCAGGGGCTGGGAACTCGGGGAGAACTGGGGAGTTTGAAAGAACTCTCTGTTGCTGATTAGCTTGACAATGCCCAGGCAGAGCCCTGGGAGGAGGAACCACAATGCCAGGCAAAAACAAATACATAGGCCTCCACAATAGGCATTGCCTTCATCTTGCTGTCTGCCAAGGTAATTTATTCCCCTGATACACTGGAAATTAACACTGCCCCAATACTGGAAAAATCACGTTGTGCAAAACCGCCTGTCTATGGGAGCCAAGGGACCTAAGTGGGGAAAAATTGATATTGACTTAGGAGCTGGAGGTTAAAAGTAAATACAGTCAGGGTAAATAATTCAATTCTCAGAGCTAGATTTTCACACCTTCTAAGGAATACTCTAGCTACTAGGGAAGGGGGAATGAAATAATCATAAGATGTTTAATCTACTCTTCCCCTTTCCGTTCCCACTCAGATTCACCCCCACACCAAGTCCTGTGTTTACATTTAACCTCCAGTTTCTAAGGGCTGATGGCTGTTGGCCCCAGTGGATGCCAGACAAATCACTTAACCTCCCTGGGCCTCAGCTTCCTCATCTGTAAAATAAATCGGCTTGACCAGAGGGACTTGGTCGACCCTTCCAGTTCTAAATCTCTATTTTCCATAACCCTATGGTTTTCCCAGAGCTTTAGAGTTTTTCTTTAGCCAGAGGTTAGAGGCCCTGGGTGATGCCAGCTGAATTCAGGGCCAACTCAGCTCATCAGGACCAGAGCCCCAGACTCCTGGCTCCTCAGACAAGTTGATGGCAACAACCCAAGTTCCAGGGTAAAAAAAAATCATTCTTCTTCCATTTGTGAGTCATTTGACCTTTAGCCTTTGGGGAGAAGATCAAACCATTTCTCAAACCCCACACAGAAGTGAAGCAACTCAAAAGACAGCTAAGGAGGTTGGTATGTACCCCAGGGGCTGCACAAACAGATGCTCTAGATCTCCCTTAAGATATTCCAAGGTAATCATATAGCCACAAATGATCGTGTAAATTCCCAATTAAACCCACAAAACAGAGCCTATAAATCACCGCCTCCCTACAAACTGTCATCCTCCCAGGATCAGGAGGGCAGTCTTAAAACTTGGCGGTGAACTTGCAAGCTATTCCAATGCTTATAGGCCAGGAATGAGCAAGCCAGGGAGGTAGAGAGTCACCCAACTTGATTTATGATCCTAACAACAGGAAAATTGCAACTAAGGTAACTCCAAATTTTAACATAATAAATAATGGGGAGCAAGCCACTCATCTCCTGCCTCCACCTCTCCACACAAGACTCTACTGGCCAGGCTTCTATAATTCACCGCCCCTTATTTCTCTGCCCACCCCCACCCTGTCCCATACACACCCAGCAATGTAGCTGCTTGGACAAGGAAGAGGAAGCAGCTCAGTGTAAGACCTACGGCAAAGCAACAAAAGCCACCATGGTGAAGGTGGGACCTTCCCATTCTCAGGAGGACAGTAGTCTTCTGACCTCACCATTTAGGACAAGGAAGAAATGGTAGTTGGGGTTGAGTGTTAAGGCAAGTGCAGCTTTAACAACTATTGACAAAGTCTTTATCAATTTTAGGATGAAAATTCTATGGGGTGCACCTTTCCCCAGCCCTTGAGTCAACCTTAGGGGAAAAACGTAACTCATTGGTCCTTCTCTTACAACCCCAAAGGAGAATATCCTCAATTCCAATGTGCATCTGCCATCTGTTTCCCTTAATCATCATTAGTGGTACATTCTCCTTCCAAGTGACACACCACACTAGTGGTACCTTGCCCAACCTGGAGTTCGAGAGATGATGCTAATTGTTCTCAGTCTGTAATGTTTTCCCAGTTTATCTTCTACACACTCGGGTTTCCATTATCTCTTATGAGTAACTTGGAGTGAATAGGTTCAAGGTCATGACCCAACCCATCTGCCTTTGGGAAGAAGGTTTACTCCTGCAAACCTCAGCCCCCAACCCAGACCTGAGAAAGTAACATAAAGTGGCCAGGAATGATGTATACTCAAACTAGACATAGCTGTTGATAACAATCTAGTAGGTTGTTATGAAAAGTCTCCCAGCTCACAAACATGCTCAACAATCCCCACTTCACTAGGCCTGATTCTGAAACTCATTACATATCATCTTGAGAATCACAGACTCAGACTATCAGACCTAGAAAGGCTCTCAGTAATCATCTAACACAAATACCTCACTTTACGGAAGAGAAAACTGAGGTCCAGAGAGGGGGAAACACTTGACCAAAGTCCCAACAAAATCCAGGAATAATAATAACTCCCATTTTTATAGCAACCTTAAGGTTTACAAGAGAGGAAACATGGTGCATAGTTTTATTTTTTTATACTAAATTTAACAAACATAAATATATGGCATTTCCATAAAGTAAATGGCATATTAATGCATTTATATAATGGCATTTCCATAAAGTAGAACAGAAAAAGAGGATTGTACAGGAGACTGCAAATATATATACAGCTTGCTTTTCCAATTAAAAAATACATTTTGATATCTTTTGTTTTTATGTTACATAAATTTCCCTCCATATGTCTCACCCTTCCCTCTCCTAGAGAGCTGTCCCTTAAACAGAGAATTATTCCAATTTTTAATAACTTTTTAAGTAGATAAAGTGTTGGCCTTAGAATCAGGAAGTCTGGGTTCAGATTTTGCCTCTGACATATACTGGCTACGTGACCCTGGTTAGGTCACCTAATATTTCTGTCCACCAAACAACTTACTAAGATTTTTGGTTGCAGAGCAGATGCCAGTCTGCACTGGTAAAGTGAGTTTCCTTTGCTGGGAGCCCCTTACGCCGAGGAAATCAGAGATCTAGGCAAAAACAAAACAAAACAAAACATTTGCAAAGTGATTCTCTCACAACTTCCCTCTAAAGCAGGTATTACAAATATCCCCATTTTAAAGGTGGGGCAGAGAGGCTTGGAAAAGGTGAAAATGATCTGTGCCTGAGGTCACAGAGCACTGAACCCCAGGAGTCTTGGCTTCTGGTCCAGTGTCTCTACCCAATCCTTTCAGAATATTCTCAGGGAGGTGACTGGTTACAATGATTTTTGTAAAATATGGTGGGGCATCACAGGATCTTATGGAAGATACCACCTTCACAGGAAGCCCCTCTGATATGTCAGTAACTAACCCTTCCTGGGTTTGGCCAAAGTGAATTGGCCTTATACTGAATTCTGCTCTAAAGTGAACAGTAAATATTAATTACAACGTCATTCTAACCTTACCAGAAAAAATCTAGACCTTAACAGAACAGTCAGAGCTACCTTCCAACTGTTCCCTGGGGTCAGCACACAGAAGAGGGACTTAGGACCATAGAAGAGACCTCAGAAACCATCCAATCCAACTCCCTCAGTTGACAGTTGAGGAAACTGAGACTAATAAAGGTCAAGTGATGTAATGATGTAATATTGTTACATGGTTAGGGACAGAGGAGAGAGACATTTGAACTCATATCCTTTGATTCCATAGCCTTCTAAGGAGGGTGCTTTCTACCATACCATAAGAGTTAATTAGTCAGAGCTAGGGGGTCATCTACTTCTGTCCCAAACTGCTCTGAATAATACAAGATCCTCAAAGAGCCAGATGCTGCACCAAAGAATCAGCCATGACCCCAAAATAACCTGTGTCCCAGTTGATGCCCACCCATAATCCTCAGGCAATTTCCAGGCCTGCCTCTAATCCTTGTCTCCACCCATCATGGCACAGACTGCCACTCAGCATGGACAATGCTGGTACATTGCCAATCTTTGCGTTTGGATGACATCCTGGTTTTACTATTCCATTGTTTTAATTCACAGCTCAACCACCTCCCCCACCCTACCCCTCATCTCCCCTTTAACCTGCCCTGGCCCAGAACCTTTGTTTCTCCATCAGTGGGAACCATAATTTCCTCCCCCTCACTATCCCTTCCCCTGAAGCCTCTCCCACAGCTTCCTTTACACCACCCCCCACAACTAGACCAAGTCATTTCATTCAGTTCAGGAATTTAACAAACATCTATTAAAGTCCTACTATGCATAAATTACCTTGTTTCAATTCTTGATTCACCTCAGTGTATGTCTAATATTGGTACCTCCCCAGTATCTGGTCCAAATGTCAAGAGAAAGGAAAAGAAGGATGCCAATCTCTGCCCTCCCAATATGTAGGTAAAACGAAACTGGAAAACCCCAAAGACCTTATCCTATGGAACAGAAGAAAAGTAAAGCCATCACTCACCCACCCCCACAGCCTGTCCCAGGCCAATAAATACATTGTTATCTGCTCATCTCCCATGAGCCAGACACCACAATGCCTGCATTGAGGTGCTACCCTGATATCCCACTCCTGGGGCCTATCTGGGTGAATCTGTCCATAAACAAAGGGAATTAGGGCATGGAATTCCCCACCTCCTATCCCTCTTCCAAGGCCAGGTAAAACTAATTTCTAGCTGACATAAAAGATCCTCAGAAACATTGAAAACCTTCTCCCCTCACCTCCTTAGACATCCAAACACATCTCTTGGCCCCATCACTCAAGTGTTAGGCCAACACTATGGGTCCAATAAGACTATACAAGTTTAACTCAGTGATTTGCCTTGCCCTATCTGCCTATACTCTAATAAGAAGAGACTTGGTTTAGAGAAGTCTGTGATTCAAATCCCAATTCTTTCATTTATTAGTTATGTGACCATGTGGGTCATATTATTAAGTGCTTACTGTGCATAAGGGACTACACTAAGTGCCAGGGATACAAAAAAAGGCCAGATCCAAAAACAAAACATTCTCTACCAGCAAGGACCATAATTGGGGATACAACATGGTATGTAGAAGATATATATATATATACAGATTAGATGGGAGGTCATTGTCAAAGGGGAGGCATCAGCAGCTAGGGGTACTGGGAAAGGCCTCCCAAAAAATGGGTCTGGATATGAGCCTTGAAGAAAGGCCAGGAAATCAAGAGGTGAAGTGAAGGGACAAAACATTCCAGCTCACAGAAGAGCCAGTGCAAGTCACTTGATCACTCTGAGTCTCAGTTCCCCTGTCTATAAAATGGGAGTGCAACCAACTGGGTTATTGTGGAGCAAGTACTATATAAATGTCAGGAGTCCCTCATTCTTGGGAATAATCAGACAAGGGAGAAAAGGAGCAGCTGCAGTATCAAAAGGAGCCTTCTCCAATGGGAGCTAGATGGACAAAACAAAGGCTGAGTAGGATGGTGTTAGAGTGCTGGACCTGGAATCAGGAAGGTATGGGTTGGAATTTTGCCTTTGACAAAAAAAAAAAAAAAAGCTCTGATCTCAGGCAAGTCACTTAACCTGAACCTCAATTTCCTCACCTGTAAAACTAGGATACTCACACCTGCCTCACAAGGATATTGTGAGATTCCAATAATAAAACACACATGAAGTGTTTTACAAACAAAGGAAACTGTCAGGGATTCTTATGACTACAGAACCAGAGAATGGGAATGTCATAGAGTTCCCATCAGCCCTCTCATCTCAGTCCTTGAGCACCTTCATTCCCAGGCTCCAATCACACACACACACACACACACACACACACACACACACACACACACACACACACACACAC
>NW_027185754.1:2940285-2979455 GCF_028583685.1 Petaurus breviceps papuanus
CACACACACACACACACACACACACACACACACACACACACACACACTTGAATACCCTCTGTCTCCTCTTAGATAACTATATCTCTGGTGTAACAATAGGCCCTGAGAAGGTGCCCTAGAGAAGCAGATAATTTACTGTCTCAACCATGTTCAACAAAGTCTTTAAAGAACAGTATTCCAAACTCTGGGAAGGAGTCCCTACAAACAGGAGCATCCCTGTGTTCAATTCAATTTAATAATCATTTACTGAGCAACTACTGTGTGCCAGGAACTGTTCTAGGTGCTGGATATACAAACTACAAAGTGACAGTTAGTTGCTGCCTTCAGGTAGCTTACAGTGTCTGGCACACAGTAGGAATTTAATAAATTCTTATTAATTCTCCTGGGAGCATGGAGTAAAGGGAGAGAGAATGTATACACAGATAAGTCAATACAGAGTAGTACAGAGGGAGGCCTCCCGTTCCTACATGATGGCACGTAAGCTGAACTTTGAAGGAAAGTAGGAAGTCTAAGAGGCAGGGGTGAGGAGGGAAAGCATTCCAGGAATAAGGCCTAGCCTATGCAGATTCACAGAGGCAGGGAATGGTGCATCCTGCACAGGGAACAGAAAATAGGCCAATTTGGCTGGAAGTTGAAGAGGAGTAATATGTATTCATCCTGGAAAGATAGGTTGGAGTCAGATCGTGAAAGGCTTAGAATGCCAGACAGTGGAATTGAGTTTTGTATTGTATTACATTCCTCTTTCTTAGATGTACTGGAAGGGGGACACTGCTTGGTAGCCTTGGTGGGGGGGTGGGGTTGTAGAGGGCTGAAGTGCTTAGTAGAGGCGGGGCTGAAGGGGAGAGCATCTTCCTCATAAATAACAAGTGGTCCCAAATCCTAGACTTCAAAGTTCTTCCTGTCCAACCAAAGGAATGTGCTGGAGATTGCGTCTGGTCCTCTACCTACCATCCCAGTTCCCAGTATAGCAGTTCCCAGATGTTTTTCTTTTACCTTCAGTAACATGGTACAACAAGGTTGCTCCTCCTGGAGGCTGCTGAGGATGCAAGCAAAGGGCAGGACATAAATTGAAATGTTTTCTCTGGAATCAACTTCCTCCGAAATCTTACATTTCCCTTCAAGATCTAGGAGACAGAAGGAAAAAACAATTTAAGGGAGAAAGGTCACATCCTGGGTAGCAGGAACCCCTGGATCCCAATCTATATTATACTCTGACTCGTAACTATGGCAGGGCAGTGTGGAAAACTGGCTGGCTTCATACTACTCATTGTCCAGGCCCTCTAGACCTCCTTTCTACTTGCTATATAGCCATGCAGTTGGACCTTCTACCCTTAAGCTGGTAGAAGGTGTGGATCATTTCTCTTATTTTCCAGGGTCCCATGTCATAGCATAATGGAAATCAATGAAATGGATTGATGGAACCAGTGAATTCAATGAATCAATGAAAAATAATTTATTAAGCAATTGACATGTCCAAAGTACTACTGTACTAAACACTAGTATGCAAATAGAAAAGTAAGACAGCCCCTATTCTCAAGAAACTCACATTCTAATGGGGGAGAAGACAACTATAAGTTTCAGTTACAGATGGAACGTCCTGTGGTCCTTAGAATGTAGTGGCAAAACATATGGTAATATATATGTACACATTTAATGCAATTTCCTCTGGTAATTATGTTTCTTATGTTGAACCATTTGACTTTGGTGCCAAGAATTTTATTTTCTGGGTCTTCAGTAACTATAGCTGCAGCCTCCAAGTCACATTATCACAGAAGAGAGCTGCTTCCTGGAATGATGGTTGTAGATGCTGAGCTAGAAGCAGTACCAGTGATCAGGGGGGAGGGGATGGGGATGCCATTCCCAGGGCTTTTAGTGACTAAGGACAGCAGTAGGTAGTGGTGGTAGCAAGGCCCCTTCTCTACCAGGATGGGGGAGTAGGGAAAGGGACTACTCTTCCCCAAAGCACTTCAGGGTTTCTAGGTTCTGGGTACATTCTATTTTCATTTATCAGGGCCTGAGGGGAAGTGGTGGTAGAGATGGTGACAGTGGCTTGCCTTGCCTGGTAATGCCATCTTCTGTTTCTCTCTCAAGGTATCTTGTTGCTTCAGCTAAGCTGGCTTGTTGGCTAGATGGCTTCAGAGATGCAGAAATGAAT
This sequence comes from Petaurus breviceps papuanus, assembly GCF_028583685.1. NCBI lineage: Eukaryota > Metazoa > Chordata > Mammalia > Diprotodontia > Petauridae > Petaurus > Petaurus breviceps. Next base: position 2,942,441 of record NW_027185754.1, read on the forward strand.
TGAGGATAATCCTTTAACCCTTTATGCCTTAGGAGGTACAGGTTCCTCTGGACTGTGCCCAGTTAAGAAACAGTGATGGTGACTACATTCTTTTCTTATAACTTTAAGGCAGATTTTAGGTCTCTTTAGGACCAAATGGACACTTTTCAGGCTGCAAGCCTGTCAAATTCTCCTCCATCTTGGAAATATTTATGTATTGTATGGTTCCATGAAACAAGAGGGTGTTGAGGACAAAATAGAGTAGAACCTGGGGTTTCTCATACACAGAAGACTCTTTCTGGAACTATGAGGCTCCCTTAGACTTAGGGTATAGAAAGCTGAAGCTTTCTTCACTTTTGCCCACCTACACCATCCTCATATTGAACTGGAGGTTCTCTGTGAGGTAAAATTCCCAGAATAAGCAGGTCTTAGCCCTTCCCCATCCAACTTCTTGAACAACTTGAACATTCTGTTTTACCTTGGAGGTACCCTAAAGAAGCTTCAGTATATACAGAGACAACAATAAAGTCATATCAGGCCATAAAATGGCCCCACATGGGAGTGGTTTAAAATGGTCGGACCTATACCTGATGAAAATTACCTGGGCATCTGAATGGAGGATGGACTGGAGTGAGAAGAGACTCATGAGAGTCAGACCCATCAGCCAAGCTACTACAATAGTCCAAGTGTGAGGTAATGAAAACCTCTACTAAAGTGGTTGCAGTAATAGAGAAAAGAAGGGGTTGTGGGCAAAAGACATTGTGGAAGTGAAATCTACAGGCCTCAACAACAGATTAGATCTGGGGCAGGGAGTGGGGGGCGGGGGGAAGATAGTAAGGAGTCAAAGTATGACTCCTAGGTTTCAAGCTAGAGAGACTGGGAAAATGATGTTGCCTTCTATAGTATGGGAAGGTACGGAGGTGGAGAGGGTTTGAAAGAAAGATAATGAGTTCAGTCTGGACACATTGAGTTTAAGATGTATACTGGACATCTAGCAGAGGTTGATAGAGCACGATAGCTAGATTTGGAAATCATCAGTATAGAGATGATAATTAAATCCATGCAAGCTGATGAGATCACCAAGTGAAATGAGGAAAGGAGAGGGAGAGGAGAGAGAGAGGAGGGGGAGAGGAGAGGGAGAAGAGAGAAGAGAGGGAGAGGAGAGGAAGAGAAGAGGGAAAGAAGAGGGTGAGGGGACAGGGAGAGGAGAGGGAGAGGAGGGGGAGAGAGGGTCCAGCACACAGTCCTGTTAGACTGCTGAAAGGCCATTTGTCCAAAGATGCCTTCCACACTTACCTACCAGGTTCCCATTGTTAGTCATTCCTCTCAGTTCAGGCTTTGAAGACTTTTGTTAAAAAAAATAAACATGTTGTCTGGGAGAGGCAACATGAACTCTCCGAGTTCAAGCTCAGAGAGCTGAAGCCTGAGGGAACACACTACAGGTAAGTTATCATGGGAGCTGGGGAGGACTTTCTTGTTGATGGGCTGAGTCATAGGAGATGAATGTCTGGATTCCAAGGGTCTTCTAAAAATAAATTAGCTTCCAAGGTGGCTAGACTTGGCTTAGAAGAAATTCAGGTTGAGGCACAACCTACCAGCTTTATTTTTACTGCTCTTTTCAGAGTTATTCTTTCTTCTCCTTTCTTAGGTAGCACCCCTTCCAAGATTAATTCCACACATAAGTCAAATGGGAAATATTCTCTGATTTAAAATGGGGTTATTTAAAAAAAGAATTTTATCAAAGGATAAGAACAGGCAGTTTTTTGATGAAGAAATCAAAACTATGCACAGTCTATCAAACATTTAACAATCAACTAATTCCAAAGTTTAAATACATTATTTGGAAAAAGAGGAAACAAGGGATCCTATCAGACTCCTTTTATGAAACAAATATGATATCTGATACCTAAACTAGGAAGAGTAAAAACAGAGAAAGAAAATTATGGACCAATTTAATTAATGAATATGGATGCAAAAATCCTAAATAAAATACTAGCTAAAAGATTACAGCAGTATATTACAAAGATTATACATTATGACCAAGTGAAATTTATACTAGGAATGCAGAGATGGTTAAAATTAGGAAAACTATTAACATAATTGATTGTATCAAAAATAAACATCAAAAATAATATGATTATATCAATAGATGAAGAAAAAGCTTTTGATAAAGTATAACACTCATTTCTATTTTTAAAAACATACTTGAAGGTAGAGGTATAAATGTATTTTCCTTAAATTGATAAAAAAAAACATTTATCTAAAACTATCAGCAAGCATTATTTGTAAGGGGAATAAGCTAGAAGCCTTCTCAGTAAGATCAGATGTGAAGGGCGGCTAGGTGGCACAATGAATAGAGCCCCGGCCCTGGAGTCAGGAGGACCTGAGTTCAAATCTGGGCTCAGACACAACACACACACACACATACACACATACACACACAAACTAGCCATGTGACCTTGGGCAAGTCACTTAACCCCAAATGCCCTCCAAAAAAGCAAAAAAAAAAAAAAGATCAGACGTGAAACAAGGATGCCCACTGTCACCAATATTATTTAACACTGTATTGGAAATCCTAGCAATAGCAAGAAGAGAAGAAGAAAAAAATGGAATCATAACAGGGAATGAGGTAACAACACTATTTCTTTTTGCATATGATACAATGATATCATATTTGGAATATTTGGAAAATCCCAAAGACTCAACTAAAAAGTTAGTTGAAATAACTAATAATTTTAGCAAAGTAGCAAAATATAAAGTAAATCCACATAAATCATCAGCATTCCTATATATCACAAACAAAACCCTACAAGAAGAGATAGTAAGAGATACCCCATTTAATAACTCTAGACAGTATAAAAAAACCTGAGAGTATACTTTTCCAAACAAACCTATATAACTACATAAACCATATAATTGATGCAAACTCTAAAGTTTATATAAACTATATAAACAAAATTATAACTATATAAATTGTATAAACAAAACTAAGAACTATATAAACAAAATTGTTTATAAAATTTATAGAAATAAAATTGGATAATAATTAGAGAAATATTAATTGTTCATGGGTAGACAAACGACAAAGGCAAAATGAAAATTTTACTTAAATTAATTTATATATTAAATGCCATCCCAACTAAATTACCAAAAAATTATTTTACTGAATTAGAAAAAAATAATATTAAAATTCATTTGGAAGAACAAAAAGTCAAGAATATCAAAGGAAATAAGAGGGAAAAATGTAAAGGAAGGAAGTTTAGCAGTACCAGCTCTTAAACGATGTTATGAGGCATTATCAAAACTATCTGGTACTGGCTAAGAAATAGAAAGGCAAATCAATGGAACGGAGTACAGATACAATTTACAGCAGCAAATAAATATAGTAACCTTGTATTTGACAAATGCAAATTAAAACAACTTTGAGATATCATCTTACACCTATCAGATTGGCTAAAATGATAAATGACCTTCAATGGGGAATGACTTAACAAGTGATGGTATATGATTGTGATGGAATAGTACTGTGCTATAAGAAATGATGAGCTAGTTGATTTTAGAAAAACATGGAAAGACTTGGACCTATGAAGGAAGATGCTACCTCCCTACAAAGAAAGAACTGACAAAATAGAAATTTGTATATGTGTGTGTGTATGTATGTGTGTGTATATATATATATATATATATATATATATATATATATATATATATTTAATTATAGCCTTCCCTAGGGCAAGGTGGGGAGGGGGAAATAAAATAAAAAATATACAGCAGAGAACAAAAGAAAACTTAAAAGGAAGCACAGAAAAGCTGGGTAGCTTTGAAAACAATGTTCAGTATTTATTACATAGTTTTTAAGTAAAGACTCTGAAATGAAAATTTATGGTTTTATACTGAATTCTCTATGTTCTACTGTATATATGGAAATGTTCTTTTTTCTCATTTTATATTTAAGTTTAAAATTAATTTTTAAAAATTTACATATGCATCATTTTCTCCTGTAGCTTAAAATGTTACCTGCTCAACAAGGTCAAAATCCCAGATATCTACTTGTAAATACACACTAGGAAAAAACCTCAGAAGTTCAACTAGCCTAAATTTGTGCCTCTGTTCAATTCAAGACATATTGACTAACAACCTTTTATGTGTTCTTCTCTTTGTGAAATTCAGAGCCTAAACTTTCTCTAAGTTTCTCCCTTCCCTCTTTACTTTGTTACTCATTCCCAAAGTGGCGAAGTGACTCATTCTGTCTTTCTCACAATCCTGTAAGGAAAATTCACAACATGGGTCATTTTTTCCTGTGGATGCTTAGATCCAAAACTGAACTCAAATAGCATTTTACTCTGAGTTACTCTGAATTTCTTATGTCTGATAATAATCTCCTATCATTCCATCTCTCCGCATGCATTTCTCCTAAACCTTTTGTCTGGACTCACCACGACCTATAATCAACTACCACTCATAAATCTTGTAGGCTATCACTCCCTACTTTGGCTTTATTTCTCTCTGTTCCTAATTTCTGCCTGTTATTTAACCAATTCAATACAATTCAAGTCTGTAAAAGGTACTCAAGCACAATGTGAGAATCCGTAGAAGAAGCAGTTTTCAATCTGAACACAAAGTGCTTATCCAAATCACACTGCCACAGTCTTGCCACATTCCAGTAATAGGTTTAGAATTTCCATCACCCAAACCTATATCACCACATTTTCCTCAAAACAAGGTTGAACGCTAAACCTCTGCGACTTGTAAGTCCTCGGGAGTTGATTTGACCTTAACAACTTGGCCCTACCTTATCTTTCCAGACTTATCATATACACACATCCCTCTCTTTCATATACTATGGTCCAGATAAACTGACCTGCTTACTGTTCCTCAGACATGACGATACATCTCTTGTCTTTATGACTTTGTAACTGATTGTCCACCATGCCTGAAATTCACTCCCTCCTCTCCTTTGCCTCTCAGAGTCCAGCTTTCTTCAAAGTTCGAAAAGTCATCTTCTCTTGATCCCCTAGCTCTTTTTATCTTCCCCTCAAATTACCTTGTATCTATTTTGCTTATATCTACATATAGCTATGTCTTTCCCTCGGCTAGATTGTACGTTTCTTGAGGGCAGGAACTATTATGATTTTGTCTTTGTATCTCCGGAGCCTAGCACTCAGTAGGCACTTAACGAATGTAGATTGATTGAATATAGAGTTCATGAAGAGAAATAAAGTTAAATAAACCTGGAAGAGAAGGATGGAGACAGATGATGAAGGGCATTATCTTCCAGACTGAAGCATTTTATTCTTAAGATAACCGGGAATCAGAAAGTGTTTTTGAGCAGGAGAGTGACATGGTCAGGCTTAAGTTTTAGGGAAATGATTTCAGCCACTAGATGAAGGAAGGATTAGAGACGGAGGGGAAAAACCAGGTTCTGGAATCCAATAGAAGGTTGTTGCAATACTCCATCAGTGAGAGCTGATGAAGACCTGAAATAGGTATTTTAAATCAGAAAATCTTTCCAACCTAAAAGAAGCAGGTAGGAAGAACAACAGAACATGAGTCAAGAGCCCTGGCATTGTCTTTGGTCTAGTTCTAACACATTTTGTGTCATTTGGCAAGTCATTGACCCCTTCCTAAATCTCAAAGAGCTTAGAGACTAATTTCAGAAATAGTAATAGCTAGCATTTATATAGGGTAGCTAGGTGGTACAGTGGATAGAGTGCCACCAGGCTTGAAGTCAGGAAGATTCATTTTCATGAGTTCAGATCCAGCCTCAGACCTTTATTACCTGTATGACCCTGGACAAATCAATTAACCATCTTTTCCTCAGTTTCCTCATTGGTAAAATGAACTGGAGAAGGGAGTGGTAAACCACTCCAGAATCTTTTCCAAGAAAACTCCACATACGGTCACAAAGAATTTGAAACTACTGAACAACAATGACCCCAGAAAGTACATTTATATAGCAATTTAAGGGTTTATAAAGTGCTTTTAAAAACATCTCATGCAATCTTCACAACAACCTGAGAGGTAGGTGCTATTATTACCCCCTTTTTACAGATGAAGAAACTGAGGCAGATAGGTTAAGTGACTTGCCCAGGGTCCCACAGCTAGTCAGAATCTGAGGTAGGATTTTATATCAGATCTTCCTTACTCTAAGCAGGTGCAGAACTCTATCCACTTCACCACCTTAAACACTGCAAGTACTTACACTGGGGGACTTGGATGATGCATGCACTATAAAGTACAAAGAAGGAAGAGATTAATTAGCAAGAGCCAGAATGGTCTCTAAGGCTTTCTAGAGGAGATGGCACTTGAACTGAGTCTTAAAGGATGGTGAAACTTAAGTAGATGGGTATGAGTCAAGACAAAAGTAGGAATGAGTAAGGGAAAGGGGGGAGGGAGGAAGATAGGAAGAAAGGGAGGTTGACTAGAGTGGGGATGCTGGGGAAATGGAATAGGAAGACAAAAAGCAAAAACAACAATCCTCAATGTTTATGCATTTATTTTAGAGTTTGCAGAGCTTTTAACATTCTCCCAATTGACCCTCACAACAACCCCCTGAGTCAGGAATGGATTAACATCCCCATTTGATAGATGAGGTAACTGAGACTCAGAGAGTAAAAAATCACTTGCCCAAAGCCACTCAGGTATTGCTACATTCTAGTTCAGTATACATATTCTTTCTACTACTCCAATGAGAGAAACAGATACACTGAGGAATTGCAATTTGATGGGTGGGAGGCAGCATGGTAGAACAGAGCACAGAATTTGTACCCAGAGGGCCCGCGTTTGAATTCTGGTTCTGCTACTTACCATATGTTTGGTCAAGTCATTTCTTCCCTTTGGAATTCAGTTTCTTTATTTGTAAAACGAAGAACTTAGAACAGAATGACGATCCCTAAGGTTCCTTCCGGCTCAAAATTCTATGATCCTGAAACAGCCCTTGAGCCCCAAATGTCTCCCCTTACCCAATAGCTGAAATGTATTCCAGTTAGTTGCCTCCTTGCTCTCAGAAAAGGAATAGAAACAAAACACACCCAAATGCCATGCCAGTTGGTCAGACCAGAGGTTCTCCACCTTCCCTGAGGGTCTATTCCCCACCCCTACTTAGGATAAAAGGACAAGAGCTCACCCCCCAGCAAAGAGTTATGAATTAGTGAGTGCCAAAGCCTCAGGTACCCACAATGGCAAAAAGAGATCCAAGCCAACACGGATATTTATTTATCTCGTGTTTTTCCTTCAGATCTAGCAATGTGACAACAGCACATGTCAATGTCAGCCCAGGTCCTGCCGGCAACACCTTGAAAACTACACAGAGGTTCAGAAAATAAACAGCCGTCGTTGCTGTGATTCCAGCGATAAAATACCAATGTAAGGAGAGCCTCCTGGGATCCATAATCTGGAATTGTCAGGGGATAAGAATTGTCTGTCTTTTTGATAAAAGATGTCAGCTACCCTTCTGGGTTTTAAACAGAAAGAAGCACTTGTGATTATTAGACGGATCAGTACGAGGAATGACTGTCTACCTCTCCCATCCATGTCCTCAAAATTTCCTTATCAAAAGCAAATTCAGCCAAATCAGAGTTACAAAATGTACACCACCTAAAACTCCAGGGCTCCTTGTTTTCTCCCTGGGTACTCTCTCTGGGTGAAAACAGAAATTTGCTGATTATCATTCAGTTCAAAAAACCTTCAAAGACTATTTTAGAATCAGCACTCTTCATTTTATGCTGTTGGTGGTGTTTGTGAAGATTGTGTGTGTGTGTACACTCGAGCGCAGGGGTGTATTTTAAGCAGAGGATTAATTAGCTTCATGAACTACTGTCTCTTAATTTTCAGTTTGTGGGTGCTATGTAGCTAGCCTTGCTTTGAAACAAACATGTCAGAAATCCTACCCCCAACTTCTACACACACACACACACACACACACACACACACACACACACACACACGAACGAAATTCAACTGGGGGGAAATGGCCTCATTGTTGAAAGCATTTAAAACTGCCACATGTCCTGACAATACTCACCCCATCTTTCAGGGCTCAGGTCACAAGTCACTTCCTCCATGAGGCCTCTCCTTGACTGCCCCAGCTGCAAGGGTTCTCTGCCTCCTTACTATGCACCTTTCCTGGGGTCATTGTGGTGTAAACTAGTCTAAGAGTTCTGGAATGATATTCAAGAGATTATGTTTCAAGAGGTTTTTGTGATCTTACAATCCTAGGAATCCTGTCTCTGATGCTTATTAGCTGAGTGATCTTGGGCAAAGTACCTAATCTCTTTGAGTCTCATTTTCCACATGTATAAAGTGGGGTAACAATACCTGCAGTTCCTGCATCCGTCACATCCTTGCTGTGAGGCTCACATGGGAAGATACAGTGTTCCAAAATTCTTAGTGCAGTTTTAAGCTTTACCAACTGTTAATATCCATATATATCAAGCACTTCTTTAAAGAGCTACATAAATGTCAGTAATTTATTATTGTTGTTATTACTATTATTGGCGTTAGACGAGGGCTGTAATTGATGTAGGGATCTCCTGATGCGGTTACTCCCTGTACCAGTGCAGATGCTCTGAAATTTACAGCGTTAGAGAGATTCCTGGGATGTTGGGAGGTTAAGTAACTTGTTCAAGGTCACACAGCCAGCATCCATCAGATGCAGGACTTAAATCCAGCTCTTTCTTTTTTATTTTTTTTTTGCTTTTTTTTTGGTGGGCAATTGGGATTAAGTGACTTGCCCAGGGTCACATGGCTAGTTTTTGTGTTAAGTGTCTGAGGCCTGATCCGAACCCAGGTCCTCCTGACTTCAGGGCCGGTGCTCTATTAACTGTGCCACCTAGCTGCCCCAAGTCTAGCTCTTTCTGACTCACAGTTCAAAGGTTCTCTGTTTTTTATACTATGCTGACTCCTAGTTATTTATTGTTGCTGTTGTTGTTTTTATTAGGAATATTCTCTCTCCTCACTATTTGACTGTGTGCTCCTTCAGAGAAGGAACTGGATTGTTTGTGTCTATGGGGGTTTGGGGGGCTTTCCTTTTTTTATATCCCCAGCACTCAGCACAGTGCCTGGCATATACTATCACGTTGTCTATGCATTGGCATGTAGGAGGTGACTGATTAAGTTCTGGACGACTTACTGACACCTCCACCTCTTAGAACCCCAGAGATCAAATCCCAATGTGGACCCTAGCTGTGTGACCATGGATGAGTAATTTAACTCCTATGTGACTCATTTGTAAAATGGGGATGATGCCAACACTTTCTGAGGCTGCATGTGCTGCACTGTGCAACTTCAGTCCAGCCTTGGTTCTGAACACACAGCATGCACGCTTCGCACTATGCATGCCGTCGCACCAGGTTTCCAGAAACACCTCCACTCGGTTACAATATGTTATGAATTGTAGTGGTTTTACTGTACATACCAAGTTTTCTGCTCTTACAGAAACATATTAGTTTTACTTACAGAAAATAAAGACTTTAAATATTTTCCTACCATCATTCCTCAACATATAAGTATCAACTAAGCATATCTTTGGATGGTATTGTGTTAAAATGTTTGATTTTAAGATTACTGTTATCTCCTTCTTTAACAGAAACATAAGTGTTTAATTACAGCAAGTAAAGATAAAAGTACTTTCATAAAATGTCCTGGGGCAGCTAGATGGTGCAGTGAATACAGCACTGGCCCTGGAGTCAGGAGGACCTGAGTTCAAATCCTTCAAATATGGCCTCACACACTTGACACACTTACTAGCTGTGTTGCCCTGCCTTTCCCCCTCCAAAAAGACAAAAAAAAATGTGTCCCCATCATCACCGCTGAAGTGTGAACATCAATTTTGAAATTAAGCACAAATGGTAAAATTATATGTATACCAAAGAATATTTTAAAATAAATCTCTTTATGATTTATTATCAATGAATGTTTGATTTGCATACCTATTTTATATACTTATATATCCAGGTCCATGCAAAAATTTCTTGAGTAAAAAAGGGTCATAAGTGGAAGAAGTTTAAGAAATCCAAGGTAATATATTTAGGTCATTCCACAGGTTTACTTTCTGTCAGACAAGAAATTTTCCTTGTTGAACTATGTTGGAGGAGTGCTTTTGAATGCTAAATATCATGCTCAAGTATATTTTCCAAAATTAAATATAACCTTAGAAAAGTACCAGCTCTTGATTTAAATTATGGTAGGTACTGACTTGGCAAAATATGGTGAATTATTTTACTTAACAGATTGCCTTTACCTTTTTCTTATCTATAAAAGGGGATTAATAGTGACCTCTCTCATAGAAGTACTAAACTGCAATGATTTTATACTAATTTAAATGTTAAGTACCATTTGAATGTGAAGTACAATTGAGTCTATCAGATGAGAACAGGCCAAGCATACCTCAAATCTACTCAGACAGGTACGCTGGCATTTTTAAGTCCCAAGAATGAGAGAGAGAGACAGACAGAAAGACAGACAGACAGACAGAGAGACAGAGGGACAGAGAGACAGACAGAAACAGAGAGACAGAGGCAGAGACACACACACAGAGACACAGAGACAGAGACAGAGAGAAAAAGAGAGTGCTGTGAAACAGCAGAATTGAGTCCATCACTTGTTTTTTGCCAAAATTATTCAATAGATACTATTGCTTTCTCATAACTTATATATATTTTAGTTTTATGTTCTTGTGTATTAAGCAATTTTTATGTATGTTAGGATATCAAAGATGTTTACAAAGTATTTATTTTACTACTTACATAGGTATTCAGCTCAGAGCATAGTGATTTGTTTGTTTTTTCCATTAAACACAAATAGCCTTTCGATGCAGAGATGGTGTGTATTACTGGAGAAACCAAATTAATACTTCCTATCAGAATTTGTGTATCCAAGTATTACACTTTTATATAGCAACTCACAAAATTTAGGCAAAATGTAAGTAAGCTCCTTGAGAGTAAGAACTGTTATTTTCCTTTCTGTACTGAATTAAAAAAAAAAAGAAATGATGAGCCTATAGATTTCAGAAAAATCTGAACTTACATCAACTGATGCTGAGTGAAGTGAGCAGAACCAAGAAAAGACTGTGCACGGTGTGATGATCAACTATGATTGACTTAGCTCTTCTCAGTAATTCAATGATCCAAGACAATTCCAAAAGACTCATCATGGAAAATGCTATCCACATCCAGAGAAAGAACTGATAAAGTCTGAATGGAGATTGAAACATACTATTTTCACTTGGCGGGGGGGAGGGGGGGTTTATGGAGTTCTTTCCTTTTGTTCTGTTTCTTCTTTCAAAGCATGACTAATGTGGAAATATGTTTTACATTATTGCACATACAGTATTACTACCTATATCAAATTGCTTGCCATCTTTGGGAGGTGGGAAGGCAAGGAGGAACAGGGAAAAATGTGGAACTTAAAATCTTTCCAAAAATCAGTGTTGCAAATTGTCTTTATACATAATTGGAAAAAATTAAATACTATTAAAAAAAGAAAAATAGTTATGCTAATGTACTATTGGTGGAACTGTGAACTAATCCAATCATTCTGGAGAACAATTTGGAACTATGTCCAAAGGCCTATATAACTGAGCATACTCTTCAACCCAGCAAAACTGCTACTAGATCTGTATCCCAAAGAGGTTGAAGAAAAAGTAAAAGGCCCATATGTACAATAACATTTATAGCAACTCTTTTTGGAAAAATTGAAACTGAAGGGATGCCCAACAATTGGGGAATGACTGAACAAGTTGTAGTATACAATGGTGATGGACTACTGTTGTGCTATAATAAGTGATAAGCAGGATGGTTTCAGAAAAAAACAAGAAAGGGGCGGCTAAGCGCTGAAGTGAATAGAGAACCGGCCCTGGAGTCAGGAGGACCTGGGTTTGGATCCGGCCTTAGACACTTAATACAAAAACTAGCCGTGTGACCCTAGGCAAGTCACTTAATCACAATTGCCCTCCAAAAAATAAACCCAAGAAAGACTTGTATGAGCAGATGCAAAGTGAAGTGGGCAGAACCAGAAGAACATTGTGCTCAGAAACAGCAATAATGTAACAATGATCAACTCTGAAAGACTTAAGTTATTCTGATCAATACAATGATTCACAACAATTCCAAAGGATTCATGATGAAAAATACTATCTACCCCCAGAAAGAAAACTGATGGATTATAACCATAGATTAAAGCAATTTTTCACTTTATTTTTCTTGCTCTTTTTTTTAACATGACTAATGTGGAAATGTTTTACATGACTTCATATGTATAATGGGGATGCCTTCTCAATGAGTGGGGGAGGGATAGATGGAGAGAGAATTTGGAATCGAAAATTTTAAGTAAAAGAAAATTAAACTATAATAACTTATTACATATATGTCAGCTGGCAGTTTGTAACAGTCTAATGACATCTGTTTAATAATAATAATAGTGTACATAGTACTTTAAGGTTTACTTTACAAAAAATGTTTTATATATATCATTTGATTTTCTATTGTTTTCTTGGTCTATTACTAAAATGCCATATTTGCTAGTCTTTCAAGTGTTTATATCTTATGTACTTAATTGGATTGTATGAACCTCTCAAACAGCAAATGTGTTCTTAATGCTCTCTGATATTGCCTGGAGCACCTTGAGCATGTTGGCTGCTCACTGAACTTTAGTTAATTTGATTGGAGGGAAAAAGTTTTCCTCAAATAATTTTGTTTTCCTTGTCATAAAGACCCATGAGGTGATGCAAATATAGTTGGTAACCATCAAGAACTATTTAAATGTCCACCATTGTAGGAATAAGGTCAAATCTATGATTTCATCAAGATAGGGAACGTCCAATGCAGATCAACACTTTTTCTCCAATTTTAATATTCTTAGAAAGTTGGTTGGTACACTGAGAGGTTCAGTGACTTTCCCAAGGTCACAGAACAAGTATGTGTCAGAAGTGGGACTTAAACTCAGCTCTTCCTGGGTCTAAGACCAGCACTCTTTGCAGCATGCCAGGCTGCCTCTCACACATGTGTCAGAAAGATAATCTTTTAGGGGCAGCCAGGTGGCACAGTAAGTAAGAGCACAAGCCCCAGAGTCGGGAGACCTGGGATCGGATCCGGCCTCAGATACTTAACGCCCACACAAAATAACTGGTCGTGTAACCTTGAGCAAGTTACTTAATCCCAACTGCTTTAAAAAAAAAAAAGATAATCTTTTAGTCAAAGGAAAAGAACATTTTTCAAAAGACAAATTGCAAAATAACAATAACCATGGGAAACTATTCCAAAGAACTAATAATGAGAGAAATGTAGGTAAAATAATTTTCTCCTCACACCCGCCAAAGGTAGCCAAAAAAAAAAAAACAGTTAATCTGCATGCATTTTGCTGAGAATCCATCACGTGCCAGGCACTGGGCTAGGTTTTAGGGATACAAATACAAAAGCACAATAGTCCCTGCTCTTGAAGACCTTACAGTTTACTGAGGAATAGAAAAGAGGGTAATGAACATGTTCACAGATTTTTTTTTTAAAAAGAGAATGTCCAAGGGAAGGGATCACACAAAGGTTGAACCACCAACAATAAAGGAAGGGCTTTGAAAGGATGTGCACATGAGCTGAGCCTAGAAGGAAGGAAGGAAGGGGTTCCACAAGATAGAAGTGAGGAGGGAGAGCACTCCAGGCATGGAGCAGTCTGCAAAAGCAGAGATGGGAAATGGAATGTTGTACGTGAGGAACAACAATTAGGCCAGTTTGGCTGGACTATGGTTTTTGATGGAGAATAATGTGTACTCAGCCTGAAAAGATAAATTGATACCAATACTTCACCTGCACATTGCATCTTACAGTTTTCAAAGCACATTCAAATGAACTCTCTAATCAAACTATACCCAAATGCCCAGAATTAATGCTTACATTTATTTTTCATCAAAACCTATACTTTTGCTTCATATAGAACAGCATAATCTCTTTATTCTTCCAAGCTCATTTCCCAAAGATATCCAAAGTATTTTTACATGTAATGTTTGATTTTCTCTATGTGCTAATAAAAAAAAACTGCACAGTGTCTGGTATAGTGAAGACATTTAGTAAATGACTGTTGGTAGATTAATTGGTTTCCTTGATACAGAGGGGAAGACGACTCTCCTAAGTAACTAACCCCTCTGAGATTCTCTACTGGACCAATGCAACTTGCTCATTCTCAAACTCACCAAAGGTCCTTCAATTTTGAGCATATCAATCTATCCTTCTTAGTAAGGAGAATTTACAAGCTATGAAATTAAGTTATATAAATTCTTTCTTTTATTTTTATTCTAAACACCAAAACAAAAGCACAAGCACAGTAAAACACAAAAGAAAACTCTATACGAAACCACAAATCTCCATTTCACACTGTATACTCTTTTTTTTAAAAAGGATGTAATTAAGTCTATGTGTTGTTTTCAAAAATGTCCCATTTGTGCTTCTTTATAAACTTCCTTCTGTTCTCTCTTTTTAAATTAAATTGAAAATTTAAATTGAAAATTAAATATATTTATATTTGTAAAAAAAATAAAATTTTAATTTCAAATTAAAAAATTAAGATTTTTAAATTACAATGGCTCTTTTGGGGAGGAGCCTCATCTAATACTCTTCCTCACCCTTCCCCTTCCCAAAGAGAAAAAAGAAACCTATGTAACAAATAAGCATCATCAAATACCACAACCCACACAGTGGATATGTTCAGAAATGTGTCTCTGTGCCTTGTGTCCACATCACCTTCTTCTAAGGAGGTGGTTCTGATAGTAAAGATTCACTGGAAATATGTCTGGTGATTGCTTTGAGCAGAAGATACAAATCTTTCAAGGATGTTTTTTCTTTACGGTGTTGTTGTCCTTGAATGGATTGTTCTCTTGGTGTTCTTCATTTCACTCTACTGGTAATAGGATTCTCTGAAACTATCCCCTCCTCAAGTTCTTATGTTATAATAATATTCCATTACATTTAGATACAATTTGTTCAGTATTTCCCCAATTATCTAAAAGACAACCTAAGGCATCCCTTAGGTTCTAGTTCTTTTCTTTTTTGCTCTCAACATTTAATTCCCCCCACCCTTTTCAGAATCAGCAAGTTTGTTTTGTTTGTGACTTCTCTCCCTATTTTATCCTCCCTCTTACCCAATCCACTCCACCACTCCCCACTTCCATCTCCCTATGTTTACCTGAGTTGGATGTATTTCTACACCAAACTATGTGTCTGTCTGTCTGTCTGTCTGTTTAATGATCCTTTATCCATTTCAGATAGATGAAGATCTAATTTTTACTCACCCCAATACCTTCTTCCATGTCTGTACCTTCTCACACATCACACACCATTATATTTCTTTTTATAACATCCCTTTCTCCTCTTAAAACTTTCAGAACAGAACCAATCCGCTCCCAGGATCTTTTTTTTATCTACCTTT
Organism: Petaurus breviceps papuanus; assembly: GCF_028583685.1. Taxonomy (NCBI): domain Eukaryota; kingdom Metazoa; phylum Chordata; class Mammalia; order Diprotodontia; family Petauridae; genus Petaurus; species Petaurus breviceps. The sequence continues at coordinate 2,957,831 of NW_027185754.1, forward strand.
TTCAACATTCATAGAAGACATTAAGGTTCTAAAAGGATACTTGTATCTTTTCCCCAAAATGTTAGCTCTATATCATTATGCAACTCCTTCCAATTGCTCAAATAAATTTACCATTCTAAATTTCTCTGGACTTCTGTGTTTATATTTCAAAGTTCCTACTTAGCTCTATCTTTGCATCAGAAATGCTTGAAAATCCTCTATTCTACTAAAGATCCATTTTTTCCTCGTGGGATTATACTTAGCTTTGCACGGTAAGTTTGTCTTGGTTGTAAGCCTATCTTTTTAGCCTTCTGGAATGTGATATTACAAGACATCCTCTGGTTTTTAGTAGAAACTTCCAGGTCTTGCATGAACTTCACTGTACTTAGTATTTGAACTTTCTGGGTGCATTTTTTTCTGGGAGTACTGGATTTTGGCTATGGCATTCCTGGGACTTTTCTTCTGGTTCTCCTTTTAGGAAGTGATTAGAGAATTCTTCTATCTTTACTTTGCCTTGGGTTCTAATAGATTTGGACAGTTTTCATTTTTCATTTCTTGAAATATAGCGTGTATTTCAATCAGTTTTCAGGGAGTCTGATTACTCTTAAATGATCTCTCCTTAACCTGTTTTCCATTTCAGTTGTGTTTTATGTCAATTAAGATTTTTCTATTTTTTCCACTTTTTAATTTTATTTTAATATTTCTTCCTGCTTCACTGACTCTATTTGGTCTGCTGTAGTTTTCAGGGATGCCATTTTTATGTGGACTGTTTTGTGGATGTCTTTTTATGTTTATGCCTGTCTCCATTCAGACAGCTATCTTAGCAGGAACAACATATTCAGGGTGTTCTGTACTTATATGTTTGGGATACCCTGTATATTTAGATAAGTGTTGTTTTCTTCCAAATAAAAATCTCATAAGGCTATACATGAATTCCAATGGTGCTGCCATTGCTCAACATCAAAGATTACCAAAGCTGGAAATAGTCAATGTTGGAAGGCTGAGAGAGGACAGGCTCAATAATACATTGTTAGGGGTACTATGGATTGACCTAATCATCATAGGAGACCATTTGGAAGAATGAGAGAAAAGCAATTAAATTGTTCATAGATACCATTCCTGGATAGAGATCCACCTCAGGAGAGGGTCTGGCTCCCCATCAGGTGCTAAGGTATGACCTCCAGGCAGTCTGTTCATGCTAATACCCCCATGCTGTCTTCATGGCTCCCAGGAAGACAGCTGGCAACATGAGCTTTCTGGCTAGACTGGGAACTCCATTGGGGCCCAGAGAGCCAGAGTGGTCTGACCCTTCCTCTGGTGGCATACATCAACAGAAAAGCACACAACTCAAGCCTTCCACTGCCCAAGAGATAAAACAGCTGGTGATAGAGATTTATTGATAATATCAGTTGCCCTTTGATGAGAAAGCTTCTAAGTCAAAAGTTAGTAAAAATAAAGATGTAATATTTTTCCGTTCAAGTTCATAAAATTCAGATATTTATCCATGTATCCCTTGGTTGGTCTTTGGAATCCAGGTTAAGAACTTTTGGCTCAGAACACTTGGATGAAGCATATATTCCAGTTTACAGGAAAGTACCACATATCTCTCATACAGGGTTTACAAATTTTCCCTCAGAAGGTACTTGAGGTAGAAGCAGGACCTCCCCACTGCTCCGGCTTCCACCTTCCCCAATCTATGGAAAAAGGGGACTCTAAACAAAATTTGGAGCTGCAGAACCCACAAAATGATACAGAGAAGCTAACCTCCTGCTGAGGACAGCCCGGCAGGCCGGCAGCAAGCAGCCAGCACAGTGCTCTGGGAGCCGAGCCCAGCCCCAAGCAGAGGCTTTAGCCCCAGGGCAGGCCTGATCAGCCACCCGCCAGAGGGACTCCAGATCAGCAGCAGCTGTGGCTGTTTCCAGATTTATTAACACATAGATGCTAAGGACAAAGTGAGAGGTCAGTGCAGTCAGGACTTTGGGACCCAATAAGTGGGAGTGCAGGGCTTTTGCTCCCAGGGCGAGAAGCCGCTGAGCCCTGGCACAGCCAGCCACCACCACGTAGCAGCTTCAACTCCTGGCCTACAGAGTGTAGGGGAACCAAGCACCGGTCTGAGGGGTAATCACTCTTGCTTTACCCTGCTTGGATCTGGATTGCAGTCTAGGGTGGAGGTTCTGGGGTGTGTGTCCAGCTTGCCAGAGCGTGTGGAGACCTCAGAGAGGGCACCCATCTAATACCTCCAGCAGCTGAGAAAACCCCAGCGTTTGGGACAAAAGCTCCCCTGTCTGGTGGCAGAGTCCAACTGTGGCAAAAAGCCCAGGGGTCAAGTGACTGAGGGGCGACATGACCAGGCAAAGGAAACAAAGCAGACAGAAGATTCCAACATTACACTCCTATTTTGGGGACAAAAAGGAGCAAAGCATGGAACAGGAGGAAGACAGTGAAGTCAGAACTCCTGCACCAAAAGCTTCAAAGGAAAATATGAGCTGGTTACAGGCCATGGAGGACCTTAAGAAGCAGATAAGAGAAGTGGAGGAAAAATTGGGAAGAGAAATGAGAACAACTCAAGAAAATTATGAAATGAGAGTCAACAGCCTGACTGAGGAAAATAACACCTTAAAAAACAGACTAACTCAAATGGCAAAAGAGGCTCAAAAAGGCAATGAGGAGAAGAATGCCTTAAAAAGCCAAATTTGCCAGATGGAAAAAGAATGTCAAAAGCTCACTGAGGAGAATCATGGCTTCAGAATTAGACTGGAGCAAATGGAAGCTCATGACTTTATGAGAAATCAAGATGCTGTTAAACAGATCCAAACAAATGAAAGAATAGAAGGCAATGTGAAATATCTCATGGGAAAAACCACTGACCTGGAAAATAGATCCAGGAGAGAGAATTTAAAAATTATTAAACTACCTGAAAGCCATGATCAAAGTAAGAACCTAGAAATTATCCTCCAGGAAGTTCTCAAAGAAAACTGCCCTGATGTTTTAGAACCAGAGGGCAAAATAGAGGTTGAAAGAATGCACTGATCACCTCCTGAAAAAGATCCCAAAAAGAAAACTCCTAGAAATATTATAGCCATGTTTCAGAATTCCCAGATTAAGGAGAGACTATCACAAGCAGCCAGGAAGAAACAATTTGAATATTGTGGAAACACAATCAGGATAACCCAGGATCCGGCAGCTTCTACACTGAAGGATCGAAGGGCTTGGAATATAATATTCCAGAGGTCAAAGGAGCCAGGATTAAAACCAAGAGTCACCTACCCAGCAAAACTGAGTATCATGTTTCAGGGGAAAATATGGCCATTCATTGGAATAGAGGACTTTCAAGCATTCTTGCTGAAAAAATCAGAGATGAATAGAAAATTTGACATTCAGATACAAGAAGCAAGAGAAGCATGAGAACGTAAACAGGGAAAAGAAACCATAAGGAACTTATCAAAGTTGAACTATTAACATTCCTACATGGATAAACAATAATTGTAACTTATGAAACTTTTCTCAGTAGTTGAAGGGAATAGAAATATATATGTCTATAAATGAGGGTATATGGGCATATGAATACATATGTGAATATGTGTATATGTTTACAGGTATACATAGATATAGGGCACAGGACCAATTTAACAGGAAGGGATGATACTTAAAAGGTGAAATTAAGAGGTGAGAGAGGAATATAATAAGAGGAGATGGGGAAAAACAGAATGGGGTAAACTATCTCATATAGAAGAGGCAAGGGAAAATGGTTACAATGGAGGGGAAGAATAGGAAGGCAAAAGGGAATGGGTCAACCTTATTCCCATTGAATTTGGCTTGAGGAGGGAGTGAAATACACACTAAATAGGGTATCTCATCCTCCAGGAGAGTAGGGGGGGAAGGGGATGAGAGGGGGGGGGAAGGGAGGGAGGGCAGGGTGGGGGGGGGGGAGGGAAGTTGGAAGCACGCACTTTTGAAAAGGGATGGGAACAAAGTAGAGAATAGAACAAGTGAGAGGTGGGATAGGAGAGAGGGAAATATAGTCAGTTTTTTACAATATATCTACTATGTTATTGTTTTGCATTAGCCACACATGTACAACCTATAATGAACTGCTTATCTTCCCAGTAAGGGTGAGTGACAAGGGAGGAAGGGAATGAATCTGGAATTCAAAGTTTTAAAATCAAATACTCAAATATATATATACATATATATATATAATGTATACTATTATTAATACTATTTTACATGTAATTGGGAAATAAGATATACAGGCACTGGGGCATAGAGATCCACTGGAAAAGTCAAGAAAATATGGGAGAGAGCAGAGCGGAAGAGGGGATATCCTGTGGGACTGCTATTTTGGGGAGGTGGGTAGGGGAAAAACGGGGAGAAAATTTGTAACTCAAAATCTGTCAGAAATGGATGATGTAAATCAGAAGTTAATAAAGCATTTGAAAAATTAAAAATTAAAAAAAGAACTCTGAGGTACCACCTCACATCTATCAGATTGGCTAATAAGACAAAAAAGGAAAATGATAAATGTTAGAGGGGATGTGGAAAAATTGGGACACTAATCACTGTTGGTGATCCAACCATTGTGGAGAACAATTTGGAACTATGCCCCAAAGACTATAAAACTGTGCATACTCTTTGACCTAGCAATACCATTACTAGGTCTGTATACCAAGGAGATCAAAGAAAAATGAAAAGAATTCCAATGTAGAAAAATATTCACGGCAGTTCTTTTTGTGGTAGCAAAGAACTGGAAACTGAGGGGATGTCCACCAATCAGGGAATGATTGAACAAGTTGTAGAATATAATTATGATGGAATACTATTTTGCTGTAAAAAATGATGAAGGGGATGGTTTCAGAAAAACCTGGGAAGACCTACATGAAAGTAAAATGAGTAGAACCAAGAGGACAATCTATACAGTAACAGCATATACTGTGAAGATATATTATAATATATATATAATATATAATACTGTGAAGAAAATCAATTATGAAAGACTTAGTAACTCCAATCAATAGAAGAATCTAACACAACTCCAAAAGACTCATGATACAAAATGCTATATCCACACCTCCAGACAGAGAACTGATGAATTCAAGAGTGCAGATTAAAGCATATTTTTTCTTTTTTTTCTTTTTCTTGCGTTTTTTGGGTGTGGGAAACAGGCAGGATATAGCTAATGTGGAAATATGTTTTGCATAACTATACAATGGGTATCATATTTCTAGCCTTCTCAATGGGTGGAAGAGGGGATGGGAGGAGAGAGAATGTGAAACTGAAAATAAAAATTAAATTTAACTATAAAATTAAAAAAAGAAGGTACTTGAAGCATCTTGTGGGGTTGTAGGGTCCTTATTGAGAGCACATATTATAATCATAAAAGACTGGGCAGGACTAAATAGAGTAAATATCACATGAATACTTAATTGAAAGTGTAGGTGAGGGGGCTGAATCTGTCTGAGTCAATCCCAGGGCTGATCCTACATATGTCCTTTAGGTTGCTTTTTAAAAGAAATATCTAATTCATTATACCTTGTCACTTTTCTCTCTTGAGAAAGTAAAGCACAAGAAAATTTAGGGCATTTGATTCTGGATTAAAGTACACATATAACATTGAGACATATCAAAACTCCTTACTTTAGTGACCTGTTTCCCTAGGACTGCTTGCTTATCTAGAATGCTCTCCTTCCTGCCTCTGCCTCCCAGAATCCCCAGCTCTCTTCCAAACACAGCTCAGATGGTTTCTCCTACATGAGAATGCACCCTCCAAACACTGAGTCACTGTTTCTCTCTTCCTATGAAGTCACTGTGTGTGTGTACTTACTAACTAATGTACATCTTATATCCCAAGAGAATGCCATCTCCTTTTGGGCAGACTTTCATTTTTGTCTTAACAATGCCAGGGCCATCTCCAGTCATGCTCATCTATATCTTGCCATTGGACCCAGATGGCTCTGGAGGAAAAAGTAAGGCTGATGACTTTGTCCAGCCCTGCCTCACTTAAAACCAATTCACTTTCAAGTCAAGATAACATCTCCCCTTTTTAAGAATGAAAGACAAACAACAAACAAACAATAGCACCTGGCATGGTTGGTGCTTAATAAATGTATTATGGAATTGAATTTGGAGAAATGTATTTTGCAATCATTATCAAGTCTTCTTTGTTTTGTTTGGGAGGCCATCTTCAACCCTTTCCCTCCTCTTTTGATTCTGAACTTTGATTCAATTCTTGGTAGGAAACAGACCAGTGAGAAGCCCGGATATATAACTATTCATCTTGATGAGTAGTCATTTCCTAAATAAAAATAGGACACACTGCCTCAGTAACTTAACAAGTTAATCATAGCTCATATACCCAATTTGTGAGTGGGGCTGTTTTCTTTTGCACTGGATTCTAATTGACTAAAAAGGCCCAGAGTCTGAAGAGACTTCTAACATGTTGAACAACAAACAAATAGCCTCTTTCTGTATCTCTCCATTTCTCTCTAGTGACCCAAAAGAAAAAAGCAGAGTTTCTCCCTCCTGCATCCAACAGCCTCCTGCCCACCTGGCACGGTCCACCTCCTGCTGCTACCTGCCCATCAGACTTTGCTCTTTCTGGTCTGTGGCTACATCCAGGCCATCTCTGCAAGCCCTGGGCACTCTCTACAGTGGTGAAATGTCTTTCCCTGTTTCTCTTCCTCTAGGAGAGGAAAAGTAACAAACACCACATCCCAGATCATCTCTCTCTTTGGGATTAGACAGAGCAGCAAATGGCCAGTCTAACTGACTTGAGCTTTTGATCCCCCCGACTTACATGTCTCTTCAGCCAGGTTCTCATCTTAAGTGCTTTCAGCGCCTGATTTATTAAGAGGCTGGGGAGGGAAGCTTGGTTTAAGGCAAGGTGGGGGGAAGGAGACTCTTAAGAAAGTCTCTGGAAACTGATAATAAATCTGACGTTCGTATCACAGGTGGTGCTCCTTGAGCAGAGATGGAGGGTTAGGGGGAGTTTAGTAAATTAAAATAAATGTGTCCACATTTAGCCTCCAAGTGTGAGCAATGTGGATTGACCCCTCCCTTTTTTAAAATTTGCCCATGTTCTTGGATTTCAATCTTATACCTCCTCGATGTACATGTTAACATTTCAACCTATAAATTTTATTTTAATAAAATAGGTGTCTAGGAAGGAAAAGCAACCTTTTTTTTAAAGGCCACAGCAAACTTCTTGGATTTTTTCCCTTCATCTTTCACACATTTTGTCCCAAACCACAGATGTTTCCTCTGACTTATCAGTGTGATGAAAAGAAATCCAATATCCACCGGGCTTTCAAATTTACAGCCACAGAAACAAAAGATGACAGGGAGAGAGAAAGAAGTTGCTTAGCTGGGAGCTGTGATATCCTACACTGGAGAGGGAAAAGGGCCACACGCCCATGGTGCCAGCTAATGCATTTAAACATTCTTGTTACCTTTCTCACAGTCTGGGAGAGCCTTCCAGGCCACTGCAACCTCCAGCTGAAACTCATTCAAGTAATGCTCCCCCCACCTGTTAGGCTGGGCAGGCTCTGCAGACCCAGCATTAATGTCACGTTTCTAATTATCTTCCACCTCTCTGGTTACATTTTTTGCTGTGATCACTGCTTCACTGAGAGTGGTTTTCTTGCTACCCGGGCTGTCCTTTTGGAGGCAAGAAGGAGAGCCTGTTCACGTGGCTTCACTCTGTCTCCTTTCTCATCTCTGTAGGTTGTCTGAAGAAGGTCCCTTTAGATCATTGTTGAATGCTGTCCAATGCTGTCCCCTCCATGCTTAGCCTCAGCGAAGCCCTCACATTTCTTAGGTTCACAGGATCTAGAGTTAGCAGTCTCCTTAGATGTCATAGTACATAGGAGGGCTGAGATTCAAATGCAGGTCTCCTAACACCAAATCCTATGCTCCAGCCATTGCCTCAAAGGTACTCTGAAGTTCTCCCAAGAGACAATAATAACTGCATGCCAGCAGCACCACCAACACCACCACCAAATGGACAGAGCACAGGGCCTGGAGGCAGAAAGATCTGCCCCCAGAATTCAAATCCAGCTGTGGAACCCTAGGCAAATCACTTAACCTGCCTGCCTCAGTTTTCACAACTATAAAATGGGGATAATTATAGCAACTACCTACCAAAGTTGTTGTGAGGATCAAATGAGATAATATTTTAAAAATATTACAGCCACAGAAACAAAAGATGGTGGGGGAAAGAAAGAACTTGCTTAGCTGAGAGCTAATATTTGTAATAGTATTTGTACAGAACTTAGCACAATAACCACCTCTTTAAAAAAATACTTATTCCCTTCCCTTGTTCTATCACCATGACACATGCACACTCCTGAAGCACTATACAAAGGGGAAGGAGTGCTGACTCTGGGGTCAGAAGTCAGAGGACCTGGCCTTGGAGCCTGTCTCTGATTTTACTATTTGGATAACTTTGGTCAAGTCACTTAGGCTCCCAAAGCCTCATGTGTATAAAATGAATGGGTCAGATGAAATAGCTTCTGAAGCTCCTTCCAGCTCTGGATCCAAGATCTTGTGATCTTTCCTTCAGCCTTTCCCCCCAACATCTTTGTATGTTACTCCAGTGATATGAAGTAGGTCCCTTTAACAGCACTGGTGACATAAGACTCTACATACACTTGTCTGTAAGGCTGTCTTTATCAGGCTTTTGGAATAGGGAGTCATGCTTCAGCTGCCATGGTGTGAATGGCTACATTTTAAAAATCATGCAATAAAGAGTTATGTTTTCATGGAATACTGCAGAATTCATGGTGATGATGTGTGCATGGTCCTCTTTCCCCCTTCATAACTCTTTGAAAACAGGAACTAGGTCTTTTCCCAAGGTTCTAGCATACTCTGGGTTCAATAAATAATGATGGGCATGCTATCATTGAAGGGTTTTGGGAAAGGAAATCTAGAACTTTGGTAAGCCTCTCCAAAGTTCTGGATTTCCTTTCCCCAAGCCCTTCTATCTGCAACCACAAAATCAAACAAACAAACAAAACTACATTTTTACCCAACCCCCACCTCCCCCATTAGACTTTACAACAATAAACAGCTAGAAATTTGATTTCCTTAATTCTCTGTCTTTACCTATGTTCTTTGGTTTAATATTCTCTGTTTTATACTAAGGGACCTGTGTCCTTCCAATGCACTAGGAAAACACTCGAAGCTTCACCTCTCCTCTCTTCCCCTCCCCTCCCCTTTCTTCCTTTCCTCTTTCTTCTCTTCCCATGCCCTCTCTTCTCCTCTTCTCTTCTCTCTTTTCTCTTCCTCCCTTGTCCACCTTTCAACTTTAGAAAAGCCAACCCTCAACAGAGGCACTGACCACCTCCAATCCAACCAACATTTGTTAAATTAACTGTCACAATATGCCTGACATTGTGTTAGGCATTGGGGATACAAAGACAAAACTCAGGTGAACATTCTACTGTTCTACAACATGACTATATAGATAAAGAAACATAAGGCATTTCAAAGTAATTTCAAGATTGAGAGCACTAATGCCTGGGGAAGACCAGGAAGGTTTCCATGTAGAAGGTGATGCCTGAGCTGTGTTTTGAAGGAATCGAAGGTGTCTAAGAGGCAGGAGAGATATGGGCACAAGTATGAAGGCAGGAAATGGAATAGCATATAGGGGAGTAGCTAGCAGGTCAGTCTGACAAGAAAATACCATATGTGATGGGAAGCAATATGACATAAGCCCTGAAAGGCAGGAGCCAGATTGTGGAGGACTTTTGATGCTAGACTGAAATTGGGCAGGTAACATGGCCCAGCTTTATCCCTACTGCCTCTTCTCTCTCCATTTTTCCACCTTCAATGACAGACGGCACCCTTTCCTCTCTCCTATTCATCTCTTCTTCTTTCTCCCTTTCAAAACACTCTGTCAGAAAAAAATAACTTACGTTGGCCCCATGTGCTTTGTTGCCATTATGGTTCAGTCATGTCCAGCTCTTCATGACCCCATAGACCCATAGCACACCAGGTCCTTCCATCCTCCACTCCTTCTCAAAGTCTGTCCAAGTTCATGTTCATTGTTTCCATGACACAATCTATCCATCTCATCTTCTGCCTTCCCCTTTTTCTTTTACCTTCAATCTTTCCCAACATCAAAGTTTTTTTTTTTTTCCAATGAGTTCCATCTTCTCATTATCTGGCCAAAGTATTTAAGCCTCAGCTTCAGTATCTGACCTTCCAGTGAATAGCCTGAATTAATTTCTTTAAGAATTGAGTAATTTGACCTCTTTGCTGTCCAAGGGACTCTCAAAAGTCTTCTCTAGTACCACAATTCAAAAGCATCAATTCCTTATGGTTCAACTCTCATAGCCATACATTGCTACTAGAAAAACTATAGCTTTGATTATACAGTCCCATGTGCATTTTAGTGTAATTCAAGTCACCAGTATATATCTCTATGTGGTCTTTGTATTTGAAATTTTTCTCTAATTATGGGGGCTAAAACCTCCAGTCAATTGAATTCCAGGTACCAAAGAACAGGTAGGGCAGGAATCCTTTCTGAAGTTACTTGGAATTATTATGCCAGGTACTACTCTGTGAGCCACTTCCCTCATTCAGGCTTATCTGTAAAATGAAGGGACTGGACCAGATGGTCTCCAGCTCTAAATGCCAGAGCCCTATTACCACCTACAACAGAGACAGTCAGTCTTAAGTATTGGCTCCATCTGCTGATTTATGGACTATTTAGTTACGGCAGCAGTGAAGTCTCCTGGAAGGGGCACTGGCTTTTGGTGTCAGAAGGCCTGGGCTTAAATCCCCTTCTACTATTTACTGCTTGGGTGACCTTAGGCACATCACTTAGCATCCTTGACACTTAGTGTTCTCATCTAGAAGACGACTTGGTTTTTCCAGATGATCACAAATGCCGCTTGCAGTTCTAAATCTTGTGATTCTATATATAGATGGATGCCTTGACCTCCTCACACACAGATTTACCTCTAAGGCTCTGGGGGCCTTCAGGAAAGAAAAAAAATGCATATGGTCAAACCCCTGAAATGGTCTCTAGGCTCCTCAGTGGAGTTGTCTTAAGAGGGGAAGAAGCACAGAGTGTTCAGCACCTTGGAGGTAGGAGAAGCATAATAAATACTTATCAGTTTGAATGAAATTGAAGACAACATCTGGCTCTTAGTAGACTCCACTGTCTTTCTCTGGTGGGTAGCCATCTGGTAAAATTCACAAACTCCCTGATGTTTCCTCATACATACTCATACTTTTAAAGGCCCCTGATGCTGAGTACCCCTACGGAGCAGGCTATACAAATTGAAGACATAGCTCCTCTGCCTTGAGAAAGCCAATGACTGAAGAGACAAGGTGTCCATCAGGCAAGGTGCAATGAGAAGAGTACTAGAGTGAAGCTATGGAGGCCTCCACATTACCTCCTGGTTCAGCCACTGACTATGTAACTTTCTATCTCACTATCTCTATTCAAGACCCTTTCTGGGCCTCAGTTTCCCTATCTGTAAAGCAATGGGGTTGAACTAGAAGGTCTCCAAGGGCCCTTCTAGTTCTAATGTACTTTAGTGAAAGAAATTACTAATGTAAGTAGGAAGAAGACCCAGAGATTATAGAGCACAGATTTTAAACAGGAAGGGACCTTAGAGGCCATCTGTAATGGTAATGGAATTTAAAGATCCCCCAGTATTGGCTTGGTTTTCAGATTGATTGTGTTAAAACCCAGAGATTGTGAATCCCACTTGTGGGATTGACTTGTTGACATGAAAAGAGAGTGCTGAACTGGGAGGAGCTGGTGAAGTGAATTTAGAGAGGCACAAGCAGAGAGAGAGGCAGAAGAATTTTTTGAAAGCAACATCGTGGAGGCAGAAACAGAGAGGATTTCTGAGGGCCAGTTTGAACTGCCCAGGACTTTTGAGAGCTGCCACCCAGAGCTTCCAAGGACTGAGGAGACATGGCTGTTATGCTGGTACTTTGTCTGTGTGTTTTGATGTTATTTTGCCAGATTCGTCCTCTGGTGAAGAACAATGCTGTTGTTACAGAGGTCCTAGAACCTTGATGTTGGTTCAGAAGCCCTGAAGAAGGATTTTCTTGTTGGAAGAGGGTTTTGCTAATGTTTTCAGGGGTCGTAGGACTGTTCTGAAGACAGAGAATGAATTAATGAGGACACTGGCAACGTATCTTGTGGCCTTGCTAAGCTTTGTCTCCCCAGGAACAAAGATTGCTGAGAACTTGCCTCTGATCAAGATGAAGAAAAGACCTCTCTTTGGGTATTAAATGCTGTGCTTAAGCTTGTTGTAACTCTGGGGTAGATGGCCTATTCATCTGTGATCCAAGGGTAGGAAACTTTTGACTTTTTTGTGCTCTGTGATTGACTAAATGAATGTACTGCCTAGGGATGGAGTAGTACCTAGAAGAGGGACTAAATGATCGTAATGTCCAGGGATGGAGCAGTACTTGGAAATTATTGAATTACACTTGGTGAATGCTGTATTTTGAATTATGCTATATTTTGATTTTCTCTGTTCTTAATTTGTCACTGAATAAAATGGAGAGCAGCTATGCTGGTATTTGAACCTTGGCAAGTTGCCTTTGCTTGGCATTACACCATCTAGTCTGCACACCCCCTCATTTTATAGATGAGGAAACTGAGTCTCAGGAAGTTAAGTGACTTCTCCATGGTCACAACACAAGTAATCCCATGCAGATAAAATTAATCTAAGAAAACTTCTCAGAAGAGTTCTATGACCAGCAATGGCTAAGGTTTAGCAGGGAGGAGGGAGGAAGGAGGAGGCATTCTTTAGTAAAACTGCCATCTCAGAGCAAGGGCTGAAGGCTTACTTTCCCAAATGCCTTCCCTGTTATGGATACTAAGCCTCACCCCTTCTCCACCTCTCTCTTCCATCTTTTACTCCAAACACCAAAAATTATCTGACTATCTCATCTGGACTGAACTTTCCTAGGAGTTACTCATCCCCCAGAGACCTGGCAGGAGCTGCAGGAGAGGGCACAGCTGTGAAAAGAGCTAATGTTACAAGTAATTTTGACAATTAAGAAAACGTGTCAATTAAATGGATTTGTCTCAGGTTACATGAGAGGTTGCATACCTCAGGGCCAATCAGAGCAAAGACTTAGGTGTGGAGAACTCTTAAGTTCCAGGAATAGCTTCTGACATCCTTACAAGCTAAAAAAAAAAAAAGTCTTCCCCTTTCTCTGCCTGAGCACATGTAGCAGGAAGAATTTGGCAGTAGGTCTCCAGGAGTTACATGCCCTTCCACCATTTATCCAGAGGTGGGAAAAGATTCAGGGCTCCCTTTTTCATATAGTGCTTTGAAAAGTCCAGCCCTGGGGCTTTAGATTAGACCTTGCAGAATCTCATTAGCTTCCCTGAGCAACAACTTTACTCTATGGAGTCAATCCAGAAATCACAGGATCTTAGATTTGTCCTGGAAAGGGACCTTTAAGGCCAGCTCTCTCATTTTACAGATGAGGAAACTGAGGCATCAAACAGTTAAATACCTTGTTCAGAGTCACACAGCTAATAAATGAGTGAGGGGAGATTTGAACCCAGGTTCTCCTGACTCCCAAGTCAGTGTCCTTCTATTGCATCACACAGAACCAAAAATTTTACCTTTCATTACTTTTTAGACCAGGGTTGGGGAACCTGCGGCCTTGAAGTCACATGTGGTCCTCTAGGTCCTCAACTTCAGCCCTTTGACTGAATCCACACTTCACAGAACAAAGCCTTTTATTAAGTTCTAGACTTTAAGAACCTTTCCCCTTTCTCTTGTGATTGCCAGGAGAAATATCTTGGTGCATTTTCCACATCCATTTTTCTTTATTCTTTCTCTCCCTTCTTCACACAGAGCATGAAAAATGTGTTTTTTAAGGTTTATATACAAGATAAAAGAGATCACCCAAATTCTGAAAGAATATACCAAATGTAACTAGAAAGTGCTTTAAAAAAAATTCTGCCTAATTACAAACTTTCTAAATGATCCAGGCTACTTATTCATATGCTACCTTAGTCGTGATTCTGTGCTGTCACTCCTTCCTCAGCAATCCTAAGACAAAAGACTGATGTAAGCAGATTTTTGGTCTATCCACCTAGGCACATAGTTTTACCATCCTTACTTCACGCAGTCAGTTAGGAAGCCTTCTGATAGGAAGATGAATTTTTGGTGCCCCAACTACATACTATGTGATCATTCGGCTAACTTCCCTTTCCTCCCCTCAAATCACAGATAAGGAAGTACAAATGGGTGAGAGTTCCCATTATCCCAAATATTAGAATAATTAACTCCATCCAGGGGTCATGCCCAAGGTTTCCAACCACACAATCCCTTTCTTTTTTCTATACCTAGGGAATAGAACACAGTATGAGAAGGAGGAAGCTGAATATAGTGAGAAAAGTGCTGGAGTTGGAGTCAGAAGACCTAAGCTTAAAACTCAGATCTATTACTTTTTAACTATGTGACCTTAGGTAAGTGACTTACATTTTCATCTGTGAGCCTCATTTTCTTATCTGTCAAATGAGATTGACCTAAATGACCTCTGACACCCCTTCTAGCTCTAAATCTTATAAGTTTATCAATTAAATATGGAGATTATTAGAGACCTGATGTTAGGACAGATCAACCTTCCCAAAGCAGGCCTAGTCAATCCTTACTATAACCAGGCTTTGGATAGAGTATTTGGGCTCAGGCCACAGCTACTACTGCTTCCCCTTGGGGGAGGAGGGGAAACTAGAAATATAAGTTCATTTCCCCCTACCTCCCCCCAAGACAACAGGCACATGCCTCTCTGTCCTCTGGGGAAGTTCCCGTACTCCCTTGATCCAGTGAGGCCTTCAGATCAATATAGAGAGATAAGAATGACAGCAATGAATACAGTTTTTAAATACAGAATTTAAATGATCTGCATTCCCAAAGTAGACACTCATCTATGAGAGAAAGACTAAACAGATTGTGGTACATGAATGTAGTGGAATATTACTGCACTGTAAATAACAATATAATACAAGAAATGTAACTTATATGAACTAATGCAAACTGAATTAAGCAGAACCAATGGGGATATATATAATCACAATTATGTGAAACAAAAGAACAAAAAAAAGGAAGGGGGAAAGAAAGAATAAGAAAATGAAAGGAAAGGGAGGAAAATGTATGCTGTGTAATTATAATAGCCAAGCTTAACCCAGAAGGAGGGAAAAAATGTACCTCCCTCCCTTCTTTACAAGGGAGTGGATTGTGGGATGTTTTATGCCCTATTAGACTCCTTTGATGTGTTGATTAGTTTTGGTGAACTACTTTTTCTTTCTCTTTATTTTTAAATCATTGTTACAAGTGATCATCTTCTGACAGTGGGATATATCTGTGCAGGGCAAGGCAATTGGGTTAAGTGACTTGCCCAAGGTCACATGACTAATAAAGTTAAGTGTCTGAGGCCAAATTTGAACTCAGGTCCTCCTGACTCCATGTACCACAATCTGTTTAGTCTTTCTCTAGTAGATGAAATGCTGCCTTTCCCAGGGACAGTGCTCTATTCACTGCATCACCTAGCTGCCCCCGATGTGTATATATTTATGTGTGTGTGTGTGTGTATATGTAGCATATATATGTATTCTTTGTTCATCCAAAAATGACAGCAAAGAATATCAACAAATTCAAAATTATTATAGTACAGATTTCCAGTCAGAAAGGACTTTTAGAAGCCAATCCCTTCATTTTCCACAGGAAGAAAATGAGGCCCAGAGTGAGTTAGGTGATTTACCCAAAGTCACATAATTAATAAGTGGCAGAACAAGGTCTGCCAAACTCAGGTCCTCTGACTCCGAATCCAGCACTCCAGGTGCTATACTATGCCTTCTCTGTAGTGAAACTCAGAGGAGCCAGCACCCTCTGTCCCCTGTTAACCCAATGTAACAATACTGGGGTAAGACAGAATTAGGAAAGAGGCAGTGACTTCTCTGAGGTGTCTCAGCCTGACCACAGATGAGACTTTCCCCCCAAACCTCCTCAGTGATCCACCTGTCAATCCCAAGGCTCAGAAGGCTTACTCTGGCTGTTGTTTGGGAACAGACTTTCAGCAACTGATACTTGACTCCCTCTGTTCCCAAAATGTCAAGCCTAATGAGTCTATCCCAGAGGATTCCAAGCCCCACAGATCCTCCATCTTGGTTCCCTGCAACAAAAGGTGCTACTCAACCATCTGTGGTGATGTCTGGGTAGGCACAGAGTGCTGGTTTTGTTGTTGCTGCTGCTTACTCTCTTTTTATCTCCATTTCAATCACCAATTCTCAAAAATAATTCTCCAAAGTGTATTTGAATGGAGTTGCCCCAGGAAAGCCAACAGAAACAGAAGTTACTTCCTTCCACACAGTCTTTGTCCCAGTCAGACTGGATGATTCTCTGCTGCCTTTCTCTCCTTGTTCCTTGGGCATTTCCCCCCTCTGATTACTGAATTTCTGCCCAGCATTTTAAACTGCTCCTCAAACATTAGCCCCTCCATGAAATCTTCTCTAATCCCCCTGTTACTATGATGTTTCCTGCTTTGAAGTACAATAGCTTCTCTTTTCACAGAACTCATTGGTCCTCTTTGAAAACAAAGCACGAACTCCAACTCATAAAATATCAGGTAATATAACAGCTCTCATTTATCTAGTGCTTTAAGGATAGTGAAATGCTTTACATATTTCATTTGACTTTCACAACAACCCTGGGAGGGAGGTACAATTATTATCCCCATTTACAGATAGAAGAAGCAAGGCCAAGAGAGGTAAAGGGACTTACCCAGGGTCATACAGCTAGTAAGCATTTAAGGAATGATTTGACCTCAAGCCATCCTGACTCCAAGCAGGGCTCTCTCCACTAAATTAGCGATTTTGTTTATGTCTCTTCTCCCTTCTAGATTGTAAGCTTCAGGACAGTAAGTAAGCTCTCTCCCCAGAACTTACCCAGAGATCTGCACTAGGTAGTTGAGAGCTAGGAATTTTCTTTTTTTTTTTTTCTTTCCTTTTTTTTTCTTTTGTTCTTTGTATTCCCAACCCAACAGAGGGCCTTGACAGAGTGGGGACTCAATAAATGCTTGTTGATTTGAATCAATCCATCAACAACAAGCTTACATCTTATGGGGGGAGGCAACATGCCCATAGACAGAATCAATATAGAATAAATACAAGGTAGTTAAATACAAAAGAGTTAGGGAAATGTTACCACAGCACAGGCCTGGGGGAGATGACCTGGAGGGGATATAAGGAGGAAAGCTCTAGCAGAGGCTCTGTCCTGAATTGAGCTCAGTGTCCATTAACCAATGGGTATTATTTCCCCAACAGATGCTGCTGTGGTCTCAGTTACACATACACACACACACACACACACACACACACACACACAGAGTTCTATCATGACCCTGAAGAACACACACTCTCTCATGGACCCAATGGCCTTGATATCAGAAATGGAGGATCTTAGCCAAACACACCTCCCATCCTTCCTTGGAACAGACCAAGGAGAGGTTGGCCGGGCAGGGGAGGGGGCCAGCAAGCTTAGCCCCCGACCTCCCATTCAGGAGGCAGGGCTTCCCATCCAGTAGCTGGGGTCTGGCATGGCCATTCGTCACAGATGAGAAAAGTTGCAGCCAAACATACCAAGGGCCTCAGACCAAGAACAGATGATGTTTCTGTTCTGCCATCTCTCCCGGGGAGTGCTGCCAAGTCCCGAGGCCTGGCCAGCGCTGACATTTAAAGCAAAGTATGTGTCAACCATATTAAACAATATACCAAGCTGTGGGTTATTAAGTGTGGGGTAACTTGACCGCAGCAATTAAACAGAGATTAGGGCATGATAAAGTCAGGGTTCTAGGCGGCATTCAGCGTTTCCTTGTAACATATGGAGGTTTGAATATTACAAAGTGTGAAAGCCACATCAGAAACTCAGTGGCATGTCATTCAAAGAAAACTTCTCCGCTCCTCATCCAGCCCTCCTCCCTCAGTTGTTTTGTGCGTGTGTTTTTTTCTCTCACAATCTGACACTCCGCAGTTGGTGACGGCTTTCGTTTTGCATCCATTCAGCAGAGGAATTACTCGAGTCTACAGCTCAGAGCCCGGGGGAGACATTCTCAGCGAAAGGGGGTCTGTAGTTGCTTCCTCAAAATGCATGATTTCCTCTGGTTTTTGTCTCCCCACCCATAGCCTTGTTCCCCATTTTTCACTGAAATACAGTTTGGAGGGGCAGGAAGGCAGAAGGATGCCCTGCTCTCTGACCAATGGAACCCATAGAAACGGAGGACAGTTGCTCCCACAGAGTCAGCCCCAGAGATGGAGAGAGCTGCACTTCAGCTTGTGCTGGGGGCACCTGGGCACTGCCCAACCAGGAACAGCTTCAGCCTGATGAGGAAGGGGTTGAGCAGGGTGAGGGGAAAACTGCTTGGCATTCTGACACTAAATTAAGGGCATATTAAGACCCATACAACCATCTAGAAGGGAAGGCCTTACTGCAGGCAGGTGTCTACCCTGTCACCTAGTTGTTTGGGGGGGAAGGTAGCAGAAGGGAGATGAGTAGGGGATCATTCCTTTTTATACTTGTGAAGATGTGTTCCATCTCAGATTCAGATTCTCTCTCTCTCTTTCCTCCCCTTCCCATCTCCCTCCTTCCTCCCCTCTCCTCCCTTTTCCCTCTCTCTCTCCCTCTCTCTCTCCCTCCCCCTCCCTCCCTCCTTCTCTCTGTCTCTCCCTCCCTCCTTCTCCCTCTCTCTCTCTCTCTCTCTCTCTCTCTCTCTCTCTCTCTCTCTCTCTCTCTCTCTCTCTCACACACACACACACACACACACACACACACACACACTTTTCCTGTGGACCAGCCAGATAGAAAAGCTAGTAACACCACCGGTGTACCAGAAACATACAATATCATCCAAGAACTTAAGATTCTTCATTCCCACTACCTTTGCCTTAGATGGAGATGAAGTCAGGCGGACTCAAGTTCAAATCCTAAGTCAGACAATAAGTACTAGCTACGCAGTCTTGGAGAAGTCACTTAACTTCTTTCTTCTTCAATTTCCTCATCTGTAAAATTATAATATTAATAGGACATACTTCACAGGGTTGTTGAGAGGATCAAAGGATATGTGTGTGCACATGTGTGTATGTATATGAATCAAAGTCTATATATAAAGGATATACACACATATACGTATGCAAAGTATTTTATAAACCTTAACATGCTACATAAATTATATTTATATTATATATTTTTATATTTAGATAAATTTATAGAAAAATTTTATATTTATATAACTCATGAATTTTATTGCTATCATTCACTTAGTATTTCAACAAACACTAAGTGTCTACTTTATGCAAAGGGGGTTTAAATTCTGGTCTTCAAACAAGATTTTATTTTTATTCTTTTGGCAAGGCAGTCCAGGTTAAGTGACTTGTCCAGGGTCTTACAGCTAGTAAGTGTCAAGTATCTAAGGTCACATTTGAATTCAGGTCCTCCTGACTCCTGGGTCGGTGCTTCATCCACTGCACCATCTAGCTGCCCCAAAACAAGATTTTTAAAAGGGACTTTGAAATAGCATCTCTCTGCATTTTAACATTGAATGGATGATGTGAAAATACCCAGAACATAATAAGTAATTAATAAACTACTAGGATGCCTCCTTTGGGGACTTTTAACCCCTCAACGGCCTGTAATACTTGTTTTCAGTCAGTTAAAAAATGATTTAAAAAAAATTTTTTTTTACTACATCTTGAGTTCCAGGCTGTCTCCCTCCCATTCCCTTGTTAGAGAAGGCCAACATTTGACATAAATATATATGTGGAACCTTACAGTACATACTTTCATATGTCAGTTCTTTCTCTGGAGGTGGATAATATTTTTCCCCATATATCCTTTGTAGTTTACTTGAATATTCATATGTCTCAGAATAGCTTAGTCACAGTTACTCTTAGAACAATATTGCTGTTATTGTTACTATATGCAATATTCTCTTGATTCTGTTCATTTCACTCCGCATTATTTCATGCAAGTCTTTCCATTGGAGTGGCTAGGTGGCACAGTGAATAGAGTACAGGACCTAAGTTCAAATGTGGCTTCAGACACAACACAAAACTTGCCGTGTGACCTTGGGCAAGTCATTTAACCTCAATTGCCTTACCTTACCCCCTCTAAAAAAAAGCAAAAAAAAGTCTTTCCACGTTTTTCTAAAAGTGACCTGTTCATCATTTCTTATAGCACAGCAGTATTCAATCACAATCATATACCCTAACTTATTTAGTCATTTACCAATTGATGGGCATCCCCTCAATTTCTGGTTCTTTGCCACCACAAGGAGAGCTGCCAAAAATATTTAGAACTTATAGATTCTTTTCCTTTTCCCTTGACCTCCTTGGGAAATCATCCTAATAGTGGTATTTCTAAGTCTGAGGATTTACACAGATGTATAAGTCCTTGGACATAATTGCAGACTGTTCTCCAAAATGGTGGGATCAAGTTCACAATTTCACTAGCATTGTAATTAGTGTCCCAATTTTTGCACATCCACTCCAACATTTGTCATTCTCTCCTTCTATTATTTTAGCCAATCTGATAGATGTGAGATTGTACATCAAAGTGTTTTAATTTGCATTTTTCTAATCAATAATGATTTAGGGAATTTTTTCATATGACTATATATAGCTTTGATTTCTTCCAAAAACTTCCTGTTCATATATTTTGGCCATTTATCAATTGTAGAATGGCTGATATTCTCATAAATTGGGCCCAGTTCTCTATATATTTGAGATATGAGGCCTTTATCTGAGAAATTGTCTGTATTTTTCCCCTGAGTTCAAATCCAGCCTCAGAAACTTAATAGCTGTGTGACCCTGGGCAAGTCACTTAATCCTGTTTGCCTCAGTTTCCTCATCCATAAAATGAGCTAGGAATGGAAATGGCAAAATACTCCAGCATCTTTGCCAAGAAAACCCCAAATGAAGCCTCAAAAATGTTCAAGACTGAAAATGATTGAACAACAACCACAACAAAGCCTTATGAAGGGCCACAACCAAAACTCATTTAAACTTATCCACCTCTAGTGATTATCACAGTGGCTTTGTATGCAGTAGGTGTTTAATAAATGTTTGTTAAATGAATCATTGATAGTCCACTAGGCAAGTAAGGATGAGGAAATTTTGATATGTCATTCCACCAACAATACCTGCACTTTCTAGTCTGGTTTAATGGTGTGGCTGGTATGGTGGTTCTGTCTGAATGCCCTTTCCCATCACTTTGGGGCTGAGCGTAGGGAGAATACCATCCTCCCTCTCCTTTATTTATATTGCTCTCCATGGTTCCAATAATGATTGGCCAACAGTGCCTTTCCTGTCCACTCACCATGGAAAGGGCTCACAATCAAACATCCAGAGAAAAATTACAAAGACCTCAGCCTGTGGGAGGCCAGAAAGAAGTGCAAAAGACACCAATTTACTACTTTCCCATCTAAAAATAATAATAATCAAGAAAGCCAAAGTCATTTCAGTCTGATAGAAAAAATAAATAAACTAACTTCCTTCTGAACTGAAAAGATGTGTGCCAAGTTCCAGCCTGGGGCTTTAAAACAACCTGCTAAGCTGTGAAAACCACCATGATACAGTTTATAATAAAAACAGAAACTTCCCCTTTGC